>NC_067206.1:30779561-31379561 GCF_026262505.1 Trichomonas vaginalis G3 | reverse complement strand
TAAACAGTGGGATTGCTGCTCTAAGTCCTAGGTTCGAGACACATTGGCTTCATTTTTCTCTTTTTTATTGACGTAAACTATTCAATTTTTGTGTTCTCCATTCAAATTTCAGAATTTTTTTTGCAGATTTCACGCTACATTCGAAGTTACCTTTTGTAACAACCACCACTGCCTACGAAAGACGAAAGTGTGTCACGATTTCACCCGGAAATCCGACGGTTGTTTAAGAGTATGCACTTTTGGCACCTACTCATTGCATGATAAATAAAAACATTTAATCAAAGTCAATTTTATTTTTCATATTCAAATGGACTGAGTGTTAACATTTAACATTTTTTGCTAATTGTCGTCAAAAATTAGGCGTAAAGCAAAAATTGATATTTCATATGGTTTTATGATAGATAAGCATTATATTCCCACTCATTATATTCGTAAATTTTGAGGTTTATCCTTCGCTTTTAAGATCATTGAATTTGATTTTTATATAAAATAGTTATATATTAGAAAATAATATGAGTTTATGTGATATTATTTTTCAGAAGATTTCATTCTATATGCCTATGAAAAGTACTCTCAAAACTAATTTTTTCCTAATTATAATTAAATCTAGAATATTGTATTATGCTTAGTATTATTTCATTTTTCTCATTCAATTTAGAATTTACAAATGTCAAAAAATTGAGAGTTGTCACTTTTGATGAATTTCTGTTTATTACAAAATAAGCTTTAATGTTGCATAAATTCCGAAATTTCTATCGACCATTGAATTAATTTCGCTAGAAATACAGTTGTTAAGCTAACAACTGACTTTCAAAAAGATAATCTATAAAATCGTTTCACATTAATGTGATTTTAGCCATAATATAAATATATTTTGTCTCGATACGCAGAATAACTTATTGCATTTCATTTGTTGAGTAATAAAAGTAAAAAATATAAGGAATCCAATGCATGACATTCTATTAATATATTATTATTTCAAATTTTTTATTGAGATTCAAAAAACAATTGGATATACATTTCAAGTCAGATGCACTCCAGTCTGTAATAAGTTCAAGATGGAAAGTATCCGATATCATTATCAAAATTGTTGAAGTTATAATTATAAACGCATTTAGTGGCATTTTATACTCATCTTAATATAAAATCATTCAATATGATACATCTCATATATAAAATGGGTGGCTTGTAGTATTGTATTATTTTTAATATGTTTTGTGAAAAAATTCTTAATTCAAGGTCGATAATAAGTGTATAGCTATCCATTAGCATATATGATATGATATCACTTCGGAAATCCATAATTTTTTATATGAGTCTTTCCAAGCCACCCCAATTATTGAGTGATGCTGATTTCACAATAATTGGGACAATCGGTGTTGGTTCTTTTTCTACGGTTGTAAAGGCTACTAACAAAAAAGGTGCTATGTTCGCTTTAAAAAAGCTATTCTGGAATAATTCACCAGATAGAATCGTTAAAGAGATCCAATGGCTAAATAAATTAGATCACCCAAACATAGTACAGCTATACGGCGCATATAGAGCTCATGATCAAGCTACTTTAGTAATGGGCTATGTTCCACATACTTCATTTCGTTCTTTATTACAAAATATGACATGCAAAATTATTAAAGACTACATGAGAGGGCTTTTAAGCGCATTACAATACTTACATTCACATAAAATAATTCATAGAGATGTAAAACCAGCAAATTTTCTTTTTGATCCTGAAACAGGTAATGGATCTTTGATAGATTTTGGCTTGTGTGAAGAGGATAATCATCCACCTCCACCGCAATCCACATTTGCGCAATCAGATTACGATGATAATGACTATGATTTTAATTTTCCGCAATTATGTCAAGGAAGACCTAAAATGCAAGCGAATAGAGCAGGTACAAGAGGATTTAGAGCACCTGAAGTTTTAATTTCATATCAGAATCAAACATCTGCAATTGATATGTGGAGTACCGGAGTTGTTCTACTATCAATGTTATCAGGAAGATATCCATTTTTCAAATCTCCAGATGATTTGACATCATTATGTGAAGTTTCAACAATTATAGGTACAAAACGGCTGCATGAAGCAGCGAAGCTATGCAGAAGAAAGATTCATTTCCCGCGCGAACAAGAAGGCATCGCATTTCCAGATCTTGTTAAAGGATTAAATCCTTATTTCGATCAGTTGGGATGCGATGAAAGCGTCTTCGATCTCCTTGGAAGACTAATGGATCCATCACCATATACACGAATTACTGCTGAAGATGCCTTGAGGCATGAATTTCTTAGAGAAAAATAGAGTGTTATATATTAGTGTTATAGATATATAAAATGTACTGTTTATATTAATAACTTCCACACTTTTTAAAGTTTGAGATCTTGAATTTAAATTTATGGATGAGATATCTTTAATGAATATATCAATATATACATACGGACAGAGACAATTGAAGTATTAGTTAAAGATTACAAGATTTTTCATAATCTAATTGACTTTTGGTCAATAATTTTCTTGTATTGACCATTATTGAAGACTTTTATACTCAACAATGTTGAATTCACAAAGATTTGCGTAATTATTTATATGTATGGAATAGTTTTGCTTAATATGAATTGCTATCTTCGATGATAAGTAATTAAAAGTTTAAACATATCAGGTAAAAATACTACATTTAAACAGAAACAATTTATATTAATATACATTCAAACAAAAATTAATAATTTTGAAAATGTTTTCAAATTTGGAGCAATAATTAACATTCAACAAAGGATTTTCATTAGAATTGATCTTCATCAGTTTCTTCAGGCTTTGGATTTTTAGCTTTCTCTTCAAGTTCTTCCAAATACTTGAAATATTTTGGAGGAAAGTCATCTTTTGTCAAATTGAGGCCAAGCTCTTCGGGTGGAGGTGGAACATCCCAAGTAATGTTGTAATGGCCCATTTGGCAAAATTCTATAAAATTATCAATCGGCCCATAGCTGAATGGGTTTATTGATGGCGGGTACTTTCGTAAATATTCCAATTTGTATGAGAGAACTTGTTCGAATGTTGTTCTATTTCCTAATGCGAACAATAGATGAGTAGATGCCATTGAAGCTGAGAAAAATAGTGAGAAAATAACAAGAGCGGTCATGATAATGAAGTCTGGATGGAAAAATACAAAGTGAATTATATCATCTTGATAAATATAAGTATAAATGATGTCTTGGAAAACACATATGACATAAATCGTATTGAGCATAAGATATGCTAAGAAATATTGATGATTGTTCTGTCCAATACAGCATCCAGTCCATGGGCAATGATGGTCTCTTCGTAATACACATCTTCCACAGTGCTTACAGTGCGCTGCTCTACATGGTATATACATTTTGCACTTCTTGCAATAGAAAAGTCCTTCTACGTTATCTGGACTTGCAGTAACCCAAGAAGTTTTAAAACAAGCAATTCCAAAGAATGAATAAGTATATAAGTATATCGCTAATACAAATAAGAAGTAATAAGGACGACTGCTAATAAATGATTCGTGCATACGTGTTCCTGGGTAAAGAGTATAGTAGAAAATCGCAAACATATGTATCATTATGTTAAAATTTCTGAGGTTATGCATGACTGGTTTCCTCTTGGTTGGCTCTTTCGGTTTTTCGCCCATTAAACATCGAATAAAAAATTTCTTCATTTCGAATTGCTTTTTTTTTATTTTTCTGACAATAAATAAAATTTTGAAAATGTATGCTTGACAAAAATATTTGTAAAGTGTAAAGAAATAGTCACTTTTCTTAGTAACGAAATTCTCAAAATCATGGATATATATGCATATAGAGACTACCGCCCATCAATGGCCAAAAATGCCCTTCTAGTTCACGGTGATATTGCTCGTGCAACACCTTCAACACATAATCTTCCTCCAGAAAATTATGTTTACGGCATAAAATCAAAGAAAGAAGCCGGCGTTAAAGAAATGTTTGACAATTGGGCTGCACTTGAGAATCAACCACAATCGGCACGTCGTGATAAAGAATTTAAGCCAAAACAAGATTATATCGCCACAAATCGTTCAGCTGTTAAACATGGATGCATTACATCTCGAGAGTTTAGGGAATACCAAATCGAACACCCAATAATGCAAAAGCAAAAAGTTTTTGCTCCAAATTCAGAAACTCCAGAAGCCTTCCACAATCGTGTTTCTCAGATGGTTCATGGAAAAGCAACACCTACTTTCAGCGAAATGGATGATTGCATGCATTTCAAGACTGGCCGCGCTTTAGAGCAAAAAGCATGGGAAAAGAAGCGTGCAGAGCAAGAAAGACGCTCTCTCGACCAAAGCAAAGGAACTATTGCACAGAGATCTCATCGCCCTACAAAAGCTTCAATTGGACATCAATATGTCGCCAAAGAACCAAATCCAGTTGATTCTTTCAAGATGAAGAGATTCCTTGCCATTAATCGTTGCTCTGTTGTTGATCACTGGTAATCAACACAATTTATGTTTATACAATATTTTTTTTTTTTTTTTATCACTTTAAATTTTATATAAAATATCCTTCTGCGAATTTAAAACATGCTCAATTTATCAGATATGCTATTTTAATGATTATACAAAGATTTTTTGTAATTGTATTAAATATTGATTAAAAAATCTATGTTCAATCCTATACATGTTGGAAACGAAACGAAAAGCATTGTTTTCAACATGCATTCGGATTCTGGTGTAGTATCACCAATGAAAGCAGAAAATATAGATGATTGAATGAGAGGTTATCGATTTTGTAATTTAATCGTCGTCGTTATCGATTTTGTAATTTAATCGTTATCGTCTTTTTCTAAACGTGCATTTTTACATTAAAAGCAATGCAACTCCAAAATTAATTGGTATTTAGACTTTAATTAGGTGCAGACAAACGAAATGCAGTCCAAATATTTTGGTGATATATGAATTACATAAATTTAGGGAAATTGAAATTATATCTTTTTAAATTTTTAGGAAAACAGATTTATAGAATTGTTTAAGTCATCAAAATAATGCAGACTTAGGTCAAATTTTCCAAATTTAATCATTTGCAAGACTTTCAAGCGACTTCAAAATGTCGAAATATAAGTCCAAAAATAAAATTACGATTACAGTCTATCCTCAATTATTATCACGCTAATTATTGAGTGACCCATGCGTTCGTATGTATGTAATACCTTTTAAAAAGGAGATGAGAGAGATAAACTACATTTACAATTTAAATCTGATGTATTTACTTGTTACATTTACAAATGTAAATGTTTCTCGTAATGTTTACATTTTGTAAGTATAACGAATAAAAATGACGCACTTTTTTTACAAAGTCAAATTATGCGATACAACTTTACTTGTTACATTTACAAATGTAAATGTTTCTCGTAATGTTTACATTTTGTAAGTATAACGAATAAAAATGACGCACTTTTTTTACAAAGTCAAATTATTGTTCGATTTTTGCAGCTTGTAAACGATTAATTGTATAAAGCAATTGATATTAGCACGACATAACTGAATAATTCTAATATTGAAATCAAAAGCCCTTAAAATATCATGATATTTTAATTTCATAACAAATCTAGGAGACTATTTGATGAAAACATATCCGATGTGGGTTTTGTTGTATTATATAACTTGTTATTGACTTCTTAGCTTTCCAAATTTTTTTCGATAATGAGAAAACGAATGAAAAATCAACATTTGGTCCATTTAAAATTTGATTTGTTTACATTTTTTTTACTTTTTGAATTTCAATTTATATTTTCCTCAAGAAATACTTTAGATTTTAAGAAACTAAATCATATAATCTACTAAGAAAATATATTAAATCCTATAATACTCAAAGTTTTGTGATAAATCCGATCTTTTTTATTTTACTTTTATTATGTTTTTGCAAACTTAAGGTCATCACTAGGTAAAACATAATACTCTTTGAAGTTAAGTATTTTCACAAAGAGAGGACCAACAATATCAAAAGATTGAATAAAGATTTGTATTATTTTATTTATTTTTAAGAACATGTTTAAGAACCCTCATTATCTCCACGAATATTGCATATTTTTCTATTCTAAGACCACCAAAATTACGTTTTAATATAGAAAATAACATATTTATGTGATGCTAAAGTCGAAGTCCTTAAATATTTTTGAAATATTTACAAAATATGCTCTTTCTATCATCGATACTTTAATACAGAGCAAATTTAGTAAATGTCATCACATTATTTTTTCATAAATCGTTTTCGAACTTTTGAAATATTTATTTTAAACCAGTTTTCTACATTTAATATGTGAATTATATCAAAAGTAGATGGGCGATACTTGTAAATCTATTTAAACTATTAGTTTGCTATTATTGAAGAACTTTATAATTTTTTTTTCTTATGTATGGAATTAAAGATAATTTTGCCGATTCCAACTGGTTTTTCTATATGAGTTAAATATGCCAAGTGAAATTGGACTTGCCAATATTGTAAATTGAAGTATGGACTATATATCGATTTTCATTGATTGATGAATAACTCGGAGTAATGTAATTGTTGATAATGAAAAATAGTTTTCAATTGCTGGTAAGGGCCAATGTATGTTCAATAGCTCCGAAAGCAAAAAATGCACGTTTAGAAAAAGACGATAACGATTAAATTACAAAATCGATAACGACGACGATTAAATTACAAAATCAATAATGACCCTGATTGAATGCAAATATTGCTCAACGTAAATATTATTACATTTCATTACACTGGAACCCATATATACTGTACTAATAGTAGATACATCAATCATCTTAGATGTGCTTATAACAATTTAAAGGCAAGCCCGATCTCATCGGAAACATGCTTTTTAACGTGAAGATCATCAAAACGATATCACTATTGAATCTAATATTGGATTTGATGCAGAACAACTTAAAATCTCATGTGCAGCTCTTGATCCAACAATTTGTACATTCCAAAATGAAATGCCATCTATTTTTCATAATCTCACAATATAATGATTGAGACATTTTGATATTCCATTTTTATCAGATGGAGAAAATTAGGGAGATATTCAAGGAAAAATAAACCATGTTTGAAACACACTGGAATGCCCCATCATTAGGAGAAATGATGTTTTTGCAATAGGATTAACAGAACTCCAAAATAGATTGCAATAAGTGAATAAACAGGTAACTTCGAAGAAACTTCAATTGACACATCATCAAATAAAGATGTTAAAAGCTTATTCATAATGCGAGAAGCCTAAGAATATACGCAGAAATTAGGAAATTTACTCATATATTTAATAGAAATTGTTGATATTTTGGTTTATTTACACAATCAAAAAATGGAAACAGAACCCCAAATATTCCTATGGTTAGCTGTTAAAAATACTATAGCAACGAAAAAATAGCTATTGATAATCCCAACGCGTCAATAACTATCATTCATGTTTCTCATAGAAAAAACAACATGTAGTTATTTCTTTAATTTTGAATTCCTATATGCATGCTCATTACTAAAGATATTTGATTAGATAGTTATTCAAAGTTTCAATTTAAATTTGAAATCTCATGAAATCATATGTTTATTTAAATCAATCAATTTCGATAATATTTACTTTGAAAACTTAAAATATCGTTACATGGAATTTCACGATTCATAAGGCTTTTTTTCAAACCAAGGTCAAATGCATTGCTGGAGACCAAAAATACAATTGGTTGAATGATATATCATTAACATAGATGTATTGCGCTACTCATTAAATGTTATATAAAAACGAATGACGAACACGAGAGAAATTTCATGTTTTTGATCTGAATTGCATTTTCTTCAATAGTTATAACTAGAATGACGACCGAAATCCAAAAATTAAAATATTGTCCCAAGAGAACAAGTTTTTTTGAAACAGATTTTAAAATTATAAAATAAAGCAATATTTAAGGCACCAATGAACGCAAACAACTAATTTAAGTTGGATTCACAAGTTCAAATTAATCAACGTTTTACCGTAACAAACAAAAAGTTTCTTTTTTATTCAAATAGACTCAAATAATATTAAACTAGTTATAGATAGTATGCCAATACATTTGATGATATTTTTATTTGAAAGAAAAGCATCGTTATGTTTCATTTAAATCAAATCAAACAAAATAAACATCATGGGCTCATGGAGATCTAGTATTCGCCAGAATTATTCAATATCATGTTCTTTCAATTGAACTTTATGCTTATATTATTTAAAAATATCCGATATTAATATATAAATTAAACTCAGACGAAAAATTCATAATGTTAATTAATGGTACGAATTACCAATCCAGTTCACAACAATTCCTCAATTAACTGGCGCATTTTTATCAACTTTTACATTTATTGATTTTTTATTCCCGTAAGAAACAGATATCCGCTACGAGAATTTTACTTGTACCATTTTATCGATATCAATTAAAGCTGATAATGAAATTTTTTGAAAATAAATGATTTTTAGACGAAAATACGTTTACCTTGGTTCGCATTCATGTGAATCGACAAATGGTTAACTTTTATTACATAAATTCCAATATAATCAATATATTTTAGAATTTTAATCGATGTTTTTGATTTTGATGATGCAACGATCTAGTTTTTAGTTTACAAGCATTTTCACCATCCGTATTTGTAAATGAATTAGATTGCAAGGTTAATTCGCAAGAGAAAATCTATTCTGATCAAAAAGCTAGTTTCTGACATCTTTTTGACGGATCAATGGATTAAATTGAATTCAAACTTTTCAACAGAGATGTTGTAAAATCACTTTTAAAGAACACTCAACAGGGAGTGAAAAACAAGAAATATTACAAAATATCATAAATAATTGAAAGAAAAGTTGAATTTGAATAATTGAATTCAATTAAAATTGAATCAAAATCAAAAGTATACTCGCATATATAGAATAATTTATTTTTTTCTAATTTTTATTCTGGAAAATCCGGATCGAAAAAATTTTTGGTGACATTCATTCGAAAACTCTAATAGATATAGTTTAATACAAAAATATCGCTTGAATTAATTTTTGAATAATAATATTTTTCAACCTCAAATTTTGATCTAGAATAATTCTCCTGACACGATACACACTTTTAATCAAATCATTTCTTCAACTTAATTAAATTTCATATAAAAAATATATTAAGCTCTGAAAGATTAGGCTAGAAAATAATAAACAATAAAGCTTCTGAGATAAATAATTAAAGGAATTGAAATTTTTGTATTGATATTTTATTTTTTAAGACATTTCAGAAAATTCTTTGCGTTTATCTCTAAAACAACCTAAATAGATTAATATTTTTGAGGTTTGAAACTTCAACGTTTTTTCGTTTTCAATTAGATTTCATATAATTTTTTTCGTTTTCAATCGAAACTCAGATTTAAACAGTACTTAATGAAATACATATAATAAAGTCTTAATAATTTCAAAATATCAAATTGAAAGCATGAAAAATTGAGAAGCGGCAAATTTTAGATTTGTATGAATAAATCAGATCTACACATTGTAATATGCAATGTTTCCCAGATCACAAAACCGATCACTGTCAGATTCTCACAAATCATCTTTATTCAAAATTTGAAAATGAAATTCAAACCGAGTAGGGGTAATTTTAGCTAAAAGTAACACACTTGTAAAAAGTGACACACCTGTGAAGGGTGTGATTACCGATCGGTAATTTCGACAGTTTAGAATTTAAAATTTTTTATGGAACTGTTGCGAGTTTCATAAAGAATTTAAGGAATATAAGCAAAGATTTGAATCAAAATCTTAGACCTAAGCCGCTCGATTCGCTCGCGGTTTCCGCGAATTACAGATCAGCAAAGATTTGAATCAAAATCTTCGAACTAAGCCGATCGCTTCGCTCGCGGCTTTCTTTATTATTTTAAATTTGCATATTTCCATCAAAAGTTCATAAGGTAAAAAATTTCGTTTATTTTTACTAAGAAAAAAAAGGTTTTTGATAATAAATTTATTTTATTTTGAAAAAGTAGCAATAATCGTAAAAGGGTATTGATAGGCTGGCTAAAGTAACTAATTTTAGCTGTCAAATACTTTTGTATTTTGAAGTAAATTAGTATAAATTTGTTTTTACTTTTATTTCGAAAAAGTAACAATAATCGTAAAAGGGTATTGATAGGCTGGCTAAAGTAACTAATTTTAGCTGTCAAATACTTTTGTATTTTGAAGTAAATTAGTATAAATTTGTTTTTACTTTTATTTCGAAAAAGTAACAATAATCGTAAAAGGGTATTGATAGGCTGGCTAAAGTAACTAATTTTAGCTGTCAAATACTTTTGTATTTTGAAGTAAATTAGTATAAATTTGTTTTTACTTTTATTTCGAAAAAGTAACAATAATCGTAAAAGGGTATTGATAGGCTTGCTAAAGTAACTAATTTTAGCTGTCAAATACTTTTGTATTTTGAAGTAAATTAGTATAAATTTGATATTATTTTAACTCCCTTTGAAAACCTCAATTTTCCATACAGAGGGAACGGGAATAGCATCCAATATTCCCTGAGAATGGTTGCGCATTCTCAGTTCCCTCTATATTTCGAACGAAGCTCTCATCGGTCTTTTTTTAATACTAAACGTTTTTTTTCCCTGTCACTTTTAGCTAAAATTTGGGTTTGCCGTATCCATTTTTGTTTACTTGGAAGAACTATAGATTAATCTACAATTTATTCAACATTATATATCAAAATGTGGTCAGATGAATTCATTAAACATAAAATCAATTTCATTTTCATTGAAGGAATAAATATTCAAGTCATTAGAATGTAATCCATGGAGTGAGTTGAGCAACTCGTCGATGTCAAGAGAGGTTGAATCAGAATTCTTGCTACTATTGTAGTTTTCGATGCAAAGCATTTTTCTTCGTAAGGACCGCCATCGGTTCTTAATGGCAATATCAGTTCTTCCTATAATGAATCCTGAGATCTTTTTCCATTGATTTCCATATTTTCCGTGCAAATGTATAATTAGTTCGTCTTCATCTCTTGTAAATGGGCTACTATTAATTTTTGGATCCAAGTTAGCAAGCCATCTTTCACGGCATTGCTTTCCTGTTCTTCCTTCAATATTCTTTGCAATTTGATCCCACTTGGTTGAGAGGTTATCGATTTTGTAATTTAATCGTCGTCGTTATCGATTTTGTAATTTAATCGTTATCGTCTTTTTCTAAACGTGCATTTTTACATTAAAAGCAATGCAACTCCAAAATTAATTGGTATTTAGACTTTAATTAGGTGCAGACAAACGAAATGCAGTCCAAATATTTTGGTGATATATGAATTACATAAATTTAGGGAAATTGAAATTATATCTTTTTAAATTTTTAGGAAAACAGATTTATAGAATTGTTTAAGTCATCAAAATAATGCAGACTTAGGTCAAATTTTCCAAATTTAATCATTTGCAAGACTTTCAAGCGACTTCAAAATGTCGAAATATAAGTCCAAAAATAAAATTACGATTACAGTCTATCCTCAATTATTATCACGCTAATTATTGAGTGACCCATGCGTTCGTATGTATGTAATACCTTTTAAAAAGGAGATGAGAGAGATAAACTACATTTACAATTTAAATCTGATGTATTTACTTGTTACATTTACAAATGTAAATGTTTCTCGTAATGTTTACATTTTGTAAGTATAACGAATAAAAATGACGCACTTTTTTTACAAAGTCAAATTATGCGATACAACTTTACTTGTTACATTTACAAATGTAAATGTTTCTCGTAATGTTTACATTTTGTAAGTATAACGAATAAAAATGACGCACTTTTTTTACAAAGTCAAATTATGCGATACAACTTTACTTGTTACATTTACAAATGTAAATGTTTCTCGTAATGTTTACATTTTGTAAGTATAACGAATAAAAATGACGCACTTTTTTTACAAAGTCAAATTATTGTTCGATTTTTGCAGCTTGTAAACGATTAATTGTATAAAGCAATTGATATTAGCACGATATAACTGAATAATTCTAATATTGAAATCAAAAGCCCTTAAAATATCATGATATTTTAATTTCATAACAAATCTAGGAGACTATTTGATGAAAACATATCCGATGGGTTTTGTTGTATTATATAACTTGTTATTGACTTCTTAGCTTTCCAAATTTTTTTCGATAATGAGAAAACGAATGAAAAATCAACATTTGGTCCATTTAAAATTTGATTTGTTTACATTTTTTTACTTTTTGAATTTCAATTTATATTTTCCTCAAGAAATACTTTAGATTTTAAGAAACTAAATCATATAATCTACTAAGAAAATATATTAAATCCTATAATACTCAAAGTTTTGTGATAAATCAGATCTTTTTTATTTTACTTTTATTATGTTTTTGCAAACTTAAGGTCCTCACTAGGTAAAACATAATACTCTTTGAAGTTAAGTATTTTCACAAAGAGAGGACCAACAATATCAAAAGATTGAATAAAGATTTGTATTATTTTATTTATTTTTAAGAACATGTTTAAGAACCCTCATTATCTCCACGAATATTGCATATTTTTCTATTCTAAGACCACCAAAATTACGTTTTAATATAGAAAATAACATATTTATGTGATGCTAAAGTCGAAGTCCTTAAAAAATTAGTGTTAAACATCCTATTGTTAAATAAATTTTTTAAAAACCTTAATAGGATAAAAAAAAAGAATTTACACTCTCTCACTTTGAAAACGTAGAAAATGCCAATCTATTGGTATACATTTTAGTTTTGTTAAGTTTACAAAACGATTACTCTAGATTTTAAAGATTTATCAAGAATTTAGAGAATATCCTTCTCAAAACAACTTCAATAGCGAAGGATTAGTATTAAATCGGATTTGTAACATAATTATAGTACATTACAATACAATTTCTCCGACTTTTAAATATTTTTGAAATATTTACAAAATATGCTCTTTCTATCATCGATACTTTAATACAGAGCAAATTTAGTAAATGTCATCACGTTATTTTTTCATAAATCGTTTTCGAACTTTTGAAATATTTATTTTAAACCAGTTTTCTACATTTAATATGTGAATTATATCAAAAGTAGATGGGCGATACTTGTAAATCTATTTAAACTATTAGTTTGCTATTATTGAAGAACTTTATAATTTTTTTTCTTATGTATGGAATTAAAGATAATTTTGCCGATTCCAACTGGTTTTTCTATATGAGTTAAATATGCCAAGTGAAATCGGACTTGCCAATATTGTAAATTGAAGTATGGACTATATATCGATTTTCATTGATTGATGAATAACTCGGAGTAATGTAATTGTTGATAATGAAAAATAGTTTTCAATTGCTGGTAAGGGCCAATGTATGTTCAATAGCTCCGAAAGCAAAAAATGCACGTTTAGAAAAAGACGATAACGATTAAATTACAAAATCGATAACGACGACGATTAAATTACAAAATCAATAATGACCCCACTTGGTTGGTCCATTAGCTTCAACAGCACTGATCAATAGTTTGTCCTCTTCGGGAGACCACTTAGCCTTCGGCTTGTGAAACTTTTTGCTGCTTTGCCTCTGAGACGTTCCATACCTCATGCTTAATAATTTCTGACAAATGTTTCAATACTTCAAACCGCTTCTGACCCTCCACAAATAAATTCTAAAATTATTGTTTTTATGATTCATATTTTACAAGAAAACAATTATTTGTAAATAATATTTTGAAAGGAATTGTAAAATCGCATTCAAAAGAATCCATTATTCAAAAATGACAACTGATAATTATTAGATATATTGCAACTTTATATATCAAAGATATAATTGGTCAACGATGTATCTCAATAATAAGATCCATTTTGAATTTTTGAAATTGTGAAATCCTTTCAATTTTTATTATATAATTGAATTTATAGGTTGGCAATACGATACTATTTAAATTTGAAATTGAAGGATATAATAATATAAGTAATTTCTCATTATGAAAGTTATTTTACTATACATCATTCACCAGTATTTCAATTTTTTTCTATTGTACTAATTTTCTTGCGGCAGGTCACTATTTTTCAAAACTACATTTTTCATTCAATTCAAAGCTTTGGTAAATTTACATATTCTCTAATGACTTTTTATTTATAAAACCTCCGTTCCGGAATTTGAAATATGTCAAATTTTATTGCATTCAATTTTGTAACCAAATGTGATTGCAAAACACTACCAATTTATTCCTTCATATAATTTCACATTATAGAATTTTTAAACCACGAAAATTGAACAGAGTCAAATTTTCATGATTTTATCTATTCGACCTATTAATTTTTTAAAAAATCTGCATTTTGCATGCTTACTGGTTCAATGACTAAAATGCCTTTTTTGCAATTTTTATTTTTGACAATTTCAGATTTTCACTATGAATCAGATAAAAACATATCTGTTTATTCATAGAGTATTTAGAATTATAATTAACACTGACAACGAAGTGGATCCCCTTCAATTTTATATTTTTTATAAATTATATCTTAAACTTATTAACTATTCAACGTCAGAGATAATTTGTTTTGATCAGCCAACACATTTATTGAAAGGATCAATAATCTGCCAATTCAAATCCACTTTACATGTAAAGTTTTCGGCAGTTCAAATTGAATACTCACCGAATTCTATTGTCTTTATTCAACCGAAATAAGAAAGTAGGCCAGTCATTTTAAAGCGAATTTCAAGTATAAGATCATTTTGGACACACGGTAATAATGAGCTGTGTTGAATTTTCGGAAATCATTGCAGAATAATGATAAAAAGCTTTAATTGCATTCATATTAAATTCATTCTTCTATATAACATAGTGCTGAGAGATTGAATCTATTGAATTGATATATAATTGGCGATAAGATGATATTCTCATATTCTAAATTCCTTTTTAGATTTAATCGAATTCTCCTTCTTATTTGAATAAATATGATAAAACTTCTTCTATTTAAATTAAATCTTAAAGATAATGTTAAAAATATATCTCTGATGGTCTTTGCCAAGTGATACAATCATTCTTTGATTGAAAAAATTTGGATCAGAAAGTTAACAAATTATTTATTTTTTGATTGAAAAATTAAGATGTATCCTGACACTTTTCATTCAATTAACAAAGAGATCACATCTCGAATATAGATCAGACTACCATTTCAAATAAAGTACACTGAAGGTGATACACCGTGACTCCCCAATTCAAGCTATTTTCCATTATAAAACCATTGAATACGAAATTGTAAAAAAATTGAAAATTAAAATTCATATCATTAAGATAAGACATGAAAGTTTAATTATAACGTAATGACTTATTTTGATAATTAAATAACTCATTAAAATATTAATTACAATTTCTTTCCAAAGCGAAGCATTTTTAGTTCATACAACATTTTATAGACTTTTTATATAAATATACATTATATATTTCTCTTGACATTCGTCTTATCCATACTGATTCAAAAACAAAATTGGCATTTTGAAAAATTTATATATGAGAAGTAATAAATACATTTCTGCTTATGAAAAGTGTTTAACCAAATTCAATGAAATATATGAATACAGTAATTTGAAATCCAATTGACTCGAATTATTTTTAATCAAGATTTTCCAGAGTTAATAATAACATAAATGTTTCTGAGTATGTGATAATCCTTTCCATACAAGGAAAACTTACAATAATTTGAAAAAATTAAAAATTTATTGAGGAAAAAAAATAGTCGCAATACGATTTTCATATTCTTATATTTTATGTCAAATAGGCAAATAAGTATCTAGAACTTATCAAATCTTATGCTTTTTTTTTCATTGAAGTGAAAGTCGTAAAATCATTATGACTATTGATCTCCAGTATTACTCACAGAGAATCGATGAATGGTATGATAATAAAGAATTTTATGAATTACGTACGGCTGAGCAGTTGGGACAATTATTAAAACTTTGCGAGTTGGATATTAAAAAATTTTCGAAAATGTCCAAACACATTAACAAGTGTTTTGATGACTCCGCCAAATTAGAAATTATACAGCATGCCAAGCTCACATATGGAACAAGAATGAGTAACGTTTTCACTCTTATTGAAATCATTTCAAAGCTGTTAAATATCAATATTTTACGCGAAGCTATTACCTTAATCAAAACACGTTATACCGAGACCCAAGATTCAAAACAACAAAATATATCGGGTGAGGAATCTTCGCCTAAAGCCCAGAAATCCTCTCAAAAAGCTTTACAGTCAAGAACCTCAGAAGAAAATTTACAGAACCTAAAAAGATTGACCAAAGTCCCAGAAAACGTTCCAATATTTTATGAAATTCTCCAAGACGCCGTCGCTGAAGGAGATGAAGTATCAATCAAATATGCAGTTGAAGATGGAATATGCGACATTCGTCATTCAAGTAACTTACATCCAAACTTAGTTTTAATTTCCGCATCCCAGGGAAATTTGGCACTTGTTGAATTATTACACAAGTTTGGTGCAGATATACAATGCAAAGACGACTTTGATCATAATATTCTACACAAATTTGCTCAAACAAGCAGCTTGGAAGGAGTTAAGTTCGCATTAAAATTCATTGACGTCAACTCAAAAACAGCAACAGGATTGACCGCTCTTCACATCGCTGCATTAAATGAGCAACCCGAAATTTGCGAATACCTGTTATCTCTCCCTGAGACACTAAAGAATGAAAAAGATTATGAAGACGCAACTCCATTGGCTTGTGCATTAATCAGAGAAAACTATAAAGTTGCTGATATTTTGAGGAATCATGATTGTAAATTGTAAAAAAAATTATTTTAAATTCTTCCATAATTTTTGAGACAAAGTTAGTGTTTTCTCGGGATTGCCTTTTTTTTACCTCCTAATGGTTATAAAGCAAATCCTATGAATAAATTTGATAAAAATTGAATTACAGCAACATTCTGTTGCAAATTAGCTTTGTTTACATTGTTGGGTTTATTGCATTTCATGACGATAGATAAAAGTTAAAATAGCATATTTATGAATTATTCATATTTTCTATCAAAAATATCTGAATAGGGATACTTACATTCAAATGTTAAATCTATTTTCAGCGCAAAGCGCCAACCAAATAGTGAATTTTTCAAAAAATTTATTATCATCAAAACTCATGGAAATCTTATTGTTTGGTTATTATAATACATTTAAAATCAGAATTCATCACATATTCTTTTCCCAACAAATGACGTTAAAATTTTCGAATAATTTCAGCGAGATTGAATAAGCTTTGCCAGTGTCGAGAAGGCAGTGACCATCGACACTTCGCAACGATTTCAGACCATGCGGGGCATCGGGGCTTCGGACTGCTGGATGACCGACTTTGTGGGAAAATACTGGACCCGACAACACGAATCAATCAGCTGGCTGTTGTTTTCCACAGCACTGACCGATGGCAAACCGCAAGGCATAGGGTTGAGTATGTGGCGTACCAATGCCGGAGGAGGCACTGCCTCACAAGGTGATGCCTCCGGCATCAGCAACCCGACCCGAAGGGCAGATTCCTACCTCGACGCCAATCTGCAATGGGACCCGACACGCTGCGAGGGACAACGATATTTCCTGCAACAAGCAAGGACGATGGGCTGTCCATCGATCGTATTGTTCAGCAACACGCCACCCGTACACCTGATGCTCAACGGTAAGGGTCTTTCATTCAACGGTGGAAAGGCAAACCTCAAAGCCGACGCCTACGACGCTTTTGCCGACTATCTTGCCGATGTGGCTGCCATGTATGTGAAAACGGGCTATCCCGTCACGCACATCTCTCCCATCAACGAACTCCAACACAACTGGGAGAGCGGATAGGAAGGCAGCGGGTGGCAAAATGCCGAAGCCGCCCGGCTCATTCGCAGTCTCGACCGCGCATTGACAGCCCGCAACCTCGAGATCACCATCCTGCCCGGCGAAGCGGGTGACTGGGAATTCCTCTACAAGTCGAAAGGAGACGTGGGAAGGAGCAACGTGATAGCCGATTTCTTCACCGACGACTCGCCAGACTACATCGGCAATCTGTCACACGTCAGCCCCCTCATCTGCGGCCACAGCTACTGGACCACAGAGCATGAAGGCCTGAGACACGTACGAGCCGCTGTGGCGACTGCCGCCCAAGGTCACATACTGGAATTGTGGCAGAGCGAATGGAGCATGTTGGGCGACGGATACTAGACCGAAGAATATCCAGGGAACGACAAAGCCACCGAAATGGACATTGCCATGTATCTGTCCAAAGTGATACACAACGACGTGACCGTGGCAAACGTCACCTCGTGGAGTTTCTGGACGGCAATGGACATACCGCACTATGGACACAAAAATCGTTTTCTCCTCATCTCCCTCACTCCCGCAGCCGGCGAGTGGGGCGACATCAGAGAGGAAGGAACCTACGCTGTCACACACTCGTTGTGGGTTTTGGGAAATTACAGCCGCTTCATCCGTCCCGGATACCAACGCCTGAGTATGACCTACGACGAGTCGCGCGACTTCTTCGGTTTGTCGTGGATTTCGCCCGACGGCAGTGAGATCGTCACGGTGATGAGCAATCTCTCAGACAAAGGCATTCGCTTGAACGAGTCTCACCAAGGATGGATGGCAAAACCCTCACAAGTGACCCTCTACACCACTACTGCTGCCAAGCAACTTGTTCCGACAACCCTCGAAGTGACCAGCAAATCCTGCTGGAACCCCAAAGTGTAACCACAATCGTATATAAACTCAACCACTTATGAAACGTATATTTACCCTGATAATGTTGTGCGCCGCAACCATCGTGGAGATGGCAGCGCAAGTATCGTTTGTAAAGCCTGCCAAGATGAACGAAAGGCTGGCTGTTCCGTCTCGCCGACGACTCGCTGATGGCAAGACCCAACTATCAAGAAAAAGACTGGCGTCGGTTCGACCTGCCACACGACTGGTCGGTGGAAGGACAACTCTCCCCCGGTGTACAGATATTAGAGAAATAACTAACAGAGCATTCGTCATATCAAGACTTGTTTCAATCGAAAATTAAAATATTTATCTTTGAAATATCTACTCAAGTCGTATAAGCGTCTCAATATAAGATTTAAATTTCAAAAATTAAAAAAAAATTGGAAACGCCGGAAATCTTGTCTCGGTATAGGATTTAATTATTCAAAGAATAATCATTAAATTCTATGCAGTATTATAGATCAGTACATGGATTTTGAAAGATTATTATGCTTACTAGCAATTTCATTTCAGATTGATGTCAAATTTGAAAATTCAATTAGATTTATAGCATCAAATAAATCTGAGTGAGTGGATGGTTTTATTTATTTCTGCAATTATTTCAAATTTAAAATGTTTTAAAAACATTTTCAAAAGTAACTCGTGAAATTTCTTCTCCAAATACATGAGATGATATAAATACATTAAAATTGCAAAATTTGAAATTGAGAGGAAAATCACGAATTTTCCGATATGACTGGTCTGAATAAATATTCACATGTAAACACCATTCGTAGTTCAAATTATATGGATGATTGCTGAAAAAAAGCCCTTTCAAAATTCCACAGAACGATAGGTCGCCTGTAAAACAAACCTTTCATTATCTAATACAAGACAATATAAACCCATTTAATAGAAATATCACATTTGAATAGTTATCAAATATTGACAATCATAATTCAAAAATATAATCATCATAAATTATTCAAAAGTAAAATATTAAAATAAAAGAGAATTCCTTGCAATCATTATTTAGAATTCAAATATCTAATTTTTAATTTGAGCAATTCTAATTCTCAGAAAACGAAATTGAAAGTAAACACGCCAATAGAAAATCCGATAATCAAATACTGATTTTACTTATTATTTATAGAGCTTTTAAAATTTTCCAATTCAAAATGTCATATCGAAAATCTTATTTGAATAAGAATCCTTTATCAATATTTTACTATCGAAAATAATATCAATCCATGCTGAATCTCCAGGCTAAGTTGCATTACCAATATTTTTTTTTAATTTCAAAAGATTTTCTGTGTCTTAGATGGGTCATTGAGAAAATGATGCTGAGAATGAGGTATGCACCCCAGTGATTAAATCTTTAAAATCAAATATTCAATACTTCCTCAATGTAATTAAAAATCATTCAAATTGAAAATATAAACTACTTATTTTCTCAAAAGTAAACCCTCAAAATAATTATGTTTTAATCAAAGTACTCCTCGCAATGAATGAAGCAAGTCTTACTGCAAATGACCACTTGCGATATATTGAAATAGTTTTTATGATATCATATTGAATTTTTAATACATTGAAATTTTAAAATTATTATATTTAGATGTCTAATAGCCCAATGTGGAAGCAAACAATTCCAACAGCTTCTAGGAAGATGATTGGAAAATACATTATCGACAAAGAGCTCGGATCTGGTGGTTTCGCTACAGTTTATCTAGCTTATCATTGCAAGACAGGAGAAAAAGTTGCTATAAAAGTTATCGAAAGAGAAACAGCTGCAGACATGGGAATTCTAACTTACGTTGAGAATGAGCTTAGAATTACATCAAGAATCAATCATCCCAATATTGTTCACGTATACGATATCGTATATGCACAAGAGTTCATTTATATCATAATGGAGTACATGGAGAACGGCGACATGCAGAATTTCATCAACAATAAGTTCTTCTTGACACAGCAGGATCAGATCAGAATTGCAATCGAGATACTCGGAGCTTTGATATACCTTCATGAAAGAGGCATTAGCCATAGAGATATCAAGCCAGCAAACATTATGTTTGACAAGGATATGCACGCCAGGCTTATAGACTTTGGATTTTGCAGAGAGAAGTCATCAAATTTGAAAACTGTTTGTGGAACACAAGAATTAATGGCTCCAGAAATCTTCTTAAACAAGCCTTACGATGGCATGAAGGCTGATATTTGGGCCTTTGGCATTACAATCCACTTATTGGCTGCTTCATGTTTTCCATTTGAATACAAAAGTGATTTTCAGTTCTTACACGATATCAAAAGTAACAAACTGAAAATTGACATTAAACCACAAGGTATCATTGGATGGCTTGTTAAGAACAGCCTTGTCTACGATCCAGATGAAAGGGCAAGCGCCGCAGATATGATGTCATACATCAAATCTCAAGAGAATCCAGCAACACCAAATTCACTCGCAAGACTTGTTATCGTGAAGAGAATCAACACAGAAGCTGCAATTGCACGCGTAAGAATCCATCCAAACACTCCTGTTATATTCAGAGCAAGAGTTATGAATGAGCATTCAGGACTTAGACAAAAGTTCGAACAAAGGAAATCAATTAAGAGTTTTGAAAATGTTTATTAAATTTGTTTTGAATAAATTGTTTGTTCACGTTGATTTACTTTCACTGCATGAAAGTAAATGGAGAAAGGGACAGACTAGCCCATTGTCACTTTTTAATTTAGCAAATGAACGCTTATGGAGTGGAGTTTTTGGGTAAATCTGATTTGCTTATAAATGAAATAAAATCAAAAGAAACCATATTGGCATTATATTATGCAAAAATAAATGATCTTACTTAGTACTTTTAAAGTTAATTTCAGAAAAAAATTGACACAATGGTATCCGGCACATACAAGTGGTGTACAACCAAAATATAAGTTGGTTTAAACATATATTGCTATATCTCATGATCTTACTTAGTACTTTTAAAGTTAATTTCAGAAAAAAATTGACACAATGGTATCCGGCACATACAAGTGGTGTACAACCAAAATATAAGTTGGTTTAAACATATATTGCTATATCTCATGATCTTACTTAGTACTTTTAAAGTTAATTTCAGAAAAAAATTGACACAATGGTATCCGGCACATACAAGTGGTGTACAACCAAAATTTCATATCCTTAGTTTTACATTTATGTTTAGTTTTATTTCACCTAATTTTCAAAGATCATAATTGAATTAGATGGCCAAGCTATTCAAAACACGACCAAGCTTATCAAAATAAGACCAATATATTCAAAATTCTTTATTCTTTCAAATCATTTCATTTTAATGCAGATCCAAGATCACGAACTCACATATATCGAGTTGCTTAAGTATGGAGTGCAATAAGAAATCCAAGCAGGTTGTAGTTATTCATATAAAACTAGGAAAGAAAGAAATCAAATCCAATTTAATTGTAAGTGGCCGAATTGTCCATGTCGCTTCCTTGTTGATACACTTCCCGATGACAAGTACCACATACGAAAATGTATTAACACCCACAATCATTCTGCCCCTTTTCCAAACAAATCACAACAAATTACATCATATTTTTATAGATCTTATTTAACAAGATATTTTGAATCAAATCAAGACCGTGTTTACGCACAATTAAGGTGTTTCAAAGATCTTAATATCCCATTTGATAGTGGGATCATTCCGGAAATGTTTCAACAATCTACAGATGCTTTAAAAAAGTTTTCTAAACGCCTTCATGCAATCAATACCCGTTTCTCAGCGGATGATGTTACATCTCTTGCAATTTTTGTCGACATGGTTAAGAGTCATTCTCCGGATGATCTCATCGAGTTTATTCACGAGCCAGATCGTATGATTTTCTATTACGCCCCATTCGAAGCAAATGCTTTTTCACATCAAATACAAACTTATCACATTGATTCCACTTATAAGCTCTTGCGCTCTCGCATACCATTTTATGCCGTCACTGGCAAATTCGCGGAATCAATTGTTTTTCCGTTTTTGTATTTTTTCGTTTGGCCCGACACAAGTGAAAATATACAAGTTTGTCTCACAGCATATTTTGGCTCCATCAATCGCGAACCATCTTATTTTTCAATGGACTGCGCACCTCAAATCACAAATGCTGTTGAAACAGCCATCCCCTTATGCCAGATCATTTGGTGTGGCGTTCATGTGTTGCGCGCTGTCATGAGAAAGGCTGAAAAGTTTCAAGATCGTTCCAACTTCGAAACTTTCTATAACTTAATGAAGTTATTGGTCTTTGGTTCTGAAGAGGAAGAAATTGATCCTGATGAAGTTTACAACAATTTAGAAGAAATTTTAAATGAGGAACCTGCTGCCCGTGAATACTTTGACCGACAGTGGCGCCATCATCTTGACAGGTGGATGCTTCGCTATAGAAATGAAGGAGATGGAACAAACAACATCTCGGAATCACATTTCAAGGTTTTGAAGCACCAGTACTTCCCAGAAAGGCGAAATCTTCGACTCGATGAACTTGTCATCGAGTTATATTCCAGTGTTGTTCCTTCATTCCTGATTAAGTTGCAAATTAAAGGTCTGGATTCAGAGAGAAGTGTTAAAGTTATCAAAAAAGTCACAAGAGATTTCGAAGAAATGACACAATTTAAAAAAGTCGAATGCATCAGTATGCTTGAAGCTGTTCAGAAAGGTCTGAAAAATGATACACTTGATCCCAACATTGTTTACTCAACATTAAAAATATTATTGCAAAGAAAACATTTGATTTAATAAACATTTAATTTATTATAATTAATTTTTTATTACAGTATAGTAAAAAATGCTATAAATAAATTATTATATTTTATTAAAATGTGACTTTTAATAGTAAGTGAATAAAATAAATCAGGAATTGGGAAAGAAATAAGGTTAATTAAAAATAATGAAAATTACAAGTTTAAGGTTAATGAAAAAGTGACAATGGGCGAGTTTGTCCCCCACTCAAGTAAATGCGTTATCTAATCAATAAATCTTAAAAATTATATATCGGTTAAAATCCATATATTTTTCGTTGAAAAAATTAAAAAACAAAGCGAAATATAGAAAAGTCAATCAGAAAAATCTAGTTTTAAACTTAATAACGTTCAGATTATTTATCAAGGTGAGTTTAACCAAGCCATAATGCCTCTATAGCATCTTTCGCCACCATATAAACTCGCACAACGAATGGCATCCCGAAGCAAAATTCACCGGGAAAAATGCGATCTCCTTACCAACAAAAATCTTAAAAAAATATAATTGAATACTCTATTGTCCATAAAAAGTATAACTACAAATTATTGTTTAAACCTCAGAAAGGGTTGGTGACCAAATCGAATTGAAAAAAAAATTCAGAAGTTTATGTAATGTTAACTCTGTAAATTAATGTTCATGAATAATATACAAAAATCTTAGATAAAGTACAGAAAATTTGTAAACTGAATCAATTCAATAATTTAAGACTGTATCATCGTAAAAGATGCATCAATTCATTCATATAATAAAAATATTCAGAATGACTATTTTAGGTTTTCAAAAAGGTATTCAATTCATCTCGTTAATGTCGGACGACGCGACCGATTTAGATCTTGTAGAAGACAAATTAAAGTGTGGCGAGAAGTTTAGTTTCGGTGTTGGAGACTTTGCGGCTAACATTTTACAGTCAGCAATTTCTTTTTATTTCATATATTTCCTTATCAATGTATCAGGCGTAACCCCATACTTTGCATCAGTTATTAACATCGCAGGACGTGCATGGGATGCAATAGCATCATATGCAATGGGTGGAATTAGCGATAGATGCAACCACTCACTAGGAAAACGCAGAGTTTTCATTATTTTTGGGGCTCTTACATTTGGTGCATCCTTTGTGCTTCTCTGGATCACACCAGGCCAGGAGAAAAGCCAAGGTATTAAAGCTGTATATTACATCTTCATGTATATCATATATGACACTTGCTGGGCGATTGTTTATACCCCATACAACACATTATCAGCGAACATGACAAAGAACTACGACGAAAGAACATCCTTAAATGGATGGAGAATCACTATGGCGAATATCGGAATCATTTTCGGTGCGGCACTTTTTGCTCTTCTGGCAGATGGAACGGAAAGCTTATTGTATAAGCCTATGAAGTCGGTTTCCAAGGCTTACACGATTGCGGGAGTATTATTTGCCATACTTTCTGCAATTTGCGTGCTTTGTTCTGGCTTATTCGTGAAAGAAAGATGCGATAATACAGAACAAACAAATAAGTCCATTTTCCAGACAATTAAAGAACTGTTCTCCATCAAGGAGTTCAGGAATTGCACACTTACTTACGTATCTTCAATGGTTGGCTTCGATGTCATCATGATGACTTTTATGTTCTTCGTCAACGACTCATTAAAGTTCGGCGGTGGCATCATGGCCATGGTTTACGTTGCCATTCCATTGGTTTGTGCTATCCTTTCCGCTGCTTTTTGGGTTATAATAAGCGAAAAGTTTTCCAAGGCAGCTGTGTACTCGGCAGCAGCTGTTTACATGGCTGTAGTACTTATCTTCGCAATATTCATACCAGAAAAGACTCCTTGGGCAATTATTGTTTTGACAATTTTCGCTGGAATGGGAATGAGTGGAATTCAGATCCTTCCTAATGCAGCATTGCCTGATGTGGTCGAAATAGATGAATACAGATTCGGAACAAGACGCGAAGGAGCTTATTACGGATTAATTTTATTCCTCTACAAGGTTTGTTCAGGAGTTTTCATGTCCATTGTATCAGCTGTACTCGGAGCTTTTGGCTACAAAGAGTCTACAAACGGTCAATCTGTTGAACAACCGAAAAAGGCTTTAATGGCCGTCAGAGTTGTCATTGGAACAGTTCCCGGCATCTTCTTCTTACTTGGAATCATCCCCGCAATTCGTGGAAGGATTTCTAGAGAAGAATTCGCAAAAATTAAGCAGCAACTTGCAGAAAAGCATGCTGAACAGAATCCTCTCGAAAAGATAGAGTCATCAAGTTCAAGTGATCTAGTTAATCTTGCTGATGATAAAGAACCTCTTAACTCATAATAGAATATTATAAATATAATTATAGTGTTGTTTTAAATTAAAAACATTGTATTGATATATTGTGCTTATTTACATCTTAGTTTTATTCCTATATATAGTTTAATATTAATAAAAAAAATTTCAGATTATTTTTGTTAATTAGAATCGATAGGAGTCTTTAAATTAATAAACAAAGATAATATAAAATAAATTCAAAGCTTAAAAGCTCTGGACAAGCTTAGCTCGTTTCTGTTTTGGTGGGATAATAAGAGAAGCTTGAGAGAAATATCCAATTCTACTACTATTAAGGAGCTGAGCCCTTCTCGGATGCTTTTGGATAATTGTTTGAACTTCTTTGAAGATGCTTAAGGAAAGCAAATCATGAATCGTTGGTCTGTTATCAGGATTCTTTGAGAGACACAATCTAACAACATCAGCGTATACCTTATCTTCTATAAGATCTAATCTTGGCTCAAAGTTGAGAAGGTTCTGACAAATTGTAGATCTATTGTCTCCACTCCAAGGAAGTCTACCTGTGGCCATTATAAAGAAGGTCACGCCAATAGCCCATATGTCAGCTTCAAATGCATCATGTGGTTTACGAAGTAATATTTCCGGAGGCATGAAGGGGACAAATCCTACAAAAACTTGGTCAGGTTCATTTCCAGAGTGTATTGAAGATAAACCAAAGTCACACACTCTGATTCTATCATAGAAGTCAATCAAAAAGTTGACAGGCTTGATATCTTTGTGAGCGATCTTTGCATTGTGGCATGCTCTGACAGCTTTAAGGACACCAATGGAATATTTCCTAAGTAAATTATATGGGAGTCCGTTTTTCTTTATTACAGCTTTCTCAAGGGATGTTGCACAATACTCCATTACCATGTAAACACAGCCTTTATAATAGTCATAATGATACAATCTAATAACATTAGGGTCATCTACCTGCTTCATACAATCAACTTCATTCTGGTTAAACTTTGATTCAACAACAGTTTTCAGAGCAAATTCAGTCTTGTATTGGGGATCATAAACTAGATATACGACACCACATGCACCAGCGCCAATAGTATCACGATACTGGAAATTCTTCATCTTTATATACTCCTCGTCTCTGGCGTTCATTCAAGAAAATAATTATCAGTTATCACATAAAAGATTTTGAGAAGAGAATTCAAATTTTGAGACAAGCTTTCTATTTATGAGGAGTGTGGCTTTTGAGATCAATGTCAATGCTTAAGATTACAATAATATGAAATGAATAGAATAATTTGCTATTTTAAGTTAAGATTTAAAATAAACTCTTGTGTTTTAAATTTGAAAAGAACTCTGAAAGGTGAGAAAAATTTTAACATGTATTTTAATAAAACTAAGCACATAATGACATTTTTAACCTGTGAAAATTAGTTTGTGGAGGTTCAGAAGTGCTCAATTTATACAAATTATTCAAAGAAAATTTGAAAAGATATCAAAAAATTGAGGGACTCGACCATTTAGCACCATTATATCATACTACCATAGTGCATTCTAAATAATCATTTTAATCTCAATTTAAAACGTGCGGTTAAAATTTTCGTATCACGAATAGATTAATAATTTATGTTTATTATGTATAGTTGATCAATGGAAAGCAATTGAAATAATTGAATGATTTATTTAACGTGCAATTCAAAACTCAGTACAACTCTTCAAAAAAATAAATTGACGTTGGGCCATTTGTTTTAATATGCAATGCATTATAGTGACCTATTAAAAATTAAATATGCAGCGTAAAAAGCGACCAAAAAGTAGCTTGTTTTATTCATAATACATTCTATAGCAATTTAGTTCGATGATAAAAAAAATATAAAATTTTGAATACTTTGATCATTCAAAAGTATTTCATAGATAAAACCGTATTTACCATATTTCCATCAAATTTGCATAAAATTTTTAAACAACCAATTTAAAATGATTTGATGGAAATATTCAATTTTATTATAAATATCTCACATCTAAATGTTGAAAAACACCAATGTCTATGATTCCTCTAATAGAACATCACATAATAACTCTCAATTAATGTTTCTGAAGAAAATTGTGAGTAATTTTTATTATTAAAACATTCAAATTTTTCTCTTTATACTCTCTACAATGCCTATATACACTTGTGATCATCAATGTTCATAAAATTAATTGAGACATCTTTGATCTCTCAAATCGCTCTTTGAGAATTGATATCATTAAAATATTAATATACAAACTATTAAATAATTAATTGGTAATGCATATATTATCATCAAATCACTGAGTTAATTCAAAATTTCTCAAATGAAATAATTTGATTAGCAATTCATTTTTTGCCATCATTATTCAACATCACATTATCTAAAGGCCAATATACTACTATTTTAGTCATTCTTCTCATTCTAATAAGGATTTTTTTATGGAATGAAGATGCATTCAAATCCTTTAATACGGCTATCACATACAATTTATAAAATTGCAAATTTCACTTTCTCATTATTCAGACTAGCTTTTTAGGAAACTAAAAAAAAGTTCATAAAATTTTTATATGAATGAAACCTTTGAAGCCAAGCTCGTAACTGTTGGTGCAACCAATACAGGAAAAACATGTTTATTGATAAAATTAGCTACAGATTCATTTGAAGAGAATACAAAGCAATCCGTTGGTGGTTCATTTTTAAATTATCATTTTACCAAAGATTCTACGAATTTTACCCTAAAATTATGGGATACAGCCGGACAAGAGCGCTATAGAAGTGTTAACACTATGTATTATGTTAATGCACAAGTTTTTTGTTTAGTATTTTCACTAACAGATCCATATTCATTTGATGATATTCCTAATTTATACAACGAAGTCAAAGAATATGCCGAATCGTCCATAATTTATTTAATTGGGTGTAAAGCTGATTTGTCAGAGGATAGAAGAGTTAAATCTGAACTTGCATATGAGTTATCTAAAACAATAAATGCATTATACTTCGAAGTGTCATCTAAAACTGGCCAAGGCTTTTACGAATTTAAAGATCAACTGAATTTTGATATTAATCAAAAGTATCAAGCCATTAAAAAAGAAAACGAAGATGACATTAAGCCTATTAGGCTTACAGATAGCGAAAAAGGGGAAAATTCATGTAATTGTTAAATTTCTTATTTTTTTTGTTAGTAAAATGAGATAGCTCTTTATTTGTCATATTTTTATTCTGATGTGTTGCATGCTAAGTTCGGTCAACGATAGAAATTGAGTGGAAATTAATCGTCGAGGAAGTACGATTATGTAAAGTAAAAAAATGTTGTGGGATTTTTAATATTATATATTATTTTATAATAAATTTTTTTGAGTCATTTTAAGAAGCACATATAATTTTTTGAATTTAAAAATTAAAGTAGTGTCAAACGAATTTATCACTTAATTTAATACTCAGATTTCTTAAAATTAATGAAAAAAGGTTTTCTGAGAACTTTTGAGAATGGTTTTCAAATTCCATTATTGAAAATATATAGGTATTGTATGAAATTCAAACTCTATATTTATTAAAATTCTAAATTTTTAATAAAATAACTTTTCAGAGGAATATGATTTTGAATGGTTGATTAATAAGTATAAAAATGTCTACGATTTTAAGGAGGGAATTGTTCCTTATGAGGTATACATCATAACTATATACCTCATAAGGAACAATTCCCTCTTGATAGCTGGGAAACTTTCTCTGAATAACTTATCATTTGGAGAAAGTTTCCCAGCTATCTATTAGAAACTAAAGGCTGTGAGGCACTAATATATAATCAGTGCCTCATAGCCTTTAGTTTGTTATTAAAAAAGAAAACTTGTTCGAAATGATAAACAATTTCGAACAAGTTTTCTCGTTTTAAGGAGGGAATTGTTCCTTATGAGGTATACATCATAACTATATACCTCATAAGGAACAATTCCCTCTTGATATCCTGGATATTTTTGAATATATCTTTTAATTAAAGTTCTCAAAAGTATTATCAAAAGTGATTTTTTAAAAATATCTCCAATTAATTAACTAATTAAAAGTATTATATTTTTAAAATTAAATAGTTTTTCAATTTTTTTGAAGGAATTGAGATACTTCCCACGACAATAAAATTGAGAGGTTTACATTATGACTGATCTTAGCATGCAACAGATGTACGATCAAATATAATGATTAGGAGAAAAGAACAAAATATAAATTTTCACACCTCATTAATAGTTTGCATTTTTGCGATATGATTTAGAATATGTATTTTATCAAATTTTGACTATGTTTTGCATAAATTCTTAGATTTCAATTTACATTTATCATGAACTGAGGATATATATTATTATGATAAGCATGTAATAATGCTCAGAATAATATCCGTTTCATTTTTAGTGTCGAAATATTGAATTATAGCATAATTGCATGATTTCATTATTATTTAGCGAGTAATTTAGTCTTGAATTGTTATATATCGATTTTACTATGGAAATTATATAACATGACGGTTGATGCTTTTTCAGTATAGCCAACGGTAGAAAGATTTTTGTCACTTTTCAAATTGCCCTTTTCAAATTTTACACTGGCAAATGGAAAGAGGAATGCTTAAATCATCTTCGCAAGTGAGAAAATCGTTTATACCCATCTTGGAAATTATAATTATGCATTCCGAAAATTTTAACCGCAACGATTGATGAACAAATAATTACCAAAAACTCAACAGGAATGAAAAACATCTGAATTATCTATTTAAAATATGTATTTGCTAGTCCAGATTAGTTTACTGTGCATTTCAGCTTGACGAATATTGAATCTTTTATCTATTGAAAAATTTAATCAGAATATGACTTTAATAACGCTAGATTGTATTTTTATGAAGTGCACTACAATTTAAGAAATTATAAAAAATCCCACCAAAATGAGCAGAGGACATCATTTTACTATTTATGCTTTAACACCCGCGCATAAATTAAGAGAGGAAAGAAGCAGAAAGGGCAAAAAGACAGCAAAGAAGTGAAAAAAATATATAATTTTTTAATAAAGTAGTTAAAAGAAGAAATTAGAACTGATTAAACAGCTAACATACAATTTATAATATAACTTAAATATCAAAATTTGTGAATATATCAAAATATTCATCTGATGAAAAGTCCTTTTCGTTTGTATCAAACGAAGGGAATAATTCCAAATTAGGAGTAATAATACTACTAACGTCAAAATTCATTGACAAAGTAGGAACAACAGTTTGGGATTTTCTTGGAGTAGATTTTTTATTTCTCGTTAACGTTCTCCATCTATTTTTAATATTGGAAACGCTTCTACCTGTAAATGAACCGCATATGGACGTCCATTTATTACCGTATTTATGGTGAAGCTTCATCAGTAATTTATCATCTTCTTTACTCCATGGATTATTTAATATATCGGGTTTTAAAAATGAATACCAGCGCTCTCTACACTGGTTTCCACTTCTGGTGCCGACTAATTGAGATATTCTCTCCCATTTCAAGCCACCGATTGTTTCAATAGCTTTCTGAAGTAGAAGATCTTCATCTTTGGTCCATTTCATTCTCTTCATGTGCTCGCACCGCTTATCTTCCTGCATCATATTCCAGAAATGATGTAAGAATTTGAATTGAAACTATTTTATATTTTGAATAGAACCTAAAAAAATTGAAGCAGCAGATCATAATTGTCACTTTTCCTGTTTTGATAACCAATCAGCAACAGTATCCGTAACTTTTTTTGAAAATATCGGAATGCAATTGGAGAATAATATTCTAGTGTTAAAAATTTGTGACAATAAATTATCAATAAACGTCACTTTTGATCAAAAGGTAGACAAAAATTGGATGATACTTAGTATTTAGCATTTCTTCAATAATCAATTAAGGTATTGTTCAATTGGGAATTTTATTTAAATATAACAGGAATTTTATTTTTACCAAATTTGGGATTTTTTTTGAAAACACAAAAATTGTTAATAATTGTTGAACATCACCTTATTGTTGGTTGAATAATCATTAAAATTTGAATCCAAGATATAAATAAAATTTCATTTTATTTTCATTTTCCCTTGGTATTTAAGATATAAAGAATATTAAAATTATTTGCTATATCATGCAGTAATATCAATATGGGCAAGGTAATCTTTGATTGTTAATAATAACGCAAATTTCAAAATCATCATCAAAAATATTTTCTTTCAAATATTGATTTGAATTGCGATATAAAGTGATAACATTTCATAAATTCACATACTTCTTTCCAATATCCATAATTGATTGATACGAAGCTTGTTTATTTAATCTCCCCAAAATATTAAACTTGCATTGATTTTTCCAAATTGATGATATATGATTCACTATCATAAATGCAATATTGAGAGAATTAATATGTATAATCGCTGAAGATGATCTTTTCTGCGCTTCAGTTAAAAATCTCAGAAAAAATTCAGAGAGGTTATGCGAGAGTTTGCCTGAATTTTTTTCTGACAGCAAATCCGTAATTTGCTTAGTTTAGGGACTTTCGGTATATTCTATTGATTTAAAATCGGTTGGTAATTTTCAAGTTATTGAATGAGGACGATTGCCATTTCTGTCGAAATCTGAATGATCGTTGTAGGATTTTTACAATTTCTCATATTGATATAACTATACCTATCTTAGTTGACACCATATATCACAATTTTTCTATAATATTCCTATAATTTGGCATAAAAATATGTGGTTGATATTAAATAAGAGTAAATTGAGGGAAAAATATGTGGAATTTATTTACATATTTGATCAGTAGCAGAATATTCCTATTCAACTTTTATTTAATCATATTATTCAATAAAAAATAATCAAAACGAGGCAATAATCTTGAAAATAGGATGAACCATTACATGTATTACTATTAAAATTAGTTTAAAAACAAGATCATTTTAGTACATAAGAAAAAGCTTAATATTGATTGTATATATTTTTGAATAGATTGAATTTGACCGTTTACATTTTGCATGCACAATAATTTAAATATATTTAATATATGTGTTAACCAAATATTGGCATAATCAGAAATCATCGGTGGATTTCACAACTAATCCTCCATTCGAGTTATTCCATAAATATTATGAAAGACTATTCAAAAAAATGATAAAGGTATCAAAACTGTATGTTTAAAGCATTTTCTTAAACAATTTTCTTAAATTGCAATCATATAGCAGATTAAGCTTTTATAAGATAACTTTATTTGTTGACATCCAAAATTAGAAATGAATCCCATGAGTAAGACATGTCAATCATCGTGTAATGTCATCTTTGATCTAAAATTGTTTGTAATACTTGAGTTTAAATAGGATAATATTTTTTGAAAGTGTCTCGTGTTTTATTAAATAAATATTATTCGTTTCAAAAATTAAGTTTGAACATGTTTTTTTAAAAAAGTTTAATCACGGCCTTGAAAGCATACCTCATTCTTATAGGAATCAAATATATGAATAGATAAATGTGGTATCTCTTGACCCCCAAATATGAGAGATATTTTAAAAATCCTAATCTAAGATAAAGAGTATTGCTACCCTTTTATGAAAAGGTGTATGTATTATTATTTATGCTCAATTATGCAAGACTATAAATAAAAATTTTATTATTAAAAAAAATAGTTAATACGCAATAAAAAGTTAACATTTAATTATTCAGAAAGGAAAGAAATTCCTGACACTCTTTCAACGATTCTGTAAAGATATTTTCATCTGGCGTCGAATGATTTACTTCAGCCTTTTTCTTATGTCTCATCAGCAGCTTATATCTTGATTTGAGATTATTGTCTGTACGATTGTTGAAATGTTTTGAGATTTGTGTCCATTTTGGCCCGATTTGATTGTATAAAGTGAGTAATTTTGTATCTTCTTCATCTGTAAATGGTGTTATATTTATTTTAGGCGCTAGGTACTTTTCCCATCGATCTTTACACTGTCTTGCATTTCTTCCAGGCATCAATTTAGCAATTTCTTTCCATTTTGAATCTCCCAGCTGTTTAACATAATTGGTGAGTTTCTTGTCTTCGTTTTCAGTAAATTTTGTCCGAACTGTATTAGACCCTGTTCTAAACATTAGTTTTTTTGGCAAGAAATAAAATTGAGAAAATTCAATTTATTTTGATTTTTTTAAAATTTTAATCTACAAATTGAAATATACATAAATACTAAACGAAAGTTTTGGGATAACTTTTGATAGCTTTACATATTGTTATCTTTTTTGTGTACATCGATGTATTGCCATATGTAAATTATTTTTAAATTGAACGATTGAATTTTTTTGACAAATAATTGCTAGCATAATGGTGTTTAAAATACTTGAATTTTGATATGAAGCATTTTGATAATAGACTGAGGTTATATTTTGAACATGGCAAATAAACTTCTCAAAAAATAATTTTTTTCAAATAATTTTTGAATCAAAATTATGATTGAAGTAATTAAATATTGTAATTGAAGAAAATTTATTGTCTTGAGATTTTTGACATTTTGAAAAAAAATCAAACGTTTTTAACTAAAATTAATTGATTTATAATTTTTAAATAAGATACGATCGCAATAATAATGAAATGAAATTGCAAATTTGAATTAGATTGAAGTAGTATATATGATGGGTTGTGTGACTTTTTTTGTAAACGTAAGAATTCATACAATATTGAACGATTTTGTATCATTTTTTTTAACATATGAAGTAAAAAATGTATGATTCTTACGGTTTTTATTCTTACGTTTTTGAATAAATCAAGATTTAAAAAATTTTCAAAATTGTAAGACATTTACACTCAGCCCATAATGAAATAAAAGATAAAAAAATTAATTTTAAAAGAAGCTATATATAGATGATGTCAGATATTCCGCGATTAATTAAACATTGTTTAAATCATGAATGGAATCAAACTTCTTACGAAAAATTAAAACTTAGTTATGTTTATTATTTTATTTTTTTATTTTGTATGAAATGAGTGTCAAGACTAACGACGTTAAAAAATTAGGATTCACAAACAGGGAAATAAAGGATATATTAGAGGAGGCGGGTTATGAGGTTGATAAATATTATTTAAGAAATTGTCAAAAATTCGCGGAGTTTTTAAATGAGTTTGATTATGATGGAAAAATGAATAAAGATGATGTTATAAATTTCTTATATCCCGCATCTAAAGAAGAAAAACCTAAAGAACCTGATGTTTTCCCTAAATATTATGAAGAACGAATTAAAGATGATGAATATGATGAAATTGAAAGACTGGAAAAAATAAGAGATGAAATAGATGAAAAAATTAAGGAATTAAGAGAAGTTGAAAAATATAATGAAAATGAAGTAGAGGGTTTAATGAATATCCCAGCTTCAGAATCAGAAGTTCAGAAATCTCATGAAGAAAGATATAAAAATTATGTCTCAGAATCAACACAAAATTTATTAGATGGCGAAATAGATGAAACACTTTCAGAAGAAGGTACTAAATTTATTCGTAAACATAAGTTACAATTTATTGATAATGAAAAATACCCCTGTATCCTACTTTCACCACCTTTAGATTCCGAAAAATTCAAAAAAGCTCTTAAAAACGTGACATATGCAACTAATACGATTAAGAAAGAAGATCATGATATTTACACAAATTATTATTTAAATAAATGCACGGGTGTTGATAAAGTTTTTGATTTATTAGATAAAATATCAAAAGAAACCATTGGAACCTATAAAATTTTATGTGATTGTGGTTTCATTATTGAAGATACCAATAATGTTTCATATGAAAGAACAGCACCGAAGGAAGATGAAGTGGAAAGGTCTATACCATTCGTTATTAAGAACATAAAAGATATGAAAACTTATAAACATTATATTTATTCATTTATTTCAGAAAAAATGGAAGCAACCCATAAAACATCTTCTCATCATTTTATAGCTATTCATACATTCCTTTTCAAAGTTGTGAAATTAAATAAGACAGGAATTAGATTTAATGTATCAGGGTACACATTCTTGAGTAAATTAAAATGTATTCGTCACGTCGCAGATGATAAAAATTTATGTGTTCTTAATTCATTTTATGGGCTTTAAAAAATAAACTTTATTTTTATTTATTTTTTAATTTTTGTTCTTACATAAATGAACAAAAACGGAACCGCTAAAATGAATGATAATCAAATTAGAGCAGAAGGTAGAAGGTTATTTAAACGCTTCTATAACATTCCTGATGGTGTTAATCCTAAAACTCGTAGAAGCTATTTAAATGAAGCAATAGATGCATATGAAGGGTTTGACATTTCATCAGAAAGTGAGAGATTAGCGAGAATGTTAAATGTTAATATTGATTTCTATTATTGTGATCCTCAACCAGAAGACGTGGACATAAATAAGTAGACTTTCCATTAGTGGATTCAATAATGATAGATCCAGAATTTGAAACAGTAAATATTTTATTAACACAGAGTCCATGTGGAAAACTTCACGCTGACAGAATAACAGACGTTGAAGCACTCACCGGCTATAGAGTTTGTCCATATTGTAAAGAAGAGGTTTATTCTATCCGTGATGATCCAGAAAGGAAAAACCAAAGAAGATTTTTAAAGCATTGTGAGAAATGTAAAGAAAATAATGGGAGATTAATTCAAGACGTTCAGTTGCAAAAGACACAGCAACCATATGCACCACATATTACGAAACAGAAGATATATCAGTGGTTATTAGCTCATAATTTGCAGGAATATTATCAACCGACAAAATATTATATTACTTTTGACTTCGAAACATTAGAGACTAAAGAAGAATTACAACTTTCTGAGTGTGCAACTTTGAACGCTTACTTAAAACCATTCATGGTATCATCAACGGTTAAATTAAATGATAAAACATATACGAGGAATTTTTGCTTAACTTCGAGTGATTCTTTTATTTCTGATTGGATTGAGTTTTTATTTTCAACCTGTTCATTAGTTGCTAAATCAAATATTGAACAATATGAAGAATTAATGAAGTCGCAAACGGACCAAACGGCGGGGACTTTGTCTCATACATTAAATGAAAAACAGAAGGAAGCATTTAAAGAACTTCTAGATGAGGAATTCAATAAAGTGAATATCATAGGTTTTAATTCGGGAAAGTTTGATTTAAATTTAATTCTTCGTGATTTAAACACTGCAAAATGGAAAATGAAATCAATGCTGGGTTCTTCTTCTCAATTTAAGCAAATCATTGTAAAGAAAACAAACGCTCCATATGAATTGAGATTTATTGACATCAGAAATTATATAGCGGGTGGGACATTAGACCAATTCACTCAAGATTTCGGAAACAATAAATCACGTGTTAAATCCTTTTTCCCTTATCAATTCATCACATGGGAAAATTACGAAGAAGAATTATATAAAGAGGAACCATTCACTCAAGATTCATTTTATTCAGCATTAACCCAAGAAACTATATCAGATAGTGATTATCAAATATATCTCAATGATGCTAAAAACTTTAAGAATAGATTAGAATATTTTATTCATTATTGCAATAAAGATGTTGAAATTATGATTGACCCAATCGATAAAATTATTGAAGAAACATTTGTTTATAAAATTGACATGCTTCATAATCTTTCTTTATCATCGAATGCTTCAATGATTCGTTACGCTTTAGCATATAAAGACTTTAATCCTAATGAAAAATATCCTGAAGAAGAGATAGAATCAAGTTTTGAATTAACGAAAAAGTATTGGAAATATAAAATTGAATCATATAAGAAACAAGATGAAAAAGCAGAAAGGGATACTAAAAATAATGTTTCAATGGATGATTTTCAATACTATCACGATTTAATCCTTTCATCTAAATGTAAAATGTGTGGTAAAGCGTTTACATATGCAAATAAACCAACATTGGATAGAATCGATAATGAAAAACCACATACCAAAGAAAATTGTCAGTTAATGTGTTGTTATTGCAATGTCGTAAAATCAAATAAAGATGAAGATGTTCAACGTTTAAGAATCAATTTAAGAAATTATGCATTAAAAAATAATTTACCAATGACTTTAGATTCAGTTGAAGCTTATCACATTCTCCGTAATGGAATTACTGGTGGTCTATCAAATGTTCAACATAGAGTAAATCTTAAAGGAATCACACACATTAATAAACTTTCATATAGTCCAGAAACTAAAACTGTATCAAATGAGGACACTTCCAACATTATGACTCATTTCGTTGGAGTTGACTTTAATTCATTATATCCTTCATCATTTTCATCTAATCCTCATGATTTCATTCAATATACTGACCATAAAATGTATATGCCGGGAAGATTGAATGGTGTTATCATTTGTGATACAGCAACAAAGAAAGCAAAAGCATTGGGAATAATTAAGAAAAAATACTTTATTCGTGGCTGAAGTAAAGGGTCACATTGATGAAAAATACATTAATGATTACATAAACTTTTTACCGATAATAAGAAACTTAGATATTATCACAGATGAAAAAACAATTGGCAGTTTTATGTATAATTACATGAAATCAAACAATCTACCGGTTGACCAGAAACAGAGGAAATTAACTCAGTTAGCATCAACACACAACCAATATCAACCATTTTCTTCTTATTATCTTTGGTATCTAATAGACAGATTTCATTTTATCATTGATGACATTCAATCAATTTTAACATTTACGAAAAACACTTGTTTTAATGAATTTGCGAACAAATTTATGAACGAAAGACAAAAGGCTGAATTAGAAGGAAATAAAGGAAAAAGTTTATTTTGCAAGATTTCGCTTAATGGATCATATGGTTACGATGCAATGAATACACAAAATTACGCAAAGACTAAAATAACGAATGCACAGAAGGCACGCGTTGCATGTATGTCAAATAAGTTTAAAAACATAAGAGAAATAGGTGAAGATACATATCAAGTGATGCTTAAAGATAGATTTTATAGATGTGATACATGTTTACAAGAGGCATTCTGCACTTTAGATAATGCTAAATACTGGTATTTGGTTTTCATTTATGATTTTATGTATAAATGCATGGATGTTAATCGTTTTCATTTCATTGAAGGTGATACTGATTCATCTTATTGGCAATCGCTGGCGACCCAAATCTTCCTAACACTCAAGCATTTCAAGCAATTGTTACCGATAAACAATTTTATGATAAAAACATTTTCAAATTCGCACCTTTTGATTTCTTCTGTTTTGATGAGAAATTTAAACCTAAATTAAAGAATAAAGCTGAAGAAAAAGCACATGAGAAGAAGTTATTGGGTTTAGCAATTGAGAAACAAGGCGATAACATGGTTGCTTTATGTCCTAAGTGTTATACATCATTCAATGGTTCAATTGATGGAAGTGATTTTAAAAAGATTGCACAAAAAATGAAAGGTGTTAGTTTACGACAAAATAAACAATTAACACCTAAAAATTATTGGATATAATAAATGATAAAGTGATATTTGATGGTCAGAATATTAATTTACAACTTAAAAATGGGTCAATGACTCGCTTAACAATTGGTAAGACTGCATTAACAGGAGCACACACTAAGGCTGTATGTTGTGAAAATGGATGTTGTATGCCATTTATTTAATACAATTTAAAATTTTATTCTTAATGAAATGCCACAGAAGAGACAAAAGGAACCTTAATAATGGCTTTGATACTATGATTCAAAGAGGTGGGCACCCTTAAACATTTATTTTATTTTTATATAAATGAATAGCGTAGATTTAAAAAATTTAATTGATGATTTAGTATTTAATCAAAATTTTCTTGATTATTATGATTTAAAAGCATATCTCCAAAAATATGATAACAATATAACGGGTGATGATATGGAATATTATTATCCATATATAAAAAATGAAATTTTGAAATATCATGATAGAATAATTTCTAAAATTAAAGACAAAATTAAAAATAATGAATATTCAAAGGGAAAAACTAAATCACAACTTAAACAGTTGAAAGATTTCAAAAATAAAGTATTAACAGAAGAAGATATTGATGAATTATATAAATTATATAATCCTGAGCCGCAAAAGCCAAAGGAACAAAAACAAAAGGTGCAAAACGCCCAGGTCCTTCAGACCATAAATGAAGCACAAGCTTTAATTTATGATTCATTAGTTAAACCATATTCAGCCCGACTTTTAAATGAAGATCAACTTTTGGAATTCATCCTTCAACATAAACTCGAAGCGGGAAAGTATATCAAACCTTTATATACAGCATATTTAAAACAAATGAATAGAATACATCCAGAATTAATGAAGGGGGGAATGAAATCCAAAATCAAAGCAGATAAAATTAAACCACTTGCAACACCAAAACCTCCAACGACAGTACCGCCTCCTCCTTCAGTTAATCCTTCATCATTCACTTTATTATATCCATTTCAAACATTAAAGAAGCAAAAAGATTTTAAAAAGGATTTCAAGATATTAAATAAACCAATTGACCCGAAAATTCAACCGTTAAAGGAAAAATTTAGTCGCCCTTCATTTGCTCCATATCCATATTCATACGAAATCGATCATCTGGAATATTCAAAAGGAAAAGTTACTTATTTATTTGCCATTAACATTAACACTAGATATTTATATTGCATTCCAGTGAAAGGGAAAACAGAACAGGAAACAAGAAGAGCTATACAATACTTACTAGATCATGAAAGAGTAGATAATATCAGGTGATGGTGATAAAGGATTTCAGGCAGCTATGACTCATTATTTCCCACAAATTAATTTTTTCTTTTCATCCTCTCCATATACGTTTCATAATAAAATAGTTGATGCGGTAATGAGAACTCTTAGAGATGCGTTAGGGGTTAACGGTCAGATATACTGGGATGGAAATCATGACTCCATCATACAGCAGTTAGTATATTATTACAATAATACATGGCATAGAACTATAAACATGAAACCAGTGGAAATGAAAAATGATATTTCAAAAGAATGGGAATATATTAGAAAGCAAATGGAAAAGTTGAATGATGTTAAACGTGAACAAATTAATTCGGGGCTCATGAATTTTAAAATTAGTTACTTTAGCAAGCGGCTTAGGTCTAAGATTTTGATTCAAATCTTTGCTTATATTCCTTAAATTCTTTATGAAACTCGCAACAGTTCCATAAAAAATTTTAAATTCTAAACTGTCGAAATTACCGATCGGTAATCACACCCTTCACGGGTGTGTCACTTTTAGCTAAAATTACCCCTACTCTATTACATCTCTTAGAAAATAATGAATATGCTATCATTAATTCCTTTTACGCTATATATACTTCTATAAAAACAATAAAAAAATATCAAATATGAAAATTTCAGAGAAAGTACTTAAAATCAGAGTAGGTGACAAAAGTGCATACTCTTAAATTAACCTTAAATGTTGATTTTTCGATATTTTCGGTATTAACCTTATTGTAAATTTTTCCGGTGATAAATTTATCACACTGAGGTTATTTTTCCGGTGAGATTTTTAACCTTGATTTAATGAAATTAATATATATAAATTTTATTATTTTTAATTTCGAATGAGTATAATAAAATATTTTTTATGTGTTTTTGTTTTTGATGTGATTTGAATTTTGTTAACTCTTTTCAAAATCACTTCATTTTTATGATTTCGGTGGACTTAGAGGAGCTTATTGCTTTTGGTATTAAACAGGAAGTCAAGGGCGGTGTCCCATACAGAAGAAGAACGGGATCTCCAAAGCAATATGTCACTTATTCATGTTCGTATCCCCTATGCAAGGCAAAATTTAGGGTTGAAGAACAAAATGGAGTGTTTACTATAAGCAAAGTTAATGAAGAACATTGCCATCATATAGGAGTTGAAATGGGTTCACATTACGCGAGTAAATTTTATCAAAAATGGATCGAACTTTATATTAAAAACGGTGGAAAGCAATTTCTTGCTCAAAAAGCATTTTTTGATAAGTTCGGAATTGATACGAATAACAAAGAAACGATGAAACTTTTCGCGCAGTCTACTGATGCTTTAAAGCACAAATTTTATCGCCTTGATGAGATTATTGCACAAAGATTATCAAACGATCCTTACACTTCTTTGGAAGCATTTTTGAATAATTTACAGGAAGAGTGCCCAGATGATCTCGTTCAATTTGATTACAATGGAGATTTTTCCGAGTTTACAATCATATATGCACCTTTTGCTGCAAAAGAATTGGTGCATAGCATTGATAACCCTCTCCACGTCGATTCCACTCATTCTTTAATTAAAGGAAAGATCCAATTGTTTGCAGTAACAATGAAAACAAGTCAAAACACAATTTTCCCCTTTTGCTATTTTTTAGTGAACCCTCAGACATCTGAAAAAATTCAAGAATGTTTGGTGAAATTCTGTGAGTTTGCGCACCTGGATCCACAGCATTGGAGCGCTGACTGTGCGCTAAACATTGCTCGCGCAATTGAGGACGGATTTCCTCTTGCGCAGCTCAGTTGGTGCGCTGTGCATGTTTTACGCGCATGTGCAAAAGTTGGAAGCTATTTTGACAATCCACAGAATTTTGAGAACTTCTATTTAGCAATGGACTTTTTGACATTACGTGCAGATGCAACGAATGCAGAAAAGCTGGCTGAAGAGTCTGATGAAACATAAGTTAGTATACAAGTCTTGGGTATGGTGGCACTGCGTTCCACCTTACCCAGTACTTGTGAATTTGACACTTTACAAAACCGTTAACGTATATTTTACAACATGAACACAAAAACTAACTTAACCTTAAATATTTACAAAGCCGCCAACAATTTCACCTCACTATCGTTCTCACTAACAACTTCACTAATGTTCTCATAAATTTTCCTCAATATCTTCATCATCAGTGTTAACCCTATTGTAGTCATACTTGAAGCCATAAACTTTCTCTAACTTCTTAACGTACAATTTACATAACTTACCTTCGTCATCGTATGGTTTAATGATATAACTATTTCTATCTTTATACACAGTCAATGAAAAGTCAACTGGTCTCGGATGTATTTGAAAGAACATGTTATGCTCAGGAAGGAAGAATAAATGTTTAAATATATGTTTGTTATATGTTTTGATTTGTATGAGTTGCTTTTGTTCTGTCATTACATCCAAATAAAATAAAAATAATTTTAAAAAATAAAATAAAAAATAAATGATATCACCACCCTCACACGTATGAAAACATAGCACAAAAATAAATTTAGGTGAAGTGGTGAGATCTCACCTCTTTTTTCACCTGTTTTTCACCCTGTTGAATTCATTGCTTTATAACTCTCTTCCTTTCTCCAACTCTTCTAACTTCTTCTTAAGTTCAGCAATGTTGTCCTCATGAAGTTTAATCTTTCTCAAAATTCCTTCTTTATCTAATGGTTGCTTTATCTTTCTAAACTGAACTCTACCATCCTTCATAGTATGAATGTAAAAACCTTCTGGAATAATTCCTGATTTAATGTATTCTACCAAAAACTTTTGTTTCATTGCTTCAGTGACTTTAGTCGTCATTTCAATCAAATAAAAATTTTAATATTAAATAAAAATAACGTTATTTTTTCAGTAAGGAAACGCAGGAGTTTTACGATTTATTTGTGGTGTAGGTTCTGGTTTAAATGTTGGAGTCGGTTTTGGAGTTGACTTTTGAACAGGAGTTTGTAATTCCATAGGTTCAGGAGTCATTGAAGGTGTTGTTTGTGAAGGCGTTGGTTTTGGCGATGGTGTCGGAGTTTGTTTAACTTCAGCTACTTCAGTATTATTTACAACATTTGCTTTATTTCTTTTCAACATCATTACTGCTCCTGCTGTAGCTAGCAAACCTAGTGGGAGACCATATTTTATATAAGGACTTGACCAAATGCTATTTTTGACAGGAGCTGGTGGAACACCTAACCTTGGTGAGACTGCTCTTTGCCATTGTGCAGCTCGTAAGAAATATTCAATAGGTGCTCCATAATCGTTTGGTAAAGTTTGTTTCATAGATGGTGAAGGTTCACGAGAGCTTGATGAAGAACTCATTTATAAGCTTTAAAAATAAACGTTCATCCTTTATTCCTCACTGTCGTCCGTAGCTAAGTTATAGTCATCTAATCTTATTATGGGATTCCATTAGCACGCACCTGAATGGCAAAGCAACAATCCCTCATAAATCCAATAAGTGGCTTTGGTACGTTTTCAGTTGCTAGTTCAATAGGTCCTTTAACAGACAATTTGTATGTTATTGGAGCAGTAGATGTTTGACCTTGCTGGAAGCAAAAGTCCACTTCTGTTGGAAAACCACATAAGAAATGTGTGTTGTCATAGCTATCCCATTTATGTTCCACACTACCATCATCCACCAATGACCTCATAACATCTTCATTAAATCCAATCATATCATTGTTTGTATTGCAAGCGTTCGCAACCATTTCATAAAATACAGGTCCATATGATTTTTCAGGTTCTGCAGGCATATTTCCATAAGCTCCCATGGAAAGCTGAAGATATTTAAACTTAGGGTTCTCAAAATTAACATAATAGTTGTCTTTCTTTCTAAATAGTGCCCAAATACTTTTAACATTAATAGGCGTATAAGCTGCTGTAAATGTTGCACTTGAACTATCTGTATTCTTTGAGAATGAACCGTCCATAGGAATCCAATCCATAACTTTAACAGGAAAACATAAAGCCTCGTTTGTATAATGTTCTACAAGTTCTGTATAAATGTTAGGGTCTAAAGAGAATGACTTTGGATGAATGAAACATTCATTAAAATCCATCTTTGTTCGAAATAGTTGCTGGGTTACAGTTGTAATAGTAACTGTTCCACTAGCTTCTATTGCCTTCGTTATCATAGTGAATGGTTCATTCCATGGAACAAATTTATTTGTCGGTGGATTTGAATCTGAAGCAAATGCAACTTTAAGAGTTGGATTGAAAGCAATGATATCATTTACAGATATAGATGTGCATTGTAAATGCGTCGCTACTGAACTTTACTTTAAGCTGAATGTTACCAGCAAATGCAGGAATAAATCTTATAGCTTCTAATGTAAAACTTTCTAACAGGAATTCTTAAACGAAGCTTAAAATCAAATGATTTTCCTGCTGTAATTGGACCACTAACAATTTGTCCTGTTCTGCATGTTCCCGAACGACTCCATACATCTTCATGTCGAGTCTTTGAGAAAACATCTACTTTCTTTATTTGTTCGGTAGTTTGTGAGTTTGAAGTTATATATGCTTCTTCTCGTGCGTTGTCTTGAAATATACGATACGACCATTTGCAAGGATTTGATATCCAGCCAGCAACTGCCATAGAAAAGCGTCATCGAAACCAATCCAAAATCCTGGTGGTTTGTTTTATTGGAACCTGAACCAATTTCTTTATCTGCAATAAATTGACCTTCCATTTTATACGTAATGAATGTATTGTAAAGGTCCAACATATTTTCACCAGGAGGTGAGAGATTGAATGTTACCCATGTGTTATCTTTAGCAGTTCCAGGTTGTGATGGAATCTTTGCGTCAGAATATTTTCTATTAGTGTCACCAATTTGAACTGCATTGTCTATGATATCGAAATATGAGCGAATCTGATGAATATGCTCTGCTGGAGTAAATTCGTTTAACTGTTCGTTCTGCATGTATTTACTTCGGATAAAAATATCTATTTACTTCATTATTCTCACTCTTCTTCTTGGCATTCGTGGTGGAAGTTGTTTCTTGACATTTTCAATGAACTGTACATTCTCTTTTGTCTCAACTTCTTTCACTGGTGGGTCAGGGTTCTTTGACTCGGTTTGCTTTTCAATGAAATTCACGAACTTTGCAATAAGCTCTTGGTTCGTTATTGAAAGAACATCTGGCTTCTTTTCTTCTTGTTCTATTGACTTTTCAGTTTGAATAGAAGGTTTTATATGGGCTTCACCCTCGGTGCCATGCACCTTAATGTTGTCGCTCTCTGCATTCGCTAATGGAACCTTTCTTTTTCTTACGTATATTTTACCATCTTTACTCTGACTTACATAATAGAAAGGATGTTGTATTCCTCTTGCGTCATTTAATATAATAGACTCTCGCTCTGATTTTGACAAGCTCATTTTACATCGGTTAAAGTTTTAATTTTGTTTTTTTATCTGCAGTCAAATGACTCAGACAAGTCATATGGACAAGACCCAAGGGGTCATAGATGTTGAAGCATTGAAGAAAGAAATTCGCGAGCAAATTTTATCCGAACTGAAGGAACAAAAACAAGAACAAAAGCCAGAGAGACCAAAGAGAAAACTTAGTGAAAAACAACTAGCTGCATTAGCTGCTGGAAGACAGAAGAACCCACGTTTGCTGGCGAAGAAAGCTAGAGAAGAAGCTGAAGCAAAAGCTAAAGAAGCTGAAGCAAAGAAAGAGTAAATGGTTTATTTTTATCCGAATTAAATGTATAGACAAATACCTTTATCTGTTGCGTTCAGTAGTGAAAACCCTGACGTCAAAATAAAGGGGAACAGAGTAACGTTTAAGTTTCCAACAGACTGGATTGTGAACATAAATGAAGAGAAGTACATTGGCATAACATCTATGTATATAACACGTGCATTTAGGAAAGTTGACTTTATACTTCAAGTCGAGATAGAAAATGACGAACAGTCTTTAAGTGTCCAAAACATTCACATATACAAATACTTTAAAGACGATACAACATTGTTGCAATGTATGATTTCATTTAATGAAATGTTCGAGAAAAAGTTTAACATTGAAGTACAAACTTTACAGCCTTTACGTGAGTTTCTTGCACAACTGAAAGAAGAAGGTAGTCAGCCACAACTTATAGACTTTCATTATGAATTTAATGAAAATGAAGATGGAACACATGACTGTCAGTTTGTTATATATTCACCATTCAATGAAGTAGCTAAAGAGAAAGAAAATCCATTACGTATAAGATTTCAAATCTCTGAACCAAGTGATGATTTCAAGAATGTTTTCAATTATGATGCAATGCTTCCGAGGAAAAATGAATTTTCAAAGATTGTAACACCTGGCATTTGGGATAGAAAGCAAGCTATTCTTTTCTCTAATATAGCCAAAGGCGTTGAAAATGAGTTCATTGGTCATACAAGAACTTCACCACTTCCTAACCCTAAATACTATAAATTAACTGGCTTCAATCGTGAGTTTTGGATAGACATGTTCTCCACTCATGACCATAACTGCCCAGTGTTCTTACCTCCAGACCATAAGGACTGTCTCTACATTGAAGCACAACTCTTAAACTCTACCATCGCAGTATTGTAAATGACCACATGGGCTTCGCCCTTGCCGCTAGCGGCTTATTTTTATCATGAATGGTCTCACTGCTGACAAAAATAAATGACCTCAGAACTTCAACTTACGAATAAAGCTTGTTTTAGTCGTTATTGAGAAGTTAAACTTTTCAGCAAAGCAAGGACTAGAAGACTTACATAAGTCAAATCCAATCTCTTGACCGTCATAAAGTGCTTTATATAACTGCATAACACTGAACTCAGAGTCTTTGTCAAATTTTCCTTGCGGAACCATTAAACCTTTATCTTCATCATAGAAACACTGAACAGAGTCAGGAAACATTTCATTAGCGGTTAAAGCAATAACATCTTGCTTCACGCCTTTCATTCTGCAGTGAAATGCAACTTCATTTAAATCGTTAGTGAGTAAGTCTATGTAGGTCTTCTTTCCACAAAATATTGACTTGTATGCTAAACTTTGTTTTCCAGGTGTTATTTCTGCGAAGTCGCTATGAAATTGACCTAATGTTTTACCAATAAGTTCTCTACCGTATCTCTTCTTAAATTCATGAGCTAAACGTGGTATGTCTTCATTGTAAATGTGCATCGAATCTGTATCCTGATAAAATGCTTTTAATCCTAAGTCTTCAATCGTGCAAAACACTTCATTCATAATACGTTTTGACATTGATAGAATATTTACACCAAGTGGACAGAAGTTAAAGTGTCTGCAAATGCTTTTCGTTAGCTTGAAAATAGTTTTATCTGAACCATCCAAACCTTCGAACTTCACTATATGGTTGTAGTTTCTGATGGCATATCTTATAGCATCTTTGTCATCTACTATGGTTATTTTTGACTCAATAGGAGATAAAATGTTTTGCCATAAATGCTGTTCAGAATGAGTTTTATAATTTCTTGTAATGGGTTTCTTCTTTCTTATACTTTAACCTTAACTCAAACAACTTCTTTACTTCATCTCTTATTCTAATATCTCTGTTTCCATCGTAATAGTATCCTTGCAACACTTCACATTTGACACCTTGATATTTTATGAGGTCTTGTAATGTTATATGGTCAACATACATTAAACAGCAAGTGTTTGAACTTCTGGGAACGTTAAGTTCTGGATTTAGTTCAGGGTCACAAACTATTAAAGGAAAGTGTCTATGTATTCCAATCTCTGTTATCTTAATGAGAACAAAGAAGCCAGACATAAACTTTTCACCAATGGGTTCCTTTTGGTCGTCATCGAATAAATGTCTCATGAGATACTCTGTGCTTAACATCTCATCCTTCAATACTTTTGGAATTCCTTCTAAAGTATAAAGTCTTGCTATAGCTGATGGATATAATGAAACAGCGTCGAAGTCAGCAATGAGTTTCTTTTCGCTCTTTTGTTTCATGTTATCTGACAACATACATCTTCCACCTTGAATGCATCTCGAAATAAATTCTCTTGGTTTATTTGAGAGGTCATAAAGATTTCCATTCGGGAAGTACACTCTGTTCTCAAATAATTTGTTAGCAATTGAACAAATACTAACGTAGTCATAAACGTTTAAATCAAACTCTTTCAATAAGTCATTGCGGAACTTTACAAAACCTTCTCTTAAAATTCTTACATCTTGTTTGCAGTAAAACGTGCTATATTTTTCTAAGTCGAAGTGGTTCTCATCTATTCTGCAACCTTTGATGGAATCTATGTTCTTCATAAATGTATCTGCATCCTTGACAAACTTACATGCTTCAGAAATGACACCAGTTCTGTTGTCATTTGCTAACAAAGTACTGCTGTAGTAGTTGTATGGAAATACTTCTTTCGGTCCTGTTTGTAAGTTAAACATAGCAGGAAATAGTTTAAGCTTCTTATTTATAACACTGTAAGAGTCTTTTATAATAATTGCCCGTCCTTTATATAAACCAGTTATTTGCATTGTTCGTGAACCTTTAATGATGGGAGTTCCTTTCACTTCTGTCATGTGTCTTAAGATGAAGTTTATGTCATAGCTGAGGTTATGGAAATATATTAAACTCTTGTCAGGAAGTCGTTCCAAAAATTCTGTTGCACAGTTCTGACCCCAAATGCTTTCACTCACTGAACCATCTTCACTGTCGTAACATATGTTAAAAGCTTTATGAAAGCCATCGGTACTACACTCAAAGTCAGCAAAGAAAACGTGCTCAGGAATGAACTTGCACTTATTTTTATTTACTTCTTTTGACTCTGCTTTCTTCTTCAGTTGTACACAATACTTTGGAGCATATGTCAAATCTTTAAATGGTGCAAGGTTCTGTTTATATAAGTCAGTCGTATATGTGAAAAGTTCTCCATAAGAAATAGGTTCGAAATATTTGCACTCCCACAATGTTTTCATAACATCCCATAGCGGTGTAGTTCTATCATAACGAACTACATATTTGTTCTCTCTCTTGTATATATTTTCATCTGTTTTTCAATGTTCATTCCACCACACTCCTTCAAGATTTCTTTGTAATTTCTGACGAAGTATGTTGTCATTGGAAGTCTTTCGTTTAGCATGTAGTGGTCTTCAACAAGAAGTAGGTCAATAGTTCGAACAGTTTCACATTCTTTTGGTATGTATCTCTTTATTTCATTATATCTTGAGTCATTGAAGTAACCAATGGTAACATTAAATGCTATACCTGTTGCGTCAGAAATTTCTTGTACTTTACTTTGAGGAAAGTCTCTAACACGAATGACTTCTCTCATGTGGTCAATAGTTTCTTCATTTACTCCAGCCTGAATGCAAGCATAAACGAAACAATTGTCTTCTGTCATAAGTGTTGCAGTTCTTTTGTTCAGTTCATTGAAGATTTGGTAGCGTTCAAGATTTATAGGTAATGTGCAAAGATACTTCCAGAACTGACCGCTTCTCTTCTTATAAAACTTCTTTTCACCATTATCTTTCCAAAAGCTTTCTATAAGTGCTGGGTTTCCTGTTTGCTTAAGAGCTTCCAAAATGGCTTTCTGGTCATTTGTCAGTGTGCTTTCATCTCTATATGGTCTCTTTTTTGGTTTGCCTTTCTTTACATCTGACATCGTTAAGCCTTCATATTCTGTTAAATCATACATCTTTATTTCAGTAAGATTCTTTATGTTTGTCAAGAAGAAGTCATAGTGCATTTCAACAATACCTGCGGCATTTGCTTCTATCTCTGATATAAAGTTCTCCTTCAAGAGCTGATGTAGTAATGTTCCAATATTATTGAGGTTTAACGTAGAACATTCATACTTTCCACCAAGTTTATAACATACCATCCATCTTTGTTGGGAGTTTATTTTAATCTTCTCTAAGAGTCTCATGAAAACCTTACCGAAATGTTTGTGTAAGTAGTCTCTGTTTGGTTCATCTAAAGCTTCGATGTTAAAGTCAATGAGTCTATTGCCTGTCTTAACATTCCTCTTCCTATTCTCTTCATCTTTCTTTAACCATCTCTCACCTTCTTTTGGTTTGTCGTCAATGGAACGAATGACATCGTTAGCTTTGCGAACTTGTTCTATAGCACTTTTAAACATCTCTCTTCTCTGTTGTTTCAGTGTGTCGTCTCTTCTTCTTTTTCACCAACGTTTGCATTTGTTATGTCAAACATCTCACGCCTTACTTCATGAGAAAGAGCTTTACGAGTATGACCAACGTTCGCATTTGTTATGTCAAACATCTCACGCCTTACTTCATGAGGTATTGAACGTCTATGATATAAGTCAATAGCAACGTCATTTAAAGGAAATGCTCTTGCATTTATGAACTCATGAATTCTATCATAAGTTATTTCACCATTGTAGTCATTGAGAATGTCAGCGAGTGCTTTTTTGTTTGTCGCGTAATGTTTTGCAACTTCTATGTTAGCTTCTGTTAGAAGTTGTTTTATTTCCGAGTGTTCTAACTTAGACAACTTCCGATACATCTTTAGTAGGAAATAAAAAATATTTTTTGAAAAAATTAGATTAGATTTTTTAAAGTTATTTTTCAAAATAATTTAATATTTTTATTTTAATGAAACACATGCAAGATTGCAAGTTCTTTTCATACAATGCTCTCGCTACTGTCATCAAGAATGAGTTCAATGGTGCTTCAAACGTTAATGTTATCTTTAACAAGAAGTTTGTGAAAGAATCTAAGTTTGGTCAGTATGTCAGACCATTAGCTATTGTCATTGACCGCAAACGTTATACTTCACAAGAGTTAGCAGTAGTTTTGAAACAAAAGGTTTCTTCGTGAATGTCAAAGATACTCATTATACTGTCATAAAGAACTCTAACATTGACTTCTTCAGTATTGCTATGAATCTTTCCGAACAGAAAGAATATAAGAAGGGTGAAACAAATGTGAAATATTATCCTTCATCTCTGAAGACAATAACGAACAAAGATGTTATACAGAAATTCTTACCAAAGGTTGAAGAAGCTTCTATTGACATTGACGAAGGAAGTGAAATGGTTGAAGAAATAGACCCTGAAGCTATTTAAGCAAAAATATATTTTTGAATAACTGATGGTGTCACCACGTCACCATGTCACCAGGTTAATTAACTTCTCTGAAAAATGATGACAACATGACATTTTGACAATACAGCAGGATTAATGCAAAAATGAATGTTATCGTTAATGTTATCGTTTATGTTATCGTTAATGTTATCAGTGTCGAACATAATTGACATGGAGCATTTATGTTATCGTTAATGTTATCGTTATGTTATCGTAATGTTATCGTTAATGTTATCGTTAATGTTATCAATGTGTCGAACATAATTGACGTAGGATTCATGACTTCTTCGTAAATGAGTGTAAATATAGCACAAAAATATATTTTAGGTGAAGAGGTGAGATCTCACCCGTTTTTCACCTCTTTTTTCACCTCATTCTCTCTTCGTTAATGTTGTCGTGACTTCATCGTTAATGTTGTCGTGACTTCATTCTTCCTCTTTGAAGTTATCGAAATATTCTGTTATTTTTTCCTTCAGTAATGTTAAGTCTTCTTTGAATGTAAGTATTGTGCAACCTTTGATGTCATAGTGTGTTTGAGGAAGAGTATTTTTGACAATTTCCTTTATTTGCTCATTCGGTGTCATTGAAATCGGTAAGTTTTCACGATAGAACCAGTTTCTGTCAGATTTATATATTTTAGCTAAGTCATAAAAGCTCTTGTTGTTTCTTCTGACTAAATGCAACATAACCATATCTTTATCTTCTTCTTTCTCCAATTCTTCAGTATATATCATATACCTATAACTCTTTTCCTTTCCTTTTGGTACTGAACGTGGTATTCTTTTCTGTATGCTTTTGTCTTTGGATTCAATGACTTCATCTTTTGCTTTATATAGTTCATCTAACATCATGAAAATATAACAAGCATAACGAGGTGAAGCCCACATTGCTACAGCGTTTACTAAAAGTCTATGAACATAATAACCTTTCAAACAAGGAGCCAAATTCTTGCGATTTTCATACGGAATCTCTTCATTCTGCAAAGCAATCATATGAGGAAATTCTTCTAAAAGTTCTTTTGTCTGTTGGTTTTCAAACCAATGATATGCTTGCTTTGTAGAACGAAGAGCATTCATTATACTTTGCATTTGGTACATATCGTCTTTGACTGAACGAATGAGACGTAACTGTTTGTTATACTGTATGTACTCGTATTCTTCATTTATGGCTTCATGAACGATAGCAGTTGTTGTGTTCTCTGATGTTGACATTACTGTCTTTACAACAAGATAAAAATTTTTGTTAGGAAAAAATTAGCGTTATTTTCTGACTTTCACAAAAGACAAAAATAAACGCTTTACATGTATTTTTCAGCAACTTCGTCAAATAATTTTATAGCTTTATCTATCTCATCTACTTCAAACGTTTCTTTACCTTTTATGGGAGCACCATACATTTTCTCAAACTTTTCGAGTAGTTCTGTTTCTGCGGCTCTCATATCATTAACGAACACAACCTTGACTCTATTGACTGTACTGTCATATCTTTGAGTTATATTATATGTTCTTCCTATCTTATATCTCTTTGTATTGAAGTCCTTCGGTTCTGAACGATGTAAAGTAAGCCTTCACTGCAACGTTCCGTATCGAATGAACCATAAGTTATGAAGTTATATCCAACAACAGGGTCAATCCACAGAAGAATTATTGGTATAAGACTTTTGTCAATGAGATATGCTGTAGTTCCATAGAATCTTACCGATATCATGAGCTCAGGATTTCTTGTCAAAATTTTCTGAGTAGAAGCAATTCTAACCCAGTCCTTTGTTTTCTTTCCAGAACGTGTTATAATGTCTGACAAAGAATATTTGTTGTATTTCTTACAGTATCTTACGTTAAATCACCAATTCTAACCACTTTGGTGTCATTGTCAATCTTTCTTACTGTTTCAAACTCAATGTTTGACATTACTGTCTTTACATACAAGATAAAAAATAAATAAAAAAAAACTAACTTTATTTTTATCTTTTATGAAAATTCATGAAATTTGGTCATTTTCAGCAAAAATAATGTTTAGGTGAATAGGTGAGATCTCACCCGTTTTCTCACCTGTTTTTTCACAAGCGTTTTACATGAATTGTACGATGTATATTGAAATCCTAAACAATTTCGTAGCTTCTATTTCTTCTTTTAGTACATCGAATGTTTTAATCATGCCGAAAGTCTCTTTATATTTCTTCTTGACGTCAGACAGAAGGAAATCTTCTGCTGTTGAATAGTTTTTATTAAGAAATGTTAACATATCCATTTTATCTTCTGCTGGCTTTTCTGTTTCTTTCTTTAAGTCTGCATAGTCGTTTCGCATTCTTTCTACTCTTTGACTGAGTAGTTATATTTTCTTATTGCTGCTTTACATTTTGAACATTGCGGCATCATTTTTGCGTTATACATTGAAATAAAACCAGCTAGAACAACTAAGGCGTCAATGGTTTTCTTTAACTCAAAAGCTGCTGGTTTTATCTGTTCATTCCATACCTTACCTCTTCTATCTTTATCTCTTATCTGCCATACACATTTTGCAACTAATGAAACAAAGTTGTCGTATGTCTTAAATTCTTCGGATTTGTAAAGGTCAGAAATATTTTTATAAACCATGTCGCAATCTTTGTCCATAACTTTATGGTTACAATGATATCCTAGAAACTCATAGTTTACCTTTCGTATGAACTTCTTTATTTCTACCGAGTCAGTTGCTTTGACTTCAATTTCGTCAAATTCGGGAATGGTTAGTTTTTGTTGCTGAATTTCAGGTAGTTTAGGTAAATGGTCGATGAGGTCCTGCATGTCATAAAGATATTCTTCATTTTCTTCATCCTGTGCGGTACAGTCTAAATTACTTGTTAACAGTTCTTGCTTTATCTTTGGATTTTTGTTTCGAAAGTATATGAAGAAGGAATGAAGTTTTTCATCTCTACCAACATTGACGTAGGATTCATGACTAGCGAGTTTGGTGCTGTTTGTGGCTTGAATTGTTGTTGTGCCGATTGTTGAAATCATATCTTTTATACAAAATAAAAAAAAATAAATAAAAATAAAACTAACTTTATTTTTTCTATCTTAAGGAAATTCATGAATTTTCATGAGGGTGAAAAAAGAGGTGAAAAAACGGGTGAGATCTCACCACTTCACCTAAATTTATTTTTGGTGTAAATTTATGATAAAAATAAATGGTACCATTAATGATATCATGACTGTTCTCATTCATGTCTGATTTACATCTAATGAAAAAGTTTAGAAGAATTTTCTTATTCTTTCCGGCTTATTTTTGTCTTTCCAGTACTCCCGCTCTAATGGTCCCAGATGTGTTGACTTTGACTCTCTCAAGTTCTTAGATGGTATAACATCTTCAACGCCTCCTTCATATCTTACTTTATAAGTGTCATCGTTTATGTTATAGCCAAGTATTTCAATAACCACTCCTCGCTTTGCTTCGTCAATGGTTTCAGCAAGTTTGCCATTACTACTTTCAACTAATTTATGTCGAGGGTAAAACGCAATAGAGTCGTCAGCAGCTTTTATAAGATATCCATTACCTTGCGTAGAGTCTACGATATAATAGTTTCTACTTAACCTTAAACGTTTCTTTGTCAACGGTTTGTCGTCAAGAACTACACGAACTTTTGTACCAGGAATGAGGGTAAATTGTGTTGAATTTCTGATATTTTGTGTTTGGCTTCGTTTCTTTTGTATATACTTTTCTTCTTGTTGTTGTGTCATTGAATTTGGTGTATGTCCTGTTGTAGAATTGTGTTGAGGAATTATATACTTCGAGAAAATGTTTCATTGTTTCTTCGGTAAAGTCTCGCTCTTGATTTAAATCTCTGAGCGTTCTTATGAAGCGGTTTATGATGCCAAGTATGTTATGGTTATGGTCTTCAGTAGTGTAGTGAGTTATGTTATGCTTAATGAGAAAATCTGTGATTTCATTGCTGAGGTATGCACTGTCTTGGTCTGATGTTAAAGTACTTGGGCTATGTTCTGCTACAAACTTTTGTAAAACTCTTAACACTTCACGAGTTCCTTTATTTTTCATTATATACGCAAAAGCTTTACGAGTGTTAACATTAATGAAGATGAGGAATGGTTTATGTCCTCCTTTTCTGCTTTGAATGAGAGTGTCAAATTGGTATGCGTCAGGAGTGTTGGAGTAAATTGGTAAAAAGTAGTCGTAAGGATTTATTTTTGTTTGATGTACAACATTTTTGTCAAAGAACTTTTTAACTTCAGCTCTGTTAGTAAATCCCGAACTCTTTGCAGCTTCATTGAACTTCTTAAATGACCTCCATGGATGTTGTTCGAATACTTCTTTCAAGCTCATTTATGTAAAGTTAAAGATTTCATTGAACGCGGTAAGCCTAGATCCTTTGAGTCAAGGCTCAAGTGTGTTTATTGAACGCGGTACCATGCGAATATAGTCACAAATGGTGGCATATAATCTGCACCCGAGCCTGTTGGATTTGTTGTGAAAGTGTGTGAATGATTTCCTCCTGGTTCAGTTGGTCGAAAAGTCTTTTTTGCCGAATGGTTATAATCTGGAGATAAAACGTCATTGCCAGCACAATATTCTGAGTTGTATAATGGATGGTCTCTTAATGAGTGACTATGGTCACCAGAAAAGTTTGTAGTTCCTGTATGAGTGTGCGGTGGAAGGTTTGCTTCTTTAATTTTCTTCGAACCACCTGTTTGATTTGAAGAGTTAGCAGAGTATAAGAATTTGTCTACAATCTGCTGCCATGTACCAAAACCCAGAACTGTTGCTGGATTTGTTGAGTTCATTGATGTATAAATAGAACCAACAGGATATAATGTTCGAAGTATTTCAGTCTTTAATGTTTGAAGCTCTGTTTTGTCAGCTTTCTTATCTAACATTGCTGGTAGTTCGTATGCTTCAAAGTTTCTGGCATGATCTTCGATATTCCTGCAACTCTTATCTAAATTGTTAAGAGTATCTTTTACGCTTGTACTCGGATTCTCTAAAGGTGCATTTGAACCCAAATCATAGTTCAATATTATGTCGTCTGCTCTAACAGTAGTGAAGGATTTATGTGTATGTTCTTTGTCAGCTTTACTATTTAATGTAGCTTGAAGTTAATTTATATCGGAGATATTGTGTTTATGAGATTTCAAAACTTTGTTCATTGCTTCGAGTTCAACTTTGTCAGCTTTACTTTTAATAGCATCTTCAAACGTTATTTTTGACTTAACTCTCAAAGTAAATCTTGGTTCAACTAATACACCTTTAACAGAGAAAGTAGAGGCATAAATTTCATCGTTATAACTAAATGCTTCTGGTGCTTTACCCGTGTCATACTGTACAGTACAGCTTATGTCATAACCTTTAGCACGAATGTATTTATATCTTCTTTCATTGGGGTCTTCCGTCTTCACTTCATCACTTCGTGTTAAATATCCATGGTAGTCTGTTATAATCTGTTCGTCTGAACTTATATAATGAACATGGTTTTTATCTGCCTTACTATCTAATTTCTCTTCTATCTCATTCACTTCTAATTCAACTCTTCCGCCAGAACTCTTATTATCATTAATCTTTTTCATTAATTCGGTAATTACGTCATAAAGACTATATTCTGTTTTCGGTTTTGTAAATAATGAGTCAAAATTTTCTTTTCATCATTACATCGCTGACATTAATGATATCGCCAATTCCTTCATTTATTCTCTTCATTATTCTGCAATAATGACGAATATATAATCTGTTAATTTATTCTCTTCATCGAGGGTTATAGAATGTTTTGAAATTGAATCATTAACTCCTCTAAATAAATCAATAACTTCAGGATACACGTTTTTAATGTCTCGAATAACCCGACCAGTATCCTGTTGTTCATGTTCTTCGTTCCCCAGTCGTTACGTGGTTTATATCTCTAACCATCATCAACGCAGCCATAACGGAGGGTTTGTTGCTATCTGTTCGAAAATCCGTCGTTATGTACGGTATATCTAAATAATTTCTTTGTGTTTGTTAAAACATTTGAAACAAGTCTTTTAAAACCATCTACAAAATTTCCTGTTTCACCTAATGTTCTTGCAGCATTTACAAGCTCACCCATTCCCGCTTTTGACCCCAAAACGTCCATATTGCATTTATTTCACTCTGTATAGTTGTCCATTCAGCGAAACTAACACCCGCATTCGCTAAGCTGAAAATGAAATTCAGTGGATCGAACTTAATTCCACCTTCTTTTTTCAATTTCAACGAACTCACTAACATGAGATTTTAAATATTCTTTCGTTAAAATTGTTTTCCCCGATGTTATGTCATTAACGAAACTATCACCGTCAAAAGTTAACGAATTCAATTTCGTCGTTGATGCTTTATTTCATACACCGCTTTATCGATAGTTTTTGGCTCACCTTCTTTAGAAGCATATGAAACATTAATGAAGAATTATATGTATTCATGAATGAATTAAAATCAATGATTTTCATTAATGACGCCTTAATGATTCATTTACTGTCGAATCCCTTAAAGTAATTAATGAACTGTCATTTATGAAAGGTACACTGCAAACCGTCGAGTTTGGATCAAATGCTATAGTTGGTGCAGGATATATTAATGATATAAGTCATTAAATCATTAAGTGACGTAAATAATGTTGTCGTTTTGATTTAATTTCTTTAGCATCTGTTATATATGGTAATTTTATTTCTGTAGTTTCTGAATTAAAGATATTCGCTAAAATGTTTTGTAAACTGTTTTGAACAGCTGTGTAAACCGTTGAATCCGGAACTCTTATGATTTCACCGTCCTTAATAAAAGGCATTGCACATGGTGTAGTGCTTGGGTCAAATCTTTTTGGGTTATGATTCAACATATATTCTAATGCTTCATAAACAGACCTATATACGGTTGTGTCGTTCTTCATGACAACTTCACCATTTACAATGAATGGCATAGTGCATGGAGTTAAAATAGGGTCAAACTTTTCATAGTCCTTCCATGTTATGTATTTCTCAGTATTTCCATCAGAAATAACAATATATTTGTCAAAGTGTGAAGAGTATTGACCAAAATATAAACGTTTAGCTCTGTCAGCTTCATACGCATATGCAGCTATACTCATATTTTAATGAGAATAAAATGTTGTTCTATTTGCAAAGTACAGACCCGAACGAATACGGAACAGTAAAACTACAAACAAACTTAGGTCTACAGAATGAGCCACTTGCATTCAGAATGGTTGACTTTAATACTATTGCTTCATTCGTTATAACTGACGAAACAGATTTCATGGAGCTTGAAATAGATGGAAAGAAGCATGAAATAAGATTTCACAATAATGTAGAATATAAGATGGAAACATTAGCTGGAGTGTTAAATGCTCTCATAAATACTACAATAAACAAGGATAACGAAGAAAACTTAATGAATGTTAAACTTATTGCAGGAGTTTTGAAGTTCAGTTATGCGAAGGAGTTTAAGATAACACGAATGAGTCATAGAGTACAACTTTTTTTGGGTGCATACCATATGACATTTCCTTTGAAAAGTGTTGACAAAACGATTGAGATGAAATCTGTTCCATACGTATGTTATGGTAATTGTTTATACATTGAGTCTAAAATAGCTAATGTCACAGGTATTTCAGGAGTTAATAGTAAAGGTTCAGTAGAATATAAGTCTTTCTGTTATGCAGTCAATTCAATGTTCATTCCAAACGTTCCTGTCATAGCAACTCATTTAGGTAAATGGGTTCGCATTAGTCCTCATAATTTGAAAGACATGCAATTCAGACTTGTTGACTTTCAAGGAGAGCCTGTAGAACTGAAGGCACCAGCGCGAATGACTGTTGAAGTTGACTTTTAGAAAAATATTAAATGCAACGGCTTACAAGAGAACTCAGAGCTAAAAATATAAAGTATGAATGTTATGTATTAGGTCATGAACTTTGGTTGTTGCTGTTTGATGAAACAAATGAATTAGTTATGTCAGTCAAGAGAACAGAAAATATTGTGTTAGTGAAAACTGCACCAAGTCAATAAGATTAGGTTTGCATTATGAAGATGAGTTCGATACTGTTGAAGAAGTTTTGGATAGATATATTACAAATTGCTAACTTTGAAATTTTTTTGACTGACGGCGCAAAGCGCCAAGATGGCTCAAAGAGCCCTCCTGACTGCTTTAATTTACTAAAACATATTTCAAACAAAGTTATATTCTGTTGAAAGTTTTGTATATTCATTCGAATATTTATACTTAAACTCACTCTGGAGTACCTGGTGTTTCAATGATGCGGATGTTACCTATTTTTCATGAATATTGGCGTTTGACCACAGCATTCGATTTCAGGGTCGAGATAGTCAATGACACATTGTTTCCCTGTTATTCGTGATATAACATTTTCAAGGTCCTCCTTTGTTAGAATTATTTGGTTCTTACTTATAAGATTTATCAAAAGCTTCTTATCGTCTTTGAGTAAAATTGTTTGGTATAACTGAAGAAGGTAATGGTCTACGTTATCTGAAGGATTTGTTTGAACATTTATGTAAGGGTTGTCGTTGGCTTCTCTTGAAAGAATTTGGTCCAGTGGTGGATACTCTAACTTAACATCTGATGTAGCGTTAGCGTTTGAAGCTGTGTTTAAATTCACGGATTTCAGCTCTGGTTCTTTTCTTTCAAACACTCTGGACTATAGTTCTTTATGACAATATTGTTTGTCGTTCGTGAGTCAACATTTGATGTTGGTTCAATTGGAACATTAACAGCACCAGCTAAGATGGATTTGCTTCTCATTTCATATAGAATAAAAAACCTTTTATATGTATGAAATGAACAATATACTCGACAAGGGTTTGAATGTAAAGCTAACGAATGAAAATATTGTTGAATTCACTGAGACAGGAGCTGTGTATAAAGATGTAGAACTACTGAAAAAGAGCAAAGGGAAGAAGCAGGAATATGAACAAAGGGTGGAAGCCTATAAAAATTTATGTCAATGATGGCTCAGGAGGTTCAAACATAAAGTATGCAGAAAGTTATAGAGTTTATGCGCTAAAAGGTGAAAAGCCTTCATTTAAGAACAGCTATTCTAACCCATATCCTCAAAAGCTAACGGATGGGGAAGTGGATGATATGAATGACAGCAAAAATATTAACAGAAATGGCGACAGAGATGCATGGAATTTGTTTACCATCAGTCAATTGAAGGTTAAACTTTAAAACAATGTTGGTCGTTCCCATGGAATATTTTTGACTTTAATGGTATTAGTCATGATATGAATCTCAAGGTATGAACGAGGAGAGATGAGAGACTTATATGCTTCCCAAATTTCTTCAAAAGGTAATGTTATACCTGACTGTTTCCAAATGAGTTCAATATCATAACGTGAGAAACCTTGAAGATAACGAAGTCAGTTATGAGACGTTTTATGTTTAAAGCAAGAAAACGCCATGTTTGCATAAGTATTGCTACAGTTAAATGGTAATGTCTGACTTTAGTTATGATGTTAGCTAATGGTGAGTCAGGCTTTGACACTAAACCTTTTCCGGCGAAGTCGTCACAAACGAGCAGAGTGTTTGAAGGATACTTTTTGAAGGGGTATTTTGAAAGTTTTGATAGAATGTAGTTTGTCAGTCGTTTCATATCGTAAACTCCTGAGTACTGACGTAAGTGGTGTTTGTCAATAATTCTTTCCATCTCTTCTGAAGTCTTTTGCATTCCTGACTGTATGAACTCTACAATAGCATAATATTTTCGCTTACGTCGAATGTAACGTTGAAGAAATTCAATGAGTTCGCTATCTGGAACTTTAACGACAGATGCTTGAACTTTACTCATGAATGTTTTCGCTGTTGAATCCATAGAGTCTGAAGTTGCTGATATAATGATTTGGTCATAGTAAGAGTCGTTTCCTAAACGCTTGTTATGAGTATATGACGAATGAGGTTAAATGTCTTACCTGAACCCATCTTTCCACAATAGAAATACATACCATTTGAACAGAATTCATAATCTTTGCTGAAAGGAAGAATAAGAGAAGAGTTAAGTTTGTCTGTAGTTTCATTCATGTCTTCATCTACGTCATGTATTAAATGCTTCATTTTATCTCCATTAAAAATGCAAGTCAGAAATATTCAGAACATAGCACCGAGTCTAACTGACAAGAATATAAAGATATACTATGAACACGTTATGATGAAACCAACCAAAATTCAAGAAAGTCAGTATACTTATGAATATCCAAGACACTGGTAGAGTATGTAGGAGGTGAGAAAGCTATTGAAATCAGACAGGTTCGAAGTATTCCAGCAGGAAGGACAATATTATTGAAGAACTTTAATGTTTTGAGATATAATGATGAACAAAGAAGCAAGATAGTTTCCCTGTTGCTGTGTATGTGAACTTAGATACAGGAGATGACATGAAAGTTTTTAACACAAAGCTTCAAACGGTATTGAAAGAACAACTTATAGCAGAAGGGCATCCATTACCTTCAGAAGTTACCATAGCATATAATTTTAAAACAAATTTTAAAGATTTTAAAATCGTCTCTGCAAAGAAAGTCAGGTTTTACATTTAATGAAGCAGATATGTATATTCGAATGAAAACTTCAAAGCTATTGCATGGTTAGATAATGACGATTGCTTTAAGAAAATCTTTAAATTCAGTGACTCAAAGATGTCAATAGATGACCTTCGTGGAATGTTACCATCGACGTTTACAGTAGAAGGTTCAGCAGGATTGCTTACAAGATTGTCAATTGGTGGTATTTGGTCTCGTGAGAACATTGTTATAAAATCCAGTATAAGTGAATTTGCTGAAGAATCTATATTATGTCTTTCAAACTACATGTATTCGCCGCCGAAGCATTATAGTATAACAAACTTTGTCAGTAAGTTTAACATAAGACTTGTCGAACCTTCTTCAATGAAAGATGTTGTGCTACCTAAAGATGGAAAGGATGGACTCATTATTGAGATGATTTTAATAGCATATTAAATGAGCTTGTTCTTAAAGGTCGTTCATGATGAAATAACTGTTGTAGAAGATGTTAGCAATTGTTCAGACATTTTATTGAGAATAGATGAGATAAGAAAGAAGTTAGATAGACCGCAAAGCTGTGAGGGCGAAGCCCGTGAGAACGCTTATGTTTCATTGACTTTCTCCAGTAACGAGAACTTTTATGAGATAATATTGAAGAGAGATGATTTTAATATGGTGTAAATGGTAGCTTGGGCAGCTTTAGGCGCAATGGGAACAAAAGCATTAGCATTTGGAGCAAAAGCACTTGGAGCTTATGACGCAGTAAATAAAATGAGTGGAGGAAGGGTTTCGAAGACATTAGACGCAAATAAAGGAAAGATTGGAGGCTGGGTTGCAAAGAAGTTAAGATTAAATAAAATAGGGCTCATAAATAAAGCATCCAATTTGGTTGCGACTGAGTCAGAAAATGCTTTAGGAAAGGACGATGAGTTTGCAAAACACGCAAAAGACTTTAATGACCAGATGAAAGGTGAAACAATGCATTTAAATAGAGTCGATGGAACTAAAGAAAATGTTTCTTCTCCACCAGTAGTTCTTCCGTATGGTCCCTATGGAATGTATGGAAACCCTTACGAAAGACCATTTGACCCATTGACTGGTGGAAGTAACTGGTATCATTACGGCCGAAGAAGAAAGACAGTCAAGTTGGAGACAGACGTGAAGAAAGCAACTAAAAAGAAACCAAGGAAGAGAGTTATAAAGCAATGAATTCAACAGGGTGAAAAAACAGGTGAAAAAAGAGGTGAGATCTCACCACTTCACCTAAATTTATTTTTGTGCTATGTTTTCATACGTGTGAGGGTGGTGATATCATTTATTTTTTATTTTATTTTTTAAAATTATTTTTATTTTATTTGGATGTAATGACAGAACAAAAGCAACTCATACAAATCAAAACATATAACAAACATATATTTAAACATTTATTCTTCCTTCCTGAGCATAACATGTTCTTTCAAATACATCCGAGACCAGTTGACTTTTCATTGACTGTGTATAAAGATAGAAATAGTTATATCATTAAACCATACGATGACGAAGGTAAGTTATGTAAATTGTACGTTAAGAAGTTAGAGAAAGTTTATGGCTTCAAGTATGACTACAATAGGGTTAACACTGATGATGAAGATATTGAGGAAAATTTATGAGAACATTAGTGAAGTTGTTAGTGAGAACGATAGTGAGGTGAAATTGTTGGCGGCTTTGTAAATATTTAAGGTTAAGTTAGTTTTTGTGTTCATGTTGTAAAATATACGTTAACGGTTTTGTAAAGTGTCAAATTCACAAGTACTGGGTAAGGTGGAACGCAGTGCCACCATACCCAAGACTTGTATACTAACTACATATGAGTTCTTGACAACAATGTTAGAAGAAGAAGAACCGCACGCTTTGAAGTATTTCGATAAACAATGGAGAAGAACCAAAGAACATTGGATAATGTTATATCGTGGAGAAGGTGATTCCACGAATAACATTGCGGAATCACACTTTCATCAATTAAAGCAAACATTTTTCTTGGGTAAGAAAAATGAGCGCATTGATGACATCGTCATAACTCTCATCACTGTTGTGATTCCAAATGCGATTATTAAGGTTCAAGTCGCTAATGTTTTGAATGAAGAAAGAGCAGTAAGAATTCTTACAAGGGCAGGTAATCAGATTGTTGAGCAAAGAGCTTCAAAACACGATGAATGTTTGAAATTAATTCAACACATTTTGGAAATTGTCGAAAGCCGAAGGATTGAACCTAATGTCCTTATTCCATCTTTGAAGGCAATATTAAATTTGGCACAAAGAAGTTTAAAGGAAGAGTAAGCAAGATTAGATAATTTGGACTTTTTTTAAAATTAATGAATAAACAGTATATTTTTGAAGTGTAAGCTTATTTACCTGAAGCTATATTACTTAATATAACATTCAAAGTATTATTGCTATTTATTGGAGAACAAATTTATGTAATTTTCACATGAAAATTGATAAATTTGTATTTCCTTATGATAATCAATTTTTGTATTTGTAGAGAGTCTCCCTGCATGATATCAAGACTTGGCTATTAGTCTTTATCCATTTTTGAAAATTGTATTGTAAATTGTAAGAATTTCTGAATACTACTACTATAAAATATAATTGCTTATCTATGTATATTCTCCCTGCATGATATCAAGACTTGGCTATTAGTCTTTATCCATTTTTGAAAATTGTATTGTAAATTGTAAGAATTTCTGAATACTACTACTATAAAATATAATTGCTTATCTATGTATATTCTCCCTGCATGATATCAAGACTTGGCTATTAGTCTTTATCCATTTTTGAAAATTGTATTGTAAATTGTAAGAATTTCTGAATACTACTACTATAAAATATAATTGCTTATCTATGTATATTCTCCCTGCATGATATCAAGACTTGGCTATAAGTCTCTATTCATTATGAGTATGACCCCATTTTTTTTACAAAAAGTGCCGAATTGCAACTTTGTCCCAATCTCCTTAAAATCATTCTTATCGACATTTATTTCTCAATGGTAATGACAATCATATCTGCAAAATGATTCTTTTGAATCAAAATTTCAATTTCGGAATCAAACCAATATATTGAACTGATTGGATGGTGCAAATAATCTTTAATAATATAGATAAGTGTTTTTGAATCAACATTAAGTAGGCAGAAAATGTTTTTATGGCAAATGAAATTTTGTATGGGAATTTAATCATCTAAAATCGGAATTATGTATCCAGACTGTTGTAAACAGAAATTCATCAAAAGTGACACCTCAGAAAAGCTAAAATATTGAATTTTTGGAACTTTTGATAGAGCACGTTTTTAAATATTAATTAAAGTAAATGTATATTTTGTAAAGATTCTTTTTAATAAAAAAAATAAAATTTTGAAGAAGAACACAAAATCTTCTGAAAAATAATATCACATAAACTCATATTATTTTCTAATATATAACTATTTTATATAAAAATCAAATTCAATGATCTTAAAAGCGAAGGATAAACCTCAAAATTTACGAATATAATGAGTGGGAATATAATGCTTATCTATCATAAAACCATATGAAATATTAATTTTTTCTTTACGCCTAATTTTTGACGACAATTAGCAAAAAATGTTAAATGTTAACACTCAGTCCATTTGAATATGAAAAATAAAATTGACTTTGATTAAATGTTTTTATTTATCATGCAATTCTTCTTGCGACCAAAGATTTGAATAAAATTTCAAAAAATAAGATAGCTTTAAAAATAATATACGGTAGTGTTTACTAATAGATGAATAGTATATAAATTCTATTAAAATGGATTTGATCCAAAAAAATATAAAACCAAAAATAATTGTTATAATTTAAATGAAGAAGTAATTTAAAACGATTTTATTTATGATCAAATTTTATATATTTTTTTGGATCAAATCCATTTTAATAGAATTTATATACTATTCATCTATTAGTAAACACTACCGTATATTATTTTTAAAGCTATCTTATTTTTTGAAATTTTATTCAAATCTTTGGTCGCAAGAAGAATTGCATGATAAATAAAAACATTTAATCAAAGTCAATTTTATTTTTCATATTCAAATGGACTGAGTGTTAACATTTAACATTTTTTGCTAATTGTCGTCAAAAATTAGGCGTAAAGAAAAAATTAATATTTCATATGGTTTTATGATAGATAAGCATTATATTCCCACTCATTATATTCGTAAATTTTGAGGTTTATCCTTCGCTTTTAAGATCATTGAATTTGATTTTTATATAAAATAGTTATATATTAGAAAATAATATGAGTTTATGTGATATTATTTTTCAGAAGATTTTGTGTTCTTCTTCAAAATTTTATTTTTTTTATTAAAAAGAATCTTTACAAAATATACATTTACTTTAATTAATATTTAAAAACGTGCTCTATCAAAAGTTCCAAAAATTCAATATTTTAGCTTTTCTGAGGTGTCACTTTTGATGAATTTCTGTTTACAACAATTTTAGGTTTGTTTCAAATGTAGAGTTTATATGTTAAATTTCATGAATTAAAATGTAAGAATGTTTACAGAGTCTGAATTCTATGATTTGTCACTTTTTGTAATTATGGTTTTATCTCAATTAATAATCATGTCGAATTTATGGATAAATCAATAAAAACTTACTCTAATTATAGAATAACTTATCAGTATTCTATATGAATTGTTAGAATTCAACAAAAATTATACTTCAAAAAATTTAAAACAGAATTGCTGATTTATAATAATTTATATCATTTGCAGAAGATTGTACTGATCGTTTTTGACAATCATAGAAAAAAGGAATGAAAATTGAATACCAAGATTTTCAAAATCTTATGATTTTGTGAGAGTTACAAAATCTTTGACAATTCAATTTTTCAAAACTTCTTTTATAGGTTTTTTATTACCTTTAAAAAGGAAGCAAATTGATTCGTTTTTTCAGACTTAACTAATATTGGAAATGGTCATGATACTCATTTCTCGAAAAAATATCAATATTTCGGGAAATTTTTACGAAAAGCATAATTCAAGTTATGAATGACATAATCAATGGCAATTACTAAGTAATATGGCATGATATTCATTAATCAAATCGAAAATATTCAATATTTTTTCAAAAAATAAAATATTCATTAACTATTTTTAAAGCAAAAACGTGCAAAACTATATTGGCATTCTATCATTCATTTAGAAAGATGTATTTTAACAACAAATATTTTTATTTTTACATTTTTTCGATGTAAAAAAAATATTGAGATTTGAACGAGATAATTACAATTAATCAGTTATCCTCTATATGATATATTATTTAATTTACGATAGGTATTAATACTTGATTTTTCTATTTTTTGAAAAAATTAGGAAAACTCAGGAATCCGATTTTTAATAAATTTATTTATATTTTACAAATTATATATATTTCATACTCATGAAAGAAATATTCTTTCATACATGTCGAATTAAAATTCGACAAATCAATATCTAGTTAAGAAGCCTACTAATATCTAATACCTCTAATAGCTTTATGCTTTCTGGAGGAATGTATATACTTAGTTCTGGATCACATGAGTCTTGATTTGGATTTGAGAATTGGTGATCATCAGAAGTTTCATCAGACTGAAATAAATGAGGATAAACTTTGTTCCAATGCTCCGCAAACCAGCACAGAAGAGCAGTTCTGTTCCTTTTAGCGAGCCTGTCAAGTTTGATTTTAGTTTTGATGGAAACCTTGGTTGCAATTTCAAGCAATGAGAATACAGTAACATATGACCCTAATTTCTTCTCAAAGAACGCTGTTACAAAATCCAGCATAACGCCAACATTAAAGATCCTCTTTGAAATTTGTTCGTGGTCTCTAATGCTCTGGGAACTCGTCCTCTTGTGCTTATTGTAAGATCTAGTTTTGATGATTTCTTGAACAAGTTTATTGTCAATCATTGCGGTATTGAGATATTTTGTCTATGAAAATATTTTTAAAACAAATTTGAGAACTTTACTAAAAGAAGTCAACAGAAATTATTTGATTCAATTCAGATTTTATGTGGTCCGGCAATTTTTTGTTTATTTTTAACAGCAATGTGTCAACATTGTAAATAACTTTTTATTACAATCTTTATTCAAAATTCAGACATTAGTGTATCCAACACCGTAATTTTTCAAACTATTATCGGACAGATGTACAACCATATTGGATAAAAAAATTTAAAATTGAATTTAAAAATTCCAAAATACTATTAGAACAACTCATGATTTGTTTTACAGTTATAAAGTATTAAATATTCTTATCGGTTTTTAAATTCAAAAAAAATCAATTCTAAAGTCTCATCACACTTTTCAATTTAAATATAATATTATTTCCTGTATAATACAAATTTTGACACATCACTTTCTTTCAATTTAAATTGAGAAATAATTTCACAATCACTCCAATATAATCACTCGTAAAGCGTTATCTATAAATGTATTATATGGAATTGGCCTATTTAATTTCATATAAAACAGTTTTGATCATGAATTTCGAAATTTCGAAACATTTTTTAATGAATTTCTTTCATTTATTAGACATTTTAAATACGAAGATATAATCTATCAAATATTTGCTACTATCAATTCTATATCGATGATAATTTTGATTTTTTATTCGCTCAATTTCAAGCTTCTCTATTTCTGGGAAAAAATAATAGAGTATTCTCTCTGTTATTGAATTCCTCATGTTTCACATGTGAATACGAAACAGAAAAAGAAAATTATGAATCAATAATTCATCGAATATTTTCGTGAATGAATTCACTCTGTATTTTTTTAACTCATTGACTTTACTTGATTCATATATCTATCAAAACAAACTTAGTTTACGATTTGAAATTTTTTTTGAAATCTGCATCAACAGCAAAATAAATTCATTCACACTAGCTAATCATAAACAACAAATCATAAAGTGAAGTATTGGCATTGTTATTGTTTTTTGAAAAAGTGACCCTCAATAACAACAACAAACAGAAATGGATCTAATTAAAGTTATATTTCTTGGTGCAAGTGGTGTAGGAAAAACATGTATTGTACAATATGCAGTATCCAATATGTATGATGATTTTAGTTCACCAACAATTGGAGCAGCAAATACAACAATTTCAGTCAAAAACTCCAAAGGAATATCTGTGAAATTTGCCTTAATGGATACTGCTGGGCAAGAAAAGTATCGATCTTTAGTACCAATTTACTTCCGAAATGCTCAAGTGGCAATTTTGGTATACGATATATCTGATCTACGAACACTAGATGACTTGAATGAATTTCACGAAATACTACGAAGTAACGCCCCACCAAATATCATCACAATTTTAGTTGGAGCAAAATGCGATCTCGAAGATAAAAGAGAAGTTCCTTTTGAACAAGGTCAAAGATATGCAAAAGATATTAACGCACAATTATTTGTCGAAACATCAGCAAAAAATGGTATTGGAATCAAGGAATTAATGCGTACGATTGCTGACGACGAAAGGCTCATTCGCGAAGACGAAAATGATATACTAAATAGATTCCAGATTGGTAGTGATATTCCAAAGAGGAAATGTTGCTGATTTAACGCAATATTGCAAATTTAATTTGCATTTCTGTAGAAAAATATGCCATGCTTTTAGATCTTATATAGTTTTTTGTTTTAAAAAATAACATGATATAACGTTTGTTTTTCTTAATAACATAGTTTTTTTGATTACATTTTGCTAAATCTGTTTAGGATCTGAAGCGGAATGAGAAATTGTGATATACACGAAAATATAATACTTAACTCGGATTGATGATAATCAGATTGTTAACTAAATTGACATCAATATTTGATATTATACTACGATTTTGCGTAAAATAAATTTTTTATTTCTTGTAATGAGTTTTATTTATGTATGCAAAATAACTAAAAAGTTATTTGTGTGAGCAAAACTCAAAAATTAAAAAAATTGGTACCAATGGGGTTCGAACCCATGCACTTGCGTAGTGGGACTTGAATCCACCGCCTTAGACCACTCGGCCATAGTACCTTGACATATTTATTGTAGATAGAACATTTTTAATAATTTTATTAAATTTAATTATCATTTTTCCTTCCTTACAATTTCATTGAAAGAACTTTGGAGTAAGATATATACATGATTAGTATATAACTTTGCATTATTATATTAATATAATCCGTTAATCTTTTATTGATTATCAAACGAAAACAAATATAACAGAAATAAAAAAAAAAGATAGTGGGGCTTCCAGGCGCGTTGCGCCCTCTAGCCCCGAAGATGTTTAGTATAAATGAAGTTTTTATTCGGAGGGCTTCCAGGCGCGTTGCGCCCTCTAGCCCATAAGAAATTTTGCCCAAGACCCAAGAGGAGGACCGAACCCCAGCCGATCAGCCGGTGACAAAACCAAAACCGTTGTTATTTACATCATATTAATGGTGTCGCTTTTTAAAATATCACTTTTTGTGTCACTTTTCACAAATTATATATGTTTTCATGTTTTGTCACTTTTCTGTCACTTTTCTGGTAAAAACATTTTTATTATTATATATAAATGAATTTTACAAAACCGCCGTTACCGTTCTTTGGAAATAAGAGTAGATGTAAAATATATTATATTGAGAGAACTTAAGAAAAACTACCGAATGGTCTAACATTTGTAGATTTGTCCGGTGGAAGTTTCTATATATCCCATTTATGTCATACCGTATTTCCTGACTCAAAGATTATATGCAATGACTTCGACAACTATATGACCGTCTCAAACATATTCCAACAAAACAATATATTGAAAGAGTTAAAAGAAAGATACCTATAAGGTAAGATGGAACTATATACCATTAGATAAAAAATATTGTGAGAGAGGTTTTGAAAAAGCAGAATATATAGGATGGATAGTATATCTGCTAGACTATTATTAGTGGTGCTATAAAGTTCATGACATTGAAACACTTATGTCAAAAGTTTTATATCTTAACTATACAAATGTTTTCAAAGAGGACATAGAAAAATATATTGAGGGTATTAGAGTTTGTGAGATGTCATTGGACAAGTTGTATGAAAAATATAAAGACAAGGAAAATGTTTTCTTTATAGTGGACCCGCCGTTCTATAACACATGGATTTTCAATACCAAGTAGACTGGACTTTGAGAGACTCTTTAGAAACTTAGACGTTATACATAACCATCCATGCTTTTACTTTACATCCGATAAAATTGGTTTGGAAACCGTTATGAGATGGTTAGAGGACATACATGACTATGAGTTTATATATGACAAGATAGAATATGAGAGAGGTCCTAAAACTGGAGAAAGTGTCATAACAAAGAAATTTTATTAGTAAGTAAATGTGGTTTGAAATAGGACTACTTGTTTTAGGTTTTTCCATTGTGTCATTTATTATTTGACGTGGCAGAAAAGTACAGAGAATATGAAGATGAACCAATGCCTGCAAATGTTCAGCATATGTACTCGTAAGAGATATTTTATCTAATATTAAATGGACGCACAGAACTTAGCGAATGCACAGCAACCTGGACAACCAAACCCAGAGAATATTCCAAATGAAGTTAGAATACAAACTGCAATGGCAAACTATGGTCAAGTGCCAACAGATGTACAAATGCAAACTGCCATGTCAAATGACGCTGCGTTAGGTTTGCCACCATGGTATGCAAATATGAGATGGAAAGATTTTATACAAACCCTGAAGTGGGATATAAACAACTTTATGCAGATGACGCGAACACAGGAGTTGACCAGAATATGTTTTCTACCAGAGGAGAAACAGAATGTATGAGCTCCAGTTAAAGAATGCTATGGAACTCAACAGGAAACGTAAGAGACTAGCGGACATTAGATTTTACATATAGTAAAATGGGTTTCTTCAGTAAGATAGGAAACTTCTTTCGAAATGTTGGAAGAGGTATATGGAATGAAATAAAATCTGTCGGAAGAGGAGTATGGAACGGTGTCAAAAATATTGGTAAAAGAGTAGGTCAGTTGTTGGTATTATACCTAAAGACCCTGAACCAGAAGAACAAGCTCCTGTAATACAACAGCCTGAACCTGCACCACAGTCAAGTTGGCAACCACAACCGGTATATTAAAAAGTTATATTTTATCGTTCGATAGTAGTTGTATATGAAACTAAGTTCTAAGTAAACGCATGGTATAATGGAATTATTCTTTTTCTTCCATCTGTAGTAAACCATACTTGAAAGTCTGAAATACTTCCACTTGGTGGTTCGTATAACTTTGTAGGTTTTTCGTAAAAGTCATTTGCCAAGCATAAGAAAGTTTTGGGCGCCAGAAAATGAAGCATGAACAATAATAGCATCTGGTCGAAAACATCTTTAAATAAATATGGTTCATCTCTTGCATATCGACTGTAGATATTTGCTAAAGGAGGTTCAACTTTCTGATTTAACATTCTTTGCAAATAATACCATGACATTGCAGTGAATTCTGTATATATTTGTTCGTCTTTATTTGGATTGTCTTCGTAGATTTGAAATGACACTTGTGAATTTTGTTTGTCATATACAATTCTCACATAAAGTGTGCTATCGGTATTCGCATATTCATCAGCATATTTTGCATAACATGAATTATTTTATCTTCTATATTTTTAATGCAGTCTGTAGAGAAGATGAGAGGTCAACTTGTATTAGCTCAATTTCTTCCCACATTTTTCGTTGCCCTTCAGATGTATAATCTATATGAAACCTTACAATAAATGGAAAACTTTTATCTTCTACAGACACAAACTTTATTCTTCGAAAGCCAATAGCTTTTGTGACAGATGGGTCTCTTAACCATCTTAATGGGTAGTCAAAACGATAGCCTTCATGCTTTACGGTATCTGTCTCAAACTTTTGACCGACATTAGTAAAAAAGTTCATCTAATGTTTAGTTGTAGCAACTCTAGAATTTTCTTTTTCTATTGGAAGCATATTTTATCTAGAATAAAAATGTCAAATGAAACAGCGTCTATGAGAGAAATACAACACAACCGACAACTCATTATGCAAGCTCTAAATAAGAACACAACAAACTTTTCAAACTATTCTAAGATATCTGAGTCATTGAAAGGGGGTGACTTAAAACTGACATTAAACCCTATAACAGATGAGTTTCTATTTCAAGACAATAAGAACAATACTGTCTGTATAAATCCAACAAAAGGAACTTTAAACGAGAAACCTTTAAATGAACTTCTTTGAAAGCAGATGTTGACAACAAAGCTGACAAAGAATATGTAGACGATGCAATAGCAAAAGAAGAAGAAAGAGCTAACAATGCTTATGCAACAAAAGAACATACTCATCCTGAACTAGCAGACAAAACATATGTTGACAATAAAATGTCAAGTGAAGTGACAAGAGCTGAAAACGAATATTCTAAAAAGACTCATATACATTATATTAACCAAATACCAAGTCTTAAGGAAACATTAGAGATAAAAGCAGATAAGACTCATACACATTCTATATCTGATATTACAAACTTACAAGAAACCTTAAACAGGAAAAGTGCCGTTGGACATACACATACCATTGCAAATATTACAAACTTACAAGAAACCTTAAACAGTAAAAGTGCCGTTGGACATACACATACCATTGCAAATATTACAAACTTACAAGAAACCTTAAACAGTAAAAGTGCCGTTGGACATACACATACATCTTCTGAAATAACAGACTTAAACGTTAGCCTTGAAAATAAAGCAGATAAAACATATGTCAATGAAATATACCAAAGTTTGATAGGAACAAAAAATATTGAAACTATTGTTGGTGACTTTTCTGTCAATGAAGAAAATAAATATTTTAGATGGCAGTTGGTACAGTCCTTAAAAATGGTACACGGTATAAACTCATTCCGAAAAATAACAATGAAATGTATGTAAGCTATAAAAAGAATGATGGTACACAAGTTAAAGTTCCATTAGACAACAACTGCTACTTAAACTTATATGGAGACGAACAAAAGAAATATTTAAGAGTTTATGAAATGGTGGATATGATATTACCTGACCCAGCTCCGGCACCACATTATTATGACTATGGAGATGACGACAGAACACCACATGTAGATGAACAAAAGCTAACATTATATTTAGATTATTATAGATATAAAAGATATAATGCAATAGAAAAAACGAGAATAGTATATTATATACAGATGACAGAAATAAATATTATAGTCAAGATGTACCTACCCTGAAAACATAAGATTATATTATAAAAAATATTCTGACACAAACCAGAAGAAACCTGAAATAGTTGCACTATATTTTAAGTTCAAAAGAGACAATCCTATAATATCTCATATGTTTGATTTAATGAACCCAGTAGGTTCTATTTATACATCTATGGATGCAAGAGGTCCTCAAGTAATGTTTGGTGTTGGTGCATGGGAACAAATAGTCGACAGGTTTTTGTATTGTGCAAACTCTTCAAAGGAAACAGGTGGAAGTAAAACGATTTCAGGTGAAAATTTACCTGCACACAGTCATTACATAGATTTAAGTACATCTCAAGCAGGTTGGCATAGTCATAGATATTGGGATAGTTAGTATCTAGTAATTGGGTACCAAGGGTCTACGCCCCCTAGTACTCAAATTACTAGAATCTGCAAAAAACCGTTTGACACGTAAAATTTTTGACATTTACAAAAATAAAAAAAATAATTTTTAAAAAATAAACTTAAAAAATAAACTTAAAAATTTTGACATTTACAAAAATAAAAAAAAATAAACTTAAAAATTAACGTTAAAATTTTTGACATTTACAAAAATAAAAAAAATAAACTTAAAAAATAAACTAAAAAATTTTGACATTTACAAAAATAAAAAAAATTTAAAAAATAAACTTAAAAATTAACGTTAAAATTTTTGACATTTACAAAATAAAAAAATAATTTTTAAAAAATAAACTTAAAAATTAACGTTAAAATTTTTTTATTTATTTTTTTATCATAGATTTTAACACCTGTTGCATGCTAAGATCAGTCATAATGTAAACCTCTCAATTTTATTGTCGTGGGAAGTATCTCAATTCCTTCAAAAAAATTGAAAAACTATTTAATTTTAAAAATATAATACTTTTAATTAGTTAATTAATTGGAGATATTTTTAAAAAATCACTTTTGATAATACTTTTGAGAACTTTAATTAAAAAATATATTCAAAAATATCCAGGATATCAAGAGGGAATTGTTCCTTATGAGGTATATAGTTATGATGTATACCTCATAAGGAACAATTCCCTCCTTAAAACGAGAAAACTTGTTCGAAATTGTTTATCATTTCGAACAAGTTTTCTCGTTTTTAATAACAAACTAAAGGCTATGAGGCACTGATTATATATTAGTGCCTCACAGCCTTTAGTTTCTAATAGATAGCTGGGAAACTTTCTCCAAATGATAAGTTATTCAGAGAAAGTTTCCCAGCTATCAAGAGGGAATTGTTCCTTATGAGGTATATAGTTATGATGTATACCTCATAAGGAACAATTCCCTCCTTAAAATCGTAGACATTTTTATACTTATTAATCAACCATTCAAAATCATATTCCTCTGAAAAGTTATTTTATTAAAAATTTAGAATTTTAATAAATATAGAGTTTGAATTTCATACAATACCTATATATTTTCAATAATGGAATTTGAAAACCATTCTCAAAAGTTCTCAGAAAACCTTTTTTTCATTAATTTTAAGAAATCTGAGTATTAAATTAAGTGATAAATTCGTTTGACACTACTTTAATTTTTAAATTCAAAAAATTATATGTGCTTCTTAAAATGACTCAAAAAAAATTTATTATAAAATAATATATAATATTAAAAATCCCACAACATTTTTTTACTTTACATAATCGTACTTCTTCGACGATTAATTTCCACTCAATTTCTATCGTTGACCGAACTTAGCATGCAACACACCCAGAGTAAAAAAATAATTTTTTAAAAATAAATTAACTCAAAAATTTTTTAATTTCTGTATATACTAAATTTTTCATAAATGATAAAATTAATTTTAGGGTAGAAGGTTAGATCTAACCCGATATCTAACCTCAGCCGCTTAGTGGCTCAGACCCTTTGGGTCTTTTCTCACCTTGTGAATTTTTCATAAATTTTCTTATAAAGTTGCGATAGTTGAATTCAGTAACTGAGCCTCAAGGAAGAAAACATCCTTTCCGTCTTCGGGTAACACAACGGGGCATTTATGATCGTGTGTAGAATACATATCAATCCAAAACTCTCTATTATTTCCTGATAACTTATAATATTTAATATTTGTTAATGGTGATGCTCTAGTATGACCGATAAATTCATTTTCAACCCCTTTAGCGATATTTGAATATAAATGACTTGTTTTCTGTCCCATACATTATATGTTATTATTGGTGATAACACTGTTCGTTCTTCTCCGGGTTTATAATTAAATACATTCATGAAGTCTTCATTATACTGAGAAATTTTAAAACCTATCCTAAAATCACTTTGTCTCTTTTCTGCTACTTCATTAAACGGCGAGTATATAACAAATGTGCATGTATGTGAATCATCTATTTGTTCAATAAATTCATAATGAAAGTCTATAATCTGCGGATGAATTCCTTCTTCACCTAATTTATCAAGATACACATTTAATCCTAAAGCGTTTTTGTTAAATTTCTTTTCGAAAATTTCATTAAAATCATTCATGCATTCATATAATGTTGTGTCGTCTTTGAAATATTTATATATGTGAATAGTTTGCTTAAATTCTTGTGTATCGTTTATAACAACAACTTCAAGCTCAAATTCAACCTTTCTAAATCCTCGCGTTATATACATATTTGATAAACCAATATATTTTTCATTTATATTCACAGTCCAGTCAATAGGTAGTTTAAAGGTAATTCTATTTCCATTTATTTTAACATTTTCGTCTTCAGAACTGAAAGCAACTGTTAAAGGTACTTGTCTATACATTTATTACAAACAAAAATATATCATTTATTCTTTCTTCTCAATGGAAAAGGGTCTTCGACCCTCATGAGGCTCAATGAGCCTCTTCAGCCTTTTCAGCCTTTTCCTTTTCAGCTTTTTCTTTAGCCTCACGTTCTCTTTTTGCTTTCATTCGCGGGTTCTTCTCTCTTCCTGCAGCTAATGCGGCTAACTGCTTTTCACTTAATTTCCTTTTTGGTTTTACCGGTTTTTCTTCGGCTTTAGGTGTCTTTAGTTCTGTTAATATCTGCTCACGAATTTCTTTTTTGATGGCTTCAATATCTAATTCCTGACTCATTTGATTACCGATAAAAAATTCAAAATTTAAAAATTTTATTTGAATTAAATATGAGCCTATCAAATCTGAGAGACAATCGATTATATTAAATGATGCAAGAGGAATTCAGCATCCATTATATTATGTATCAACAAGTAAAGATGGAAAAATTTATGTAAGAAAAAGACGAGTTCCATTAACGAATTCGGAAACTGATAAAATAGATATAAAACCTAAACTTGAAACAAAAGCGGAAGACAGTGAGGCTGTCAGGACAATAAAGGAAACCAGAACCTAAACCCGATGTACTTTCGATAACGAATCAAGAATTAATAGCTAAATTTGTAAATTTCATTGAAAAGCAAACGGAATCAAAAAATCCAGACCCACCAGTAAAAGAGCAGGAAACCAAAATTAATGAAGAGTTTGTGAAAAACGTAAAACATGAAATTATTGAACAAAAGAAACAAATTCCTCAACTAAGAAGAAGAGTTAGAATATTAAACTAAATAAATATTTTTATCTAACATAAAACATGCAAAACGAACAGCTTAACGAATTTACACCAGCTGAACATATCCATCAAATTCGTTCATATTTTGATGTAATCGATAATGCAATTAATATTGGTGATACTAATAGAAGATATATCGATGCAAAAATTCCATCACAACCAGGAAGCGCAAAGGATCATAACTGGGTCACATTCAATTTATCTCCGCCAGGTGAAAATATGCTAGACCTTTATAACACATTCCTTACAACTACCTATAAAAGTAAATATATCCTGGATAAAGCTATTACTGGCTCATCAATTCCAAATACTAATTCTCCAGGTTTCTTTGGCGTTTTTGATGAATCAATTTACACCATTGAAGCATATCAGTTATTAGCAAATGGAAGAGTTATTTATAGTCAGGATAACGCAAGAGAAGAAGCATATATCATTTCTAATTCACAGACTACAGAACAAATAAAGAAAGTTGATGTTTTCTCAAAAACGAGACATAAAGATGTATGGAAACGTTCTGGAACAGTTCGAACAGGTCAAATTATCTCAGGACCTTTAGTGCAGGAGCTGAAATTAATTTTGACATTAAAATAAAGATTCCATGTCGTAAATTCCTTATTCTAGAAGTTATTAGATTTATTCCTGCTTTTGCAGGCAACATTCAGTTAAAGGTTAAATTTAGTAGCGATGCATTCCAGGTAACAGCACTGCCGGTAGAAGATATTTTAGCTCATAATCCTTCTTTAATCAGTCAGGTAAAAGATAATTATGACCCACCAACTAATAAATTTGTTCCATGGAATGAACCATTCAATATGATAACAGCAGTTTCTAAATCAAATGGTGAAATTACTGTTTCAACAGTTGAACAAAGATTAACGAAGAAATCAGCTGAATTCATTGATTGCTTCATTCATCCTAAAGCATTTTCACTCGATCCAAATATTTACACTGAATTAGTCGATCATTATACATCACAAGCTTTATGTTTTCCAATTAAAGTAATGGACTGGATTCCTATGGACGGTTCGTTCAGTAAAGGTTCACCATCAGCAACTTTCACAGCAGCTTATACACCAATTAACGTTAAAAGCATTTGGGCTTTATTTAGGAAGAATGATAATTATATCGTGAATTTCGAAAATCCTCAATTTGAAACCCTTCAATTATCAATGGGCGCTTATGGAAGTATGCCAGCTGAACCCGAAAGCTCTTATGGTCCTGTGTTCTATGAAATGGTTGCTAATGCATGCAATACAAATAACGATATGATAGGATTTAATGAAGATGTGATGAGGTCGTTAATTGATGATGGAAGCGTTAAACATTTATATGTGATATACGATAACGTGGATTCCCTACGGATTTCACATTTCAACAGGGTCAAACATCAACGGCACCAATTACATATAAATTAGGTGTTAAAGCTGATGATACAAATATAAGCGAAAAATACACTGTCAAACCTTTATTAGGATTTCTTAGAAATGCTTGTTTCGCTATTCAAGTTAGACCAGCCGGCATCCCTGCTGTTAGAATTGATGATTATAATTTAGCTGCTGATGGAGGTGAAGAGTAAAAAAATAAATGTAGTTAATTTTTAATTTTCTGATTTTTTTATTTTTATAAAACGATGGAAAATAATAACTGGGAAACGTTAGTTGCTGATGAAGATTACGAAATTAACACAAAATATCCGTATCAAATAAGAAGAAAGAAAAACGGAAAGACTGTCAGTGAGTATGAAGAAAAGAATGGATATATAAGATTAACCCTTAACGGTAAAAAATATCTTAAGCATAGATTAATAGCTATTCAGTGGATTGATAATCCTGGTAGTTTTGGGGAAGTTGACCATTACGATAAAGTAAGAAATAATAATAAGATTGATAATCTACATTGGTGTTCAAGTTCTACAAATAATAGAAATAGAAGTAAAGCAAATGGAGTAGAATATAATTTCGTTGATGAAATCAGTGAAAATTCAATTACTGTTTCACATTATGGAAATCATGAATTTGAGGATTTATTTTACGACATCAATGCAGATTTGTTTTATTATTATAACGGTCGTCAGTATAAAGAACTATACATTAATGAAAACATAAATGGTTCATTATATGTTAACGTTTATGATGTTAATGGAAAAAGAACATGCATTACGTATAGTAAATTCAAACGCTTACATAATTTAATATGAAAAGTTTATTTTTGTCTTGAACGATAAAAAAATATTATTATATCATTTATGAATTGACTTCAGAACTTTAACTTTCTTATGAAAGTGTTTTTAGTCGTTATTGAAAAGTTAAACTTCTCTTCAAAACACGGAGCGGATGATTTGCATAAATCAAATGCAATTTCCTGACTACTATGAAGGGCTTCATATAATTTCATAACTGAAAACTCACTATCTTTATCATATTTTCCCTGAGGAATCATTAATCCTTTATCTTCATCATAAACGCATTGAACTGCTTCAGGAAACATTTCATTTGCTGTTAAAGCTATAACATCTTGTTTTACGCCTTTCATTCTGCAGTGAAATGCAACTTCATTTAAATCATTAGTGAGTAAATCAATGTAAGTCTTCTTTCCACAAAATATCGACTTATAAGCTAAACTTTGTTTATCTTTTGTGATTTCTGCAAAGTCGGAATGGAACTGACCTAAATTCTTTCCAATAAGTTCGCGACCATATCTCTTCTATGTTTATATGATATTTAATACCAGGGTTGTAGAAACAAGAATAGTCATTTATAGTTCGTCTGAACAGTACAAACATAGTATCTGCATGTTTCATTGCAGTTGTTAAAGCAATATCTGTTCTTGCACCTGCGGCTCCTGGATTTTGGTTTCCAACTTCACCTGCAAAGTCTTTGACAGATATTTGGTGTATAGGGAACATAAGTGGAACTGCAATATATTTGGCAGCTAAAGCATTTGAAATATCTGGGTCCAACATATAGACTGCAAGTCTGCTTTCTATTCTCTTGCATTCAAATTTTTCGCATGTGAACTTAACCGGGTCCCAAGCAGTTCCAGCAGCATTGAAATAATAGTTTACTTCATTGTTGAAGTTTGAGAAACCAAAGTCTAAGTCAACTTTGTCTTTGCAAAATTCGGCGAATGACGTTTGATTTGTTCCCTTTACGTCTGTAATAGTGAATGGGTCTTGTGTTGGTGCAATGACTAAGTTCTTTTTGCTTGGAGTAAGTTCGATAGAAATTTTTCCTGCCCAGTTTGGCAAGTATCTTAAAAACCTGAAGATGAGGAAAGATGACAAAGGAACTCTAAGTTTCAGTTTTACTTTGGTTACTGCTGCTGCAGTTTGTCCAGAAAGGTTAACATAAACTCCTGGAACGTTAGGGTCAAGTCTTCTTATTTTCTCAATAGTTGCATACTGGTCTGTTTGTTCTCTAGCTTGTGGTTGTACTGAGTTTCTCAAAGCGAACCATTCATAGTTTGCCCATGTTACTGTTTGAACTAAGTCAGAGTTAGAATATATCTTATATCCCATGAAAACTTCTGGAGCATATTGGTATCCGACATAGAAAATTCCATTGCAACCTTTCTTGTCAGACAACTTGGCAGAAGGTTTTATTTCAATGTCTTGTTCCACGTATAAGAATGAGTTGTCAATAGAAATAATATGAAACCTGTCGCAAGCAATATCTACTGTTGTTGAAGAACCTTCTCCAAACTCACCTACGTTTCCATAAGAAACAGCAGTTGTATATTTGTAAGTTCCAGGAACTATTTCTGACCTTCTAATGGCATTGTCGAATTCGTTATACCATTCGGAAACATTTCCGTTCATGGCATCCAAAACTGTTGGCGTTATATTCTGAGCGGCGTACATTTCATATGGGTAAAAATATAGAATAGTTGGATTTATATGTCATAATAGAACCCACTCGGACCAAGCTTTACTTTCTTCCTGACTGAGTTTTTAACTGAATCTTTAACTCTTCTTTTACCTTCATTGCCACTACTTTCACTAGATGAAGTTACTTCTTCACTACTTTCACTTTGTTCTACTCTTCTCTTCTTCTTTGGTGTCGCTTTTGGTAACTTGCCCTCTGCTTCAAGTTGTAGCATCTTTGCCTCATGTTCACCTAGTATGTTGTAAATTTCCCATGTCCTTTTTGCCTTTGGGCTCTGGTCGCCCATCTCAGGTAACCTATATCCTAGAAAGATTTTGTCATAGTTTGTATTTGAGTCTTCGCTTATTGTTTGCATGACTCTTTCCTGAGTTTCCGGTTCAAGCTCTTCAAACAGAGCTTGTCCATATGGAATAAGCTCGTTTCCAAATATATGTTTTTGTAGCCATTCTGGTTTTCTTTCCATGTAACCAATAATATCTTTTGTGAATGGGAAAGCTTTTACCCAACGTTTCAGTCTTGCGTCATTTATTTCTGTAGTTGGTTTTATTTTGTCATGGAACATGTTTTCAATACTAACATTTCATTTGGTACTGTCCATTTGAGTTTTCTTAAATATTCATCCCTTCTCATTTCATTGTCTGCAAAGTAAGTTTTTATGACATTTTGCAAACTTTCGTTTGCAAGGTCATGTACAATAGGTTCTCTTCCTTCTCTCTCCCTAACTTTCTTTCTAAAACTCTTCACCAAATATACCATCTCTATGGTTCTGTGTAGTTCTTTGAGATAAATGTTCTAGAACGTCAGGTGTTATATTTCCCTCAGCCATGTTCATTTCATACTGGTCCAAAATATCTGCATCTTTCATATCTTTCAATGGCATTAAAGCCGCGCTGAAAATACCCGTTATATCTGGTTCACCATTCACTTCCATTGCGTCTACAACTTCTTGGAATTGAGGTTGTAAGTTTATGAACCACCTATCCGTATTAGCTTTATGACCCCATTTCATTGTAGTTCCATAGTCTGCAGAAACAAAAGTAGGTTTGTTTCCATATTGGTTAGGTTCTGAATGAACTTTAAACAATGTTTCATTTCTATATGTTTTGTTGAAATTTAACCTTTTATTTTCACCGAGTTCAGCCAAAGATTGAACGTTATATGGTCGTAAGTAAAAAGGATTATTGTATTTGTGTACATTTTCTTTCAGTACTTCCATTCTTTGCTGAATATTTTCATCTGATGTTGGAGTCTTTTGTATGTCGGTGAACATTTTTCGATATCCTTCTACTATGTCAGCCGAATTTTTCTTAGACTCTTGGAAAGATTCTATATTCTCCTCATACTCTTGTTGAGGGTCAAGATTTTTCGGCTGTTCCAAATCTTCATCTAGTTCTGTGAAGTTAGTTTCCAAAGGAGGGACTTGTTCGTTTCCTTCAGGCTCTTCTAGCTGTTGTTGCTGAACTATTTCTTCCATGTCTGGTTGTATCTGAACTTCTTCCTGTGGAGTTTCTTGTACCTCATCTGGTGGCATTTCATATATTCCGAGACCGTTTTAACAAGTTCCCTATCTAAGTCATCCGGACTCATAAACCTTTCTTCTTTCGTTCCGTCTCTATTTTTTACGCGTTTCATGAAGAGAGTTGAATTATCATTTAGCTCTGACACCAAATATCTCGGAGTAAATTCATTCATGTCATTTGGATGATATGCTATTAAAATCATATCCTTAGCGAGCTTGTATTTTCCAGGTTTGAGATTATATCCCATTTGATGCTGAACCATAAAGCTAAATAGGTTCGGTCAGTATTTCCTTCCTTGAACTTTCTAATAGCTTCTTTATATCTGTCACTAAAGTCAAGAGTATCTGGGTAACCATAATCTTCCTTAAGCATTTTTAAGAATTCTTGGTTTCCTTTTTCTCTACTTCTTTTGTGTCTTTGCTCTGTTTGTGGTTGCTGTGCAGGGTTTTGAACTGTTGGTTGCTGTGCTGGATTTTGAACTGTTGGTTGCTGTGCAGGGTTTTGAACTGTTGGTTGTTGTGTTGGTTGTTGTTGTGGTGCTGGATTTTGAACTGTTGGTTGTTGTTGTGGTGCTGGATTTTGAACTGTTGGTTGTTGTGTTGGTTGTTGTTGTGGTGCATGCCTGTGTCTGTGTCCATGTGACGATGTAAATGTTTTAGGTAGTCCTGGTGCAGGTGCTTCTCTTGGAGGGTTTGGTGGTATATAAGTTCCACCAGCTGGCACATATGTTCCATCTGCAGCATAATGTCCTACCTGACTTTTCATTTTTAAGAAAGCATTTACTAGGTCTGTTTTGGTCTGTTGTAACTCTTTTTCTTGACTTTCCACAACAGCTGCTCTAACGGCGTCATAGGCACTTTGAACTGCCTGTCTCGTTGCTGCATCTGTTATTTTCGTCATATTTTGTGCTACTTCTCTTAACTCTTTGTCGAAACCTTCAGACTTCAGTTTCTTTCCAGATGAGAAGTCGTTCACTAGTTTCACCTTACTATGAAGAGCTTCGAAGGCATTCTTAAAGTCAGCATTCATTAAAGCTTCATTTGAACTGTCTTCATCCGCTTGTATTTTTGTCCTTATTGACCCTATAAGTTGGGCTGCTTTAGCGTTGGCTTGGGCATCTAACCAGTCATTATTAGCTTTTATAATATCTGCGCTTTTCATTGCCTTTTGCATGGCTGCGTCGTTATTTTTACTTTCTTGTGCTAAGTTTTCATACTGTACGGTTTGGTTTTGCAACTGTAAAAGTTTTTCTGCCTTTACATTTGCTTCAACTTCTTTTTTATACTCATTGCTATCCATATATGTCTTCATGGCTTTTGTTTTATCTCTTCATCTTTCAGTACTTTATATTGAGTAGTATGGTTTTTCAAATTTATAACATCTTGTTCCATTTTTGCTACTTCTGCTGCTTTTTCTGACACTTTTTTCGCATATTCCTCTGTACTTAGTTCTTTCAGTTGTTCTTCTTTCTTCTTTTCTCTACGTTTAACTCATTTAGTTTCTTTGTCTGTCTGTCATATTCTAGTTTCTTTTCGTTTTCACTTATTTGTTTCTGTATGTCTATGTTTGACTTTTGACATCTGTTATTTGATTTTTGAGTGAACTCAAATTCATTTGACTTTGAGGGTTATAAGCTGTTCCGTCTGCAGCTCCACCATAGCCTGCCATTTTCGCTAAAAGTGCCGCTCTTAAACCTCCACTCTGTGCACCAATAACTCGGTTTAAAAGCATAGGGTTGCTTGACATTTGTTGCAACATAGTGGGGTCATTCATCATTTGTTGTTGCAACTGTTGTTGTGGTGTCAGTTTTACTATTGGATGTTTCAATGCTCCCTTCCTCTTACGTATATTCTTACGTAGCTTACGTGGCATTTTAAGTGAAGTAAAAAACGGTTTTTGACAGATGTTTATATGACACTTTTTGTTCAGCACAAAAAACTACTCGGTCAAAGTGTTGTAAGTTTTGTAAAATAACCGTCCTATCTCATTCTATAATGGAGAAAAGGCTTCTCAAAGTACTTCCTTGGAACGCCTGTAACTTTTCCTGTAGCGACGATAGACCCTTACTTGTCCGGACAAAGTTATACTATTTTGAGTGCTCTACAAAAAAGTCAACGGCTGGCTCGTCCTCAGAAATTTTTTATGGGCTAGAGGGCGCAACGCGCCTGGAAGCCCTCCGAATAAAAACTTCATTTATACTAAACATCTTCGGGGCTAGAGGGCGCAACGCGCCTGGAAGCCCCACTACCTTTTTTTTTGAAATAACAAACTGAAAAGGTGTATATAAGCATTTGTGAGTTTCTGCAATGAATGTGCTACGAGAAATACTACTTGATTTGTATGAATATTTATAAGTTTTAGAGTAAATAATTGAAGAACTTGTAGCGCCTAGCATGAGGATGTTAAATGGGCAGCCAAAAGTTGCAATATTTTTGAGTGATTTAAAATTGATTCGGCTTAAGGGTCAAGGGATGTAATTGTGTTGCAAACCCAATTACCTAAGTCATAAATCTTGTGATTTCGAATAAAATGTCCTTTTTAAAATTTTTAATGTCCAAACAAGACGTTCATCCTAAAAAATATAGTGAATTGCGAAGTATCTATGAATACTTTATCAATTCATATAATGCTTTGTACCAGCTAAAAACGGAAAATGAAGAAGGAATAAACTCGATTTACAAACAAATCAAAACAGAACTAATTGAAGCATGGAAATATTCTCCAATTAAGATTATACGAGATATTTTAAGTATCATTCCGTATAATAATCGCTATACAAAGTCGTATTTATCTCTGGCCAAACAAATCTCTGATGATTATCATGTCCAAGAGGTTAACAATGTAGATCCTATTTCAAACTTCCTGTTTTATAAAGAATATGGAATTAAATTAAACAAAGCATATGATTTCAAAGAAATTAAATCCAAAAACCTCGAAATTCATACAGAAGACACAATTTACAGAGCAATTATGAATAATGATATAAAAAGATTCATCGTATTCACTGAAAGTGAAGAATTTGATAGTGATCAACGACTCAAAATAATTCTGATAAAAAATATTCATTACTTGAATTATGTTGTTACCACAGAGCAGTTGACTGTTTCAAGTTATTAAGAACAAAATTTGACTCACCAATAACTAAAACATGTCTCCAATTTTCATTTTTAGGCGGAAATCAAGAGATCATGAGTGAATGTTTGAAGTATCAAAAACCAGATGAACAATGCATGATTAATGCAATTATTTCACACAACATTGATTTTGTTTCATTCTTGATGAATGAATACAAAATGAAGATCGATTCATATTATTGTGGAATATATAATAACCTTGAAGCATTTTTTGTTTATTTCGATCAAACAAATAATTTTCATTTGTGCTTTGTTTATTCAGCGATATTTGATATTCCATCACTTTGTGAATATTTCCTTTCACTTGGTGCAGATGTCTATGACAAAAATTCGGATGGAGACACCGCTCTTCATATTGCTGCATATTATGATTTTAAAGAATTAGCCCAACTTCTTATTTCACGCCGAGCACCTATCAATGCAAAAAATAATGATAAAAGATCCCCTCTTCATTATGCAGCATATTTTAATAGTAAAGAAACAGCTAAACTTCTAATTTCACGCCGAGCGAATGTCAATGCAAAAGATGAATATGGAGAAACTCCTCTTCATATAGCAGCATATTATAATAGTAAAGAAGTAGCTGAACTTCTAACTTCACATCGTGCAGTTATCGATGAAAAAATGGAAAGGGAGATACCGCTCTTCAGATTGCAATAAAGAATAATAGTAAAGAAACAGTCGAATTTCTTCTTTCACATGGTGCAGATATCAATGAAAGATATGAAGATGGAACAACTGCTCTGCAGATTGCATTAGAAGAAAATAATATAGAAATTGCTGAAGTTCTGCTCTCACATGGGGCAGATATCAACCAAAAAAATTTCTTAAACCAAACCATTCTTTATCGTGCAATAGAGGTGAATAGTAAAGGAGCAGTTGAATTTCTTCTTTCCCATGGTGCAAATATCGATGAAAGAGATTACGCTGGAGAGACTGCTTTTCAGAGAGCATTAAAGTTATATGATAAAGCAATGGCCGAAGTTCTACTCTCACATGGAGCAAATATCAATGAAGAATGTAATTATGGAGAAACCAATCTTCATCGTGCAGCACGTGAAAATGATATAAAAACAGTCAAATTTCTTCTTTCTCATGGTGCAGATATCAATGCTAAAGATGCATTTGGACAAACCGCTCTTCAAATTGCAAAATATCATCATCGTAATGAAATAGCAGATGTCCTTATTTTGCATGGTGCAAAATAATATAGAGTTTAATAGTTTATATATGATCACATATATTATTAAACTTTCATCCGCTCAGCAATTGCGTGTCTTGCATCTTGCCCTGTACATACTTGCTGTCTTTTCTTGAAGATAAAAAGTTATTATTGATTTCTCTCTATAATTTTTTAACATATACACTTTCTAATAATCAATTAATTAGAATGTCTCATTTTTATGGTCCCTTGATTTTCATTTTCCTTTAGATAAATCAATTACATAGCATGTAATATTACTATAATTAATAGGGTTGTGTATCACCCTCTGTAAGAAGTGTGCTAAAATCACATAACTTCAAAATAAAAAGTAAATGAATAATCATTGTATTGAAATTTGATTATACTATAATATAGCACAGTATATATAAGAATGATTATATTAATATTACATATAATTATTTATTATTCAAGTAAATTTGAAATCATATTCTTCGCGTGTAAAGCTTTCTATTATCTCAAATTTTGAGAGACCGAAGCGAAGAATATGATATCAAGTTTAGTTTTCTTGATAGTGAAAAATCCAGAATGCCAAATCTTAAGGATTCATTTAAAGATTATCTGTTACATGTAAAATGTATATGTAAGAAATTATATGAGAAAAAAAAATATAATTTATATTTTTTATTGGATTGTCAATGTCCAATCATCTCTTACGAGAAGATTTGCCTTTGAAATGTCAATGACTCCATCCTCATATTCAAACTCCAACTCTCCATTCGGGCCTTTAACGGAGGAAGGCTTGGATGGATATCCAGTGATTTTGATCCTCTCAACTTTTACATCGTAATCGTCGAGGAACTTCCTGTCAAAACCGTTTGTAACAGCCTTGTTCGAAAGTTTTCCGTTTTGAAGAGTGAATTCTCTATCAACGAAGCTTCCCTTTGCGAAGTCCTCGCTTAATCCATCATCTGCGTACAGTCTACCACTGGCAAATCCATTGTTGTCGGTGGCAATGATGAGAGTGAATGGATCGTAGTGCATGAACCTCGAGGATTTCCTGATCCTGTCTTTGATTGGAACAACAGAACCTTCCCTGATCAATACTAGTGTCTGGCCATAGTTTTCAAAAGAAGCATGTGAAATTGAATACTTTTGTAAAGTTCTGAAATTGAACCAATTAACTTTTTGAGGGAGAATTATATCTCTTCCACTTTCTTGGTTTTCTTCGAGGAATGGAATGACCAAGAGGTGCTTTCCAAGCATTACTTCGTCATCGCAATCTAAGTACTTCTCGTCAGCAAAGTTTTCGCTTGAAAATTCGTAGAATAATGGTCTGACAATTGGATTTCCTGTCTGATTGGACTCGTGAGCTAATGTATACCAGTAAGGAAGCATCTTGTATCTCTCTACAACACTTTCCTTCGCTAAGTTTCTGTAATTTTCGTTCTTTATCTTATAAATTTCTCTCATATTTGCCAAATGATGGCAATGCTCTCTGAAGAAGGTATATGTCCATGCAGCAACGGAGAACCATCTGCTGAGAAGGTTTTCGTCCGGAGAATTGAAGAATCCGCCGACATCTGCACCAGTATACACTATACCAGCAATAGAATGGCTCAAAACTACTGGAACTGAGTTCTTCAAGTGGGTCCAGTCAGCCTTGTTATCTCCACTCCATACAAAAGCGTATCTGGAGCTTCCTCCGAAGAAAGATCTCGTTAAAATGAACGGTCTCATTGGTTTTGTTGTTCTTTTACGTAATCCACCCCATGTACTACTGATCATCATGTGTCCGTAGATGTTGTGGATCTCTCTTTCTTCGATATCTCCGTAATGAACTAAATCTCTTGGACATGAGTTGTCGCTTGCATCGAAAACTGATATTTCGTTCATATCATTCCATATGTATGTGTTTGGTGAGCTCGTCTTGTAGTTACTAAACTGGAAAAGTGTTTCCCACCAATTTCTTGTTTCTGGATTCATGTAATCGGGCCATGCTGAGGTTCCTGGCCAGCAGTGAGCGTTGTACTCTCCGCCGTCCTTCGTTTTCATGTAGATTCCTTTGTCTTTTCCTTGTTGATAAACCCAATATTCAGATCTGGCTTTGATATGTGGGTCAACGAGGGTAACAACGTATCTGTTATTTTTTGCAAAGAACTCGTGCATGCCTTTCGGGTCAGGGAAGTTCTTCGGATGGAATGTGAAGTATTTTCTGTCGTCTGTATGGTCTAAATCGAGCCACATGACATCGTGAGGGATTCCGTTTTCATCCATCGCTTCGGATATCTCCTGGAAGTCTCGCTGAGTCATGTATCCCCAGCGGCATTGGTGATATGCCAAACCGAAAAGTGGCGGAAGGAGTGGCCGTCCGACCAATTTTGTGAAGGAGTTGGAAATTTCAGATGGTTGGCCGAGGAAAATGTAGAAATCGATGAAGCCACCTTCGGAAATGAACCTGATATCGGAATGTGATCTATCTTCGGCATTATTGATATCAACCCAGGTCTCGGATGGATTTGACCAGTATAAACCAGCAGTTTTGTCAAGAGAATGCATTAATACAAAAGGAACTGCGCCATACATGGACATTCCGTTGCCAATTTCGAATTCGTTGATGTCAGTGTTGAAGAAACGAAGTGGATCGCCTGGTTTCGTGTTTCCTAGTGATAATGGAAGAGTATGTTGAGGAAGTCCGGATAATCTTGTTTGTTTGCCACTGAATCTGAATGACATAGCAACAGCTGTTGGACCATTCTTGAATGTATCATGGAAACCATTGAAATCATGCTCTTTGTATAAATCTGGATATTGTTCTTTATCTAGACTAGTTTCAAAAATTGCTGTATCGTTGAAGTTGACTACAACTGTTTCGCCTAAGTTATCGATAACTGTTACCTTGAATGGAGAATAGTTGACAACAAATTTTGAATTTGATGAAGAAATTGTAGCCTGAGATGCTTGTTTATCAACGGATATTGGAGCAAAATCTCTAACTGTGTTCTGATCTATTAATATTGGCTCTGTTTCTGTATCAAATCTGTTGAATGATTCTTGTTTATGTGGTTTTACTTTAATATGTAATGAATTTGATTTCAAAACAGAAATTGCTAAGTCAAGTTGTGAGAGATGATCATTATCATCAATGACTGCTGTGAAACTTTGAGAGTTAAAATTAACATTTTCTGGTTTAATTGACCAATGTTGAGCATCGATATCTCTATTGCGAAGACAGAAAGGTGATTGATCGCAACGACGATATTTTTCTGGCTTCACTGAGCAAGAAAAAGAAAATAATTGAAACAACATTTGGATATAAAAGTCACTTTTTCTAAAACAATAAAATGCGAACATATTTGTTGTAAACAGAAATTCATCAAAAGTGACACCTCAGAAAAGCTAAAATATTGAATTTTTGGAACTTTTGATAGAGCACGTTTTTAAATATTAATTTAAGTAAATGTATATTTTGTAAAGATTCTTTTTAATAAAAAAATAAAATTTTGAAGAAGAACACAAAATCTTCTGAAAAATAATATCACATAAACTCATATTATTTTCTAATATATAACTATTTTATATAAAAATCAAATTCAATGATCTTAAAAGCGAAGGATAAACCTCAAAATTTACGAATATAATGAGTGGGAATATAATGCTTATCTATCATAAAACCATATGAAATATTCCCACTCATTATATTCGTAAATTTTGAGGTTTATCCTTCGCTTTTAAGATCATTGAATTTGATTTTTATATAAAATAGTTATATATTAGAAAATAATATGAGTTTATGTGATATTCTTTTTCAGAAGATTTCATTCTATATGCCTATGAAAAGTACTCTCAAAACTAACTTTTCCTGATTATAATTAAATCTAGAATATTGTATTATGCTTAGTATTATTTCATTTTTCTCATTCAATTTAGAATTTACAAATGTCAAAAAATTGAGAGCTGTCACTTTTGATGAATTTCTGTTTATTACATATTTAAAAAATATTCTGAATAAGGTTTAGGTTGACTGTATATGATCATTTTATAGAGCGAATAGTATAAAAAGGTACATTCACGAAAAGTGACACCCCTCTTCTTTTTTCCTAGGGTTACTGATCGCTTCCTTTCTGCTCGCCATGCCAGAAATGAAAGAAATGATTGATGCAGAATAATTTATTACTCCAATTGGCAACTATCTTGTAATATACAATTAGTTGCATTGTCAGTTATTCTCCAGCATTATTCAATTTAAGTTCAACCTCGTTAATTTAAATCATATTGCAGCTATACCCTCGCGTTGAGATAAGAACAAGATTACACATGCTAAAATCCCACATTAAAAATCGAAATTTTGCAACTCCAAAATGCAACGACAGAATTCCTCGTAATTTTGGTTTTTTACTTACCTTATGATACATATTCAAATTACTTGAATATAGAAAAAGTTACTAAGATTTGAGGAAATTTTTGCAATAATAAATTAAAAATCGGTTTTATTATATAAGTTACTTATGAATTAAAATTACCTCTATAATTAGTGTACAGTGCCTCACATAATCTTTGGATATTTCTGATTTCAAATTTATACATTTTGATTGGAATATTCATAACTCAAAACTAGATGATAATTACTACATTTATGCGAATACAGTACGTATCCATTCATCTATTTACTTGTTGTTGTTGAAATAAAAACATTATTATTTTACTATCTTAAAATAAGAATTTTGTTGTGTTATTAATATTTTTATCAAAAATGATGACATTATATCAACCATTAAATGAAGTTTTATCAAATTCGATATCAAAATCAAAAATCAGATGTTTTTTATGAGTAAAAACGTGTTAATTAGGCGATTTGACTAATTATACATTACATTTATTTTCCAAATTTTTTTTGAAATTGATTTTTTCAAGAGAAAAATTAATTTTTTGATTTTCATTTTTGAATTTTTGAATTTTTTTTGGAATTTTGAGTTGATCAATTAAGCAGAATGAGTTATGGGAATGCTTTAAACATCTCACAATGTGATGAATTAAAGATGAATCTTAAAAAATTACTTTAAATCACAAAATCATCCTTATTATCATTTGTTCAAAAAGGATAGTACTAAGTATTGATAAACCATGATCTATATTAGTAAAATACTTGAATAAAAAGTATAAAAGTAAAGTTTTTATTCGTTTTTATATTAAATTTAAACGAAAACATGTTTCATATTAATATCTTAGTCGACAGATGAGATTTTATTCGTATTTGTTAGCATTCAGTAGACATTCTAATATTGAATTTTAAATTTTACTTAAAATTATTAATAAATGTGAGGTTTTGCTTCGATTTCTGATTAATTTGATTAAATTGTCTCGACATGCATCTTGAATAATATCGTTTCTTGAGGAACTCCAAGATTTTCAAGAGACTTCTTGCGATATTTGATAAATGATAAGAACTCTCATTTACGAAAAAAGGTTTATTGAATATAAAATATTTCTGTAATGACTCATTTTCATTATACTATTTTCAGTCAAATCCTCAAAAGTTAATATTCAAATCTCTTATTTAGCTGAGAAACTGGATACTACATAATGGATCATATTTATGTAAGCTGGAAATGGTATAGTTACATTCAAAAGCCCCAATTCTGCTTCAATTTGAAATTCAGAATATGAATATTGATGTTCACTTATATTTGAAATTACATTTGATATTTAAATCATAATTTGATGATTAATTGATAAAAATTATAGAAATTAAAATCAATTATGAAATTTTATTCTCTTGATAACTTTTCAAAATAAGATCATATTATTCATATTTGGAGCCTACTGATTCTAAATATCCTATTTATTTGAAAATCTATCGTTGGGAAGTCTCGTGCATGTACCTTTTAGTATAAAATTTGATTCTGATTTCAGGGAGAAATCATTTTAGAAAGATTAAAACACCTTATGAATAATAGCAATCTATTCTTCTCCTATATTTTCAATACTTGGATGGTTTTTGGTTAAACAATTGGTGATAATCTCAATAATTATCTGTCTTTTTATTAATGAATGCCTCAAACGATTTTCATGCATCAGAACGACTAAACTTTTAACTTGGATGTAAGGCAAGTTGCCAATTCGGCTTAACCAAAATTATTCAATATAATTCCAGCAATCGGATCTAATAAGACTTTTTTGACTTAGACACATTGTACCAAGCGTATTCATCCCTCAAAATGGAATCAAAGAAAATTCATCGAAATATTGAAATAATACAAACCTAAATAGGATTAAATATGATAAAAGTAAATAGCATTAGTTCGGCATAAATAAAAAAAGTTTAAATGGTAAATGAATTAAAAAAATTAGCATTTCTTCTTGCATTGGCAGACAAGTGCGAGAAGGAGGACCAACGAGACAGCTCCGAGGGTTGCTGAGACTGCGATTGCGATATCCTTACCTTGATCGCCACTATCAAGTATTGTGTAAGAAGTTCCTGTACCTACCCAACCAAGTCCATTAAGTGTCAGTAAAGAAGCTCCATTATCGGTTACAGTGCCTAAACCTGCTTTGAAGAGTGAAATAGCAGTTTTTGTAGATTTCTCTGTTGAATAGTTAATTGTCTCGTTCTTATCGTCTGAAGGGTCAGTTTTGAGCAAATCGTCATAATTTACTTTGACTGCGATTACATTGCCATCTTGTGTGGAGTCACTTCCATCTACGGTCATTTTGGCAGTGATCTGGGAGGTAGCTGATATAGAAGGTTTACGAGATTTTGAATAAACGGCGACAAGGTTTTCGAATGAAAATGATTTGTTTTCTGTGGAGAATTGGTATTTTTGTTCTAATACATCTGGAGGAGCATGGTCAATGATGATAAAAACTTTAATTTCCTTTGTATTCTTACTATCTGTAGTATACGATATAGGGTTAGGTATTTTAACTACTTGAAGTAAGCAATCTTCAGAGCATGTAACCTTAGAAACCACGGGAGAGTACAAAGCAAAATTATACGCTACATCAGCATTTGTAGAGTTGGCTGCAATAACTGCGACAGCGTTTTGAAATGACCGAGTTGATACGATATCTTTCTTCACATGGTCATTTTCTTTGAATATTCTAATAGTTTTTGACTCAATACCGTAAGAAGCATTTCCAGCAATAATGTAACTTCCATAGAAGCACTTTGAGGTCCCATTGGCTAAAGAGTAAAAATGATTTGTATAACCTCCTTTAAATATATTTTCAATTTCACAATTTTCATACTTAAACTGGTCTGGTAATGTAGAAGGATTTTCAGCATAACCGCTTGCAACGCTACTTGCATTTGTCGATACTGCAGAACTTGTTCTATAAACTAGTAGAGGAATCATATTTTGTTTTAAAAAAAACGATATAATAAGTTTTTATTTGGATGAAAATCATAAAATTTTAACTTCACTTGAATTCATAATAAATAAATGAAATTTTCGGTTTTAAATAAAAAGCATAAATCTAATTCTAAATCAATTCAATAAAAATTTGTATTTTGGAATCATTTTATTCTTTATGCTTCATATAAAATATTATTTTTTTGAGATAAATTTTACATTATTGAATTATTTCTTCCAACTTGATCTCAATCAGCAATGAAATATTTTGACGGTATATAGATCTTTATATCATCACTTAGTTATTCATATAAAGAAAACGGTTATGGTATGAAAACATGACAGTTTTGATTTATTTTAAAAACTAAAGAATTATTTTATGCATATATAAAATCATATTTTCGTTATTTTATAAAAAACGTTGCAATTGAGAATAAAAAAATCTTTATAGATAAAAATCTGTTCTTAGTTATACAACATCAAATATTATTTTCCATTACTTTCAAATCGTCCTTTCAAAAACTTTGTTCTAACCTCAATTTAAAAGATGCTATAAATCTACTAATCTCTAAGTTATATAAAATCAAGTGCGAGTCTGGTTAGATAAGTGAACAAGGAACATTCGCGAGAGTTCTAAACGATAGATTTTCAAATAAATAGGATATTTAGAATCAGTAGGCTCCAAATATGAATAATATGATCTTATTTTGAAAAGTTATCAAGAGAATAAAATTTCATAATTGATTTTAATTTCTATAATTTTTATCAATTAATCATCAAATTATGATTTAAATATCAAATGTAATTTCAAATATAAGTGAACATCAATATTCATATTCTGAATTTCAAATTGAAGCAGAATTGGGGCTTTTGAATGTAACTATACCATTTCCAGCTTACATAAATATGATCCATTATGTAGTATCCAGTTTCTCAGCTAAATAAGAGATTTGAATATTAACTTTTGAGGATTTGACTGAAAATAGTATAATGAAAATGAGTCATTACAGAAATATTTTATATTCAATAAACCTTTTTTCGTAAATGAGAGTTCTTATCATTTATCAAATATCGCAAGAAGTCTCTTGAAAATCTTGGAGTTCCTCAAGAAACGATATTATTCAAGATGCATGTCGAGACAATTTAATCAAATTAATCAGAAATCGAAGCAAAACCTCACATTTATTAATAATTTTAAGTAAAATTTAAAATTCAATATTAGAATGTCTACTGAATGCTAACAAATACGAATAAAATCTCATCTGTCGACTAAGATATTAATATGAAACATGTTTTCGTTTAAATCTAATATAAAAACGAATAAAAACTTTACTTTTATACTTTTTATTCAAGTATTTTACTAATATAGATCATGGTTTATCAATACTTAGTACTATCCTTTTTGGAACAAATGATAATAAGGATGATTTTTGTGATTTAAAGTAATTTTTTTAAGATTCATCTTTAATTCATCACATTGTGAGATGTTTAAAGCATTCCCATAACTCATTCTGCTTAATTGATCAACTCAAAATTCCAAAAAAAATTCAAAAATTCAAAAATGAAAATCAAAAAATTAATTTTTCTCTTGAAAAAATCAATTTCAAAAAAAATTTGGAAAATAAATGTAATGTATAATTAGTCAAATCGCCTAATTAACACGTTTTTACTCATAAAAAACATCTGATTTTTGATTTTGATATCGAATTTGATAAAACTTCATTTAATGGTTGATATAATGTCATCATTTTTGATAAAAATATTAATAACACAACAAAATTCTTATTTTAAGATAGTAAAATAATAATGTTTTTATTTCAACAACAACAAGTAAATAGATGAATGGATACGTACTGTATTCGCATAAATGTAGTAATTATCATCTAGTTTTGAGTTATGAATATTCCAATCAAAATGTATAAATTTGAAATCAGAAATATCCAAAGATTATGTGAGGCACTGTACACTAATTATAGAGGTAATTTTAATTCATAAGTAACTTATATAATAAAACCGATTTTTAATTTATTATTGCAAAAATTTCCTCAAATCTTAGTAACTTTTTCTATATTCAAGTAATTTGAATATGTATCATAAGGTGCGTAGAAAGCCAAAATTACGAGGAATTCTGTCGTTCCATTTTGGAGATGCAAAATTTCGATTTTTAATGTGTGGTTTTAACATGTGTAATCTTGGTCTTATCTCAACACGATGGTACCACTGCAATATGATTTAAATTAACGAGGTTGAACTTAAATTGAATAATGTGGGATAATAACTGACAATGCAACGAATTGTATATTACAAGATAGTTGCCAATTTGAGTAATAAATCATTCTGCACCAATCATTTCTTCCATTTCTGGCATGAAGAGCAGAAAGGAAGCAATCAGTAACCCTAGGAAAAAAGAAGAGATTGTCACTTTTCGTGCATGTACTTTCTTCAATTTATCTTAGGAAAATAATTATAACAAATATATAATTTCCTACGATAAATTGAAAAATTTACAACTTTTTATCTATTCAAAATTTGAGATTTTTACTGAATTAACTTTGAAATTCATTAATACAATACAATAAGCATAATGGTATAAAAGTGAAATGAACAATAAATTTTCGGCTTATTTCAATTTAGCATGAAATAAAATCTATCATCAAATACATATGTGTTAAATTATTCAAAAATCACCGAAATAATAAATGTAAACTTTACAATTTGAAATTTTTTTATCATAAAAATGTCTGCAGAACCTGCACATCAAGAAGGAGCTCCACAAGCTATGGCTGTTTATCCAATGACAGAAATGAATGGAGCAATCAGGTATCAACTTATGTATCTTCCAATTTACGTTTCAAATGAAGATACTAGAATTTATCAAGCTGGACAACCATTAGTTCAGCTTCCTGGTGAAAAACCAACAGGATTCTTAGATTCTCTTAGCCAAACATTATCTATTGCTGGTAACAAGATTAATAAAGCAATTCAACCAGTTACAACAAAGGTTGAGGCAGGAATCCATACAGCCTCTGCAAAGATTTCAGAGACTGCAACTGCTGTTGCCAATAAGACCTCCGAGAAATACCACGAAGTTAAAAATAAAATGACTTCTGAAAAACCAGCTGCAGAGGAACCACCAAAAGAGGAGCAGCCAAAGGAAGAACAACCAAAGGAGCCTGTTAATGAAGCTACACAGTAAATTTATAAATAGCAAAAGTAAAAATCGATAAGTTAATTTATTATTATCAATTTCAAGCAATTTTTCTTTCTCAACAGTAAAGGTTAGACTGTACTTACACATGAATCTGTCTTTTTGAATCAAAAAAATTGAAATTTTGAAAATTTTCTCAGTCATGTACCCTTGCTATTTAATTATAACTTTTTTTGTTGCTTAATGCTCATTTCTGAGTTTGGAATAATTTTTGCTTATCCTTTATGATTCCGAAATCCTTTGTCACTTTTCTGATGTAGGATATTTTACCATAATGTAATTTTTACTTTTTTTCAACCAAAAATACCTGTACATCTTGAATTGGAAAAGGAGATGCATACTATTAAATGATTAGAACATATTTGATAGCAAATATTAGTAAGTTTTAAGTCTGATATGAAGGATTCGCTGATTTTTCAATCAATCAAAAAAAAATCTCTATATTTTATATCATAGTCTTAAAAGACTTTTTTGTATGCCTTAAAGGATTATAATAAAATATGAATGGATATCTTTAGGTATTGCAATGTTATGAATAAGAAAAAATCATAACATTTTAATGTGTTTGAATCGAAATTTGTATAGGACTTCTTTTTCACCCCCCAAAAGCACTATATGTATCTTTCTTCCGAGACAAAAGCCAACAATGTGAATAAGAATTTTGATAATTAAAGTCCCAAATTCTACTTTGTTGAATGCAATCAAGAATATATAGTAAAAGAATGATACAGGTTAAAATATTAAAAAAAAATTATCAGATTCAAAAATTTTGACTTTTGTAAAGTTACGACAAATTAAATTTTTATAATGAGCAAAGGGATTCAACTTAATTTTGAATACATTGGGTCTCACCTCGAGGATTACATTGACGACAATAAGTTATTTACTACATTCGAAATCGACGACATCAATCAAATCATGAGTTTCGCAAATTTATCAACTAATGACTTCATTAATATTCTGAAACAAGCGCATTCTACAGTCAATGCAAATAAACTATATTTTTCCACACGAAATGCAAATATTATAACACGAAACCTTGGAGAAGTCATTACACTTCTTAAATCAGTCAGAGAATTCATGAAACTGAAAATACTTGATGGAGCTATTGACCTTTTAATACAATTGGGAAAAAGATTACCTTCTTCGGAGGAGCAACTCCCAAATTCGAAACCAAAATCAATTAAAGAAAACAATGAAACAGAAATTCTGTCAAAAATACGAGAACTTATGAATTCTGATGATATTAAATGCATTTACAATTTCTTTGATGAGCTTTCATCTCAAGGAAATCAAAGAATGATTTCAAAAGCTTGTGAAGAAGGTCTTTGGGAAATAGTTCCTTTTAAAAATTCAGTACTTGGTAATCAAAGAAATATACTTCATATTGCATGCAAAAAAAGAAATCTCAACCTTGTTAAATCACTCATAGAAAATGGATGCGATGAAGATATAGAAGATGATCATGAATGTTCTCCACTCATTTATGCATCAATAGAAGGCCATCTTGAAGTTGTGAAATATCTTATTTCTGTTGGAGCTGATAAAAAAACAAAGAATAAAGATGGAAATACTCCACTCATCTGCGCATCAAGTTATGGACACCTCGAAGTTGTTAAATATCTTATCTCTGTTGGAGCTGATAAAGAAGTAAAGAATAATGAAGAAGAAACTCCACTCATTTGTGCATCAGAATATGGACATCTTGAAGTTGTTAAATATCTTATCTCTGTTGGTGCTGATAAAGAAGCAAAAGACGATGATGGATGGACTCCGCTCCTTTGTGCATCAGAAGAAGGTCATCTTGAAGTTGTTCAATATCTTATCTCTGTTGGTGCTGATAAAGAAGCAAAGGATGATTATAGATATACTCCACTCATTAAAGCATCAAAATATGGTCATCTTGAAGTTGTTCAATATCTTATCTCTGTTGGAGCTGATAAAGATGCAAAGACTAATGATGGAAAAACTGCACTTTCACTTGCAAGTGGTGATATCAGTGAATTTTTGATTTCTATCGGAGTATAAAATCATGATCATGTATGAATAAATGTATATAGTTTGGATTTCTTGGGGAAAGCGCACAATTCAATAAACTTTGGTTTTAAATGATGCGATCTCATATGCCTGATAAAAATTTCATGAGATAAAATTAATTAACATTGCAAACTTTTTTGATTTTTGGATATAATGTTTTTATTTCATGCTCATCTTTAAAGTTTAAATAATGTGTAGGAAACTATATTCATTTAATTGGTCAATATGAAGAAAACATGGTTCAGTATATCTCCCATTATATAGAATTGACGAGTTCTTAAGTGAGATATACTGATATCCTCTCTCAATTAATTTGGTATTCCAAGTTTCATGGCCCAATTTTCTAATTTAAAATGTATTATTAGAAAGAAAGTTATTATAAATCATTTTTATTTCACTAAATTATTTAACATTTACTATTATTCGTTATGATGCTTACGACGCTTATATACTTAAAAAAGGCAAAATTTTCAAAGAATTTTGAGTAAATTCAATGAAATATAAATAAACTAGGAATTATTTAATAAAATAGATATTTTCTCAAACGAGATCGAATGGAAGAGGAATCTTATTCTCCTTCATAATCTCGAGAGTGTCTTGAACGCCTTGCATTGCTTCGTAAGGGCCGACACCGAGAACTCTGTATGTGTCGAGCATTTGGCTCATCATTAATTCTCTCTTTGAAGCGTTTTGATCCCAGAATTTTAATTTCTGAGCGAAATCCATTGAAGACATATCAACTCCCTTTATCTGGCAAAGTAATTCGAAAACAGGACCTCTCATTGTTGTCAAACCGAATTCTGCGGAGTTTGGAAGGATATTTTCTGGATGTTCCTTCTCTTTCTTGTTGAAAAGAGGCCAGAAGTTTCTAGATAGCCAGTATGCCTTACCTGCATTAAGAGGCATCATTTCATTCAAGTATCCTCTGAAGTGTTCGTATAATTCGGATTTATGCTTCTTATTTCTTAAGTTCTTCGCTTCCTTGGATTGATTATCGGCCTTTGTCTTAGATCTATTCAAGAAATCTTCAATGGCGTTAGGATATCTCTTAACAGCGTTGATATAAGATTTCATAAGCGCTGTTGCATCGAAACCAGCATATAAAACCTGCTGTGTAGTAAGAACATCAGCTTGCCAGTTGGAGCATGTGACGTTTTTATCTTTGAATTCAATACTTGAATTCTTATAGAATTCTACAACCATAGCATCGAAGTTGGATGAAAATCCATTAGGAATAAGGTATAATCTTTCGAAATCAAGTAAATCAATACTGAAATCTGGTCCAAATTTCTGTTGCATCTTTGTACGATCTGTCTTGCAGCCTTTAGCAATGAATTTATGTGTCATCAAGAACTTTTTGAGGATTTCATTGCCAGGGAGATCGGCTGGATGCCTCAAAACAACGATTTTATGTGGTGTTGCCATCTGAAATACTGATGCTGGATATTCACCACGAGTTTTATCGAAGTTAGGCTTCCATTCAAGGTCGATTGCAATCCTATCAGTGCCGTCATCAAGCCATTCAAGTGCTTTCTCGAATCCTGGATGGTCAATACTTTCTAAAACTAATTTATCGAATTCATCTGGGAAATATTCAACTTCAGCAACTTTTCCTATCTCCCAGAGAACATGTGGTTCGGCTAACATGACTTCCTTGGTGATTTTTCGAGTACTTTCTGGATAACTCATCACAAAAAAATAAAATGTGAAGTGAAATGGATGTTATCGTCTTTTTATTGATTTTCTTGATCGACTTAAGATGGATAATATGGTAAATTGAAAAAGCACATTTGTAAGATGCTATGAAAACATGGCGAATAAGATAAATCGTGATATAATATAAAGGTAACTAAACTCCTTTCGCCGATCCGATTTGCTCCATATTTAAAATATAGCTTGCATATGTAGAAGAAAAGCTAATTTTGAAGTACGCCCGAAATCCACCAACAGGATTTCGAGCTACTAAAAAGGTACTTTTAAATGTGATTTTTTTTATAAAAAATTAAATTTATTTTAAGATCAGACTAAAAACTAATTTTATGGAAAATCTATATCGACAAATTTATTACTTATTGGGTATATAGATTTTTTGATTATGGCGATTATGTCTGATATGCTTCCAATAAGCCAAAACACATTTCATACTGATTTCTATAAAAGGTATCTTTATTATAGAAGTGTAAGCTATATCTGTTTGTTTTTTTATTATAACAAATTCAAAATTCTCTTATAAGGACTAGATGAAATCTGTATTATTAAATCATTAGCTAAATGAAGGTTCAAATAGAAAGTAAATATCAATTTATATGATACTGAAACCAAATAGTTCTTTTAATAAAAGATAACACGCTGAAAATTATTGAGTATTTGCAAATCTCAAAAATCTATTGGTGAATTTGGCTCAACTTTTAAAATTATAACATCCATATCAAATCATAAAAGCAGACAAAAATTAAAGCCAAACCTATCGGCCAATTTTTTTTTGATATTTTGATTTTTGAGGTATACTTTTAAAAGTGGATTTAAAGCACTTATGAAAAAACATTAACTTCTGTCGTTATGATTATTGATTTAGACAATAATGATTTTAATCTTTGATTATCAAAACACTAAAGTCATCTTTTTAACATTTGCTTGGTAGCATTAACTCAAGTCTAAAGTACTATTTTATGTGGCACTCTTAGAATTTTTGTATTCATTGTACACGCTGAAATAGTACCATTAAAGTTATGGCGGACTTTCAAAAAATAGTTTGGTCACCTTTTATAATATCGAATTATATGTAAATGAGAGCAAATCGACAAACCCTCCCTTTGCTTTCTGATATTTTGGGTTTCGTTATTGCTGCTTTTGGATTATTGATCGCTAGGGAAATATTGAAAAATAAAAATCGAAATCTGGAAAAGATAAATTGAAGGACAATTGGCGCTTGAGATCAAAGTATTCAGAATTTTCAATATCATTTCAATGAGAACAAATTTTCCCAAATCGAGAAAATCAATTATGGGTGAAAAGCTCATAAAAGTTATAATTATTATTCGGTGTAATATTGGCAATATCGTCAACGAAAGGATATTCTATGAAAACTTAAAATGGAAATCATATGATTATTTTGATCATAATTTAAAAGAATTATAGAATTCCTGCAATCTTATGGTGTTAAAATAAGAAACCAGAAGAGAAATAGAGTTATAGGATAAATTTTCGAAAATCTGATTGTCAATTTATAAAAAATAATTGGAAACAAATAACAAGTTGAATGATATAAACTTGAGATAAGGATGTCAATTTGGAAGAAAAGTGAGAAAATTCCTAAAATGCTAAAAATGAATTTTCCAAACGTATTTTTTTATCTCATTTTTTGATTTTGAAAAAAATTTGGAGAGAAGAACTCTTCATTTTGGAATTTTATCACGATGGTTTTAAAGTATATTAGACACATGTATTGATATTACTATTTTTGTATATTTTGAGAGAAAATCCCTAAAAAGTGAGAAAATCTAAGACGGTTTGAGAAAATATATAAACTATTGAAAATTTGAATTAAACTTCTAATTTGGAAAAAAGAAATTTGGAAAGAAGAAAAATCAAAAATCGAGATTTAGACTCAGCATCAAATGGAGAACAAAATGTTTCTTCATATGAAGGGAAAAAATTTTCTTGTGAACAAATAGAGTTTTTAAAATTTTATTGTATGTAATGAAATAAACAAATCTTAAAATTATTTTTTGATAACAAGAAAATTCCCAACAGAAAATATTTGAGACAAAGAAAAAAAGAAAATTGAAAAATATTACTCTCCTTTATATTTCATGAGATTTTAAATTTATTCTCATAAAATTGACAATTTTATACGTTTAGATGAAAATAATTGATTTTGCTTGAAATAAAAATTATTGTTTGCTTACAGCTATCAAATAGATTTTTGCTATTTTGATTAAAATTTGTTCATCAAATTAATAAATTTTTTGTAAATATCTTAAATATCTGGATCACTCACTGATACAATGAATTGAACGATAAAAATAATACAAACTCAACTAAGTTTCCTGTCTTTCAACTAAAAAAAATTATGCAAATTAAATTAAATTGTTTATTCAAATATTAAACAAAGATAAAGTAATTACAGTTATCATAAACTTTATGAATAACTCTGTAATTGGTTCAGATTTTTCGTAAAAATATTTTTATTAATATCGATAAGAATACGTTTACCTACTATCACAACATATCGATAAACAAGAGTAGAGTGATTTTTATCATCGAAACTTTTTAAAAGCTGTAAGCTGGAAGTAAAAATCTTGTTTTTTCTGAGTTAGTTGTAGAACTATTGATGCACGAGTTATCATTGTGATGTAGAAGGATGTCAATGTACTGATTGAAGGATATGAAGTGAATTGAATTTCATTGAATTTCAATTTGATCAAAATTTGTTGAAATGATATGAATGTGTCAACATCTGTATCACTCTCTTTCACTCCTTCCCTATTCTTTCGAGAACGAAGCTAGCTCAGCTTTCGCTGAGCGAATTGACACTTTTGATGCCCTAAACGTACACACTCTCAAATTTATCGAAAAAAATTATACCACCTAAACTAGTATATTCTTATTTTAAATATGATATTATCCTTAGAATCCACACTAGAATATATTTAAATCAACTTTTAAAAAAAGTTCGAATCCTGCGCGTCTCACTTTTTAAATTTTCCAAATGGAAAATTATATTCTCCTAAAATGAAAACAATTTTCCGAATTGACATCCTTACTTGAGACGTAAAATTTATTTTGAAGCTTTTGATAGTTATGCTTTGGATTATCGATATTCAAATTCATAAATTGAGTTTGACATGTTATTTTTGGTCAGGATAAAACAAATAAATTTTACGATTGATTCATCAAGGGAATTGATTTTATAAATTGAATGAAATTTTACATAAGTTTAGTCTCAAATTTTTACGTCATAACACAAATGCAGGATATTGCATGTTAATTAGTATTTAATCTAAATTTATCCCAAATAAATTTGACAAATATTCACAATCAATTAAAGCCACTTTTAAATTAAATCGTCGTTGGATTAATTTAATTGAAAATTGCACATAGCTATAAATAAATACATATTGAACTTATATTGAATCTTTGGAAGTATTCAATTCATAATTATTCAATTTTCAAATTTTATGATTGTTGATTATTAACATTAATATTAGTGAATAATATAAAATGATTCACTATATTCAATTTTTGATAGCGAAAAATTTTTAAAATATTTTTCACATATGTATAATATGAAATTATAGCCTAATTTCAAAAATTTTAAATTCAATCAGCACGTTAGCCAATTATATAAAATATATTCCTTGGTATGCTAATGAAAATTACAAAGTTTTAATAAATAGCATATTCAATTTTTCAGAGCACAATAAATTTTTCAAAATCTCATCGAAAATTTTGTTAACTTTTGACAAGCACCTATTGAATTTAATCAATATAGTAAAATGAGCGAAATCATATTAGACATACTTAACCATAGAGATTATAATTTCCTAGGATATATTAACAAAGGCGGATTTGGTTGCTGTTACTTAGTTAGATCTCTTAAATATAACATGAACTTCGTTTGCAAAGTTGTTCCGGACGATGATTACGATAAATCCTTCCTTATGTCATATAAGAGGGAGGTTGAGGCTTTAACTAAATTCAACCACCCTAATATTGTTTGCGTGTACGATGTTTTCAATTCAAATAATTTCTTATTTATCATATTAGAGTACTGCAATGGCGGAAGCCTCCAGGATTTTATTGAAAAGTATCCGAATGGAGTCAATTACGAAAAATGCAAGCAATACGCTAACCAAATCGTAGATGCTCTTTCCTACATGCATAATTTAGGTTATGCACACTGCGAGATCAAACCATCAAATATTCTTATTGATGAATTCGGAAGAGTTAAATTAGCTGACTTTGGACTTTCCCATATCGATGATTTCAAAAACAAAAGTACTGTCGGTCCATGCGGCGGTTCTCTTTGTTTTATGTCACCAGAAATATTATTAAATAAGTCCAATGATCCATTTAAATCTGATATATGGGTTCTCGGTGTAACAATTTATTATCTTGCAAGTTCAAAGATTCCATTCAAAGGGAAGAACTTAAATGCAATATTACGAGAAATAGAATTCGGCCCACAAATGATTAATGATATTCCTGAAGATTTATGGACTTTTATTGAAAATTGTTTGAAAATAGAACCTACAGAGATACCCTCATCCCAGCAGCTTAAGAGTACATGTTTGGTGAAACCCAATTCGCAACTTTCTGTTACGGCTGGTCATTTTCGCCAAAGACACTTCTCAATCCTTTCAAAGCAACCTGTTATACTTGTGCCGTTTAAGATTAAGCGCACATCTAATTCTAGTGTTTATTAAATTGTATGTTGTAGTTTTTTATAGAAAAAATTATTTATTTTTTTAAGAAATCTTCAAAAATAACATGCATGAATTCATGTATGAAAACTGTATATTAAAGAAAGTGTATGATTTGAATCCTAATTATGAATCTAGTCTCAATTATAGTTATATTAAAAGTATTTTAATTAATAAGACCGAAGGAGGAACGGCGAGGGAATTATGCATCTGATATTGTTTGGTTATTATTATGAGTAGTTTTCTTGCTATATTTTTTAATTACCGGAGAAATTGTTCTTCAAAAATTTATTTTTCGATTTATTGATATTAGTCTTAAAATAGAAATACATTAAAGAAGGAAAATGAGTATTATATGATGTGTCATGCAGATCTAAAAAAATTCAATCCGAAAAATAAAATTAAAAAAAGCAGCCATGGTGGGACTTGAACCCACAGTCTTCTCCTTAGAAGGGAGACGCAGTATCCATTTTGCCACATGGCTTCACATTTATGTGACGAAAAATAAATTAATAATTAGAAATATAATCTTAAGTTCTGATGAAAATTGTTTTAATTGAAGAACTGAATAAAACTTGCCTAAAAATATATATGTGAAACTTTAAATTGTTCCCTTTTCTCCTCTAATCATAAACAATTTTCGTTTTCCATATTTGAAATGAAACCATTGTTTTTTTTTAACTTAGTAACTTTCGTTTTCCAGGTTATTTATTATTTATGTAGAATTTAATATAAATTATATGTAACGATTTCAAAAATATTTATTCCACATAATCTCAATGATTTTTCTGCTTTTTCAAATGGCTATATTCATAACACTCATTTAAGAACATTTGGTAGACAATTATTTCTTAATTTGCATTTCATTGGCAAACAATAAGAACTAGTTAAAAAATCGAAATTTTTTACAAGTTATCGATATGCATCAAAATTAATCTATCATTTTTCGTATATTACCTTTGCATTATGCCATTTTAAGTTTAGGCATCTTCAGAAATCCTATTATATTCATTTTGAGTTAAAGATGGTTGAGAGAAAAATATTTTCTAAGATCATAAGCTTTTTTTTAATATCATGAAACGAGTATGCATTCATAGATGATTGTTCAATGTAAGGTTTTTTCTTGAAAAAAAAATCGATTAAATCAAAACATAGAATGAAAGGTTAGGGTGATAAAAGTTACTTCTAATAAATATTGAATTTTCAATGAAAAGTATTACCTGTTGTATTTTGAATTAAATCTGACACTTCAAAGATCCGAACTATAACGCTTTGAAATATTTGAATATAAGATTTTGTGGTATGATGTAAATCCAAAATCTATTGGATATAAAATTTATAATATAAACTGTCAGAAGCGGTTCATAGAAAAAATCTGGATATATAATATATATTATATATAATCCAATCCGAATTGTCAAAAATTTATGATAATTACATTGAATTTCGAATTAATTCAATTTTTAAGTATTGATCAAACTGCCATATTAGTATTTTATTTTCATAATAGCAGCAATAACTTATGTGAAAAATCCTTTTTATAATATTGAGACTATATTGGCGGTTGCTACCTGTTGTAAAGTTCTCGACATTCAAAATATTGTTTTTTCAGATTATACAATGCAAGTAGAAGAAACCAGTCCTCAAGAAATTGTCAAGACTAATAAAAAGAAGTCCAAGTGGACACATGAAGAAGACAGAATCTTGAAAGAAGCTGTTAGAATTTGTGGGCCCTCCAAGTGGGATAAGATCGCTCCCAAAATTGAAGGAAGAACCGGAAAGCAATGTCGTGAAAGATGGTTAGCGTTTTTAGATCCCAATATTAACAATGCTCCTTTTAGCAAAGAAGAAGACGACTTAATTTACTCTTTGCAGCAAAAATATGGAAATCATTGGAAAAAGATCTCAGCATATCTTAATGGAAGAACCGATATCTCTGTGGAAAATCACTGGAGAAGCCTAAGAAAGAAATTTGGGGTCATAATTGATTTTGTAATTTAATCGTCGTCGTTATCGATTTTGTAATTTAATCGTTATCGTCTTTTTCTAAACGTGCATTTTTTGCTTTCGGAGCTATTGAACATACATTGGCCCTTACCAGCAATTGAAAACTATTTTTCATTATCAACAATTACATTACTCCGAGTTATTCATCAATCAATGAAAATCGATATATAGTCCATACTTCAATTTACAATATTGGCAAGTCCAATTTCACTTGGCATATTTAACTCATATAGAAAAACCAGTTGGAATCGGCAAAATTATCTTTAATTCCATACATAAGAAAAAAAAATTATAAAGTTCTTCAATAATAGCAAACTAATAGTTTAAATAGATTTACAAGTATCGCCCATCTACTTTTGATATAATTCACGTATTAAATGTAGAAAACTGGTTTAAAATAAATATTTCAAAAGTTCGAAAACGATTTATGAAAAAATAACGTGATGACATTTACTAAATTTGCTCTGTATTAAAGTATCGATGATAGAAAGAGCATATTTTGTAAATATTTCAAAAATACTTAAAAGTCGGAGAAATTGTATTGTAATGTACTATAATTATGTTACAAATCCGATTCAATACTAATCCTTCGCTATTGAAGTTGTTTTGAGAAGGATATTCTCTAAATTCTTGATAAATCTTTAAAATCTAGAGTAATCGTTTTGTAAACTTAACAAAACTAAAATGTATACCAATAGATTGGCATTTTCTACGTTTTCAAAGTGAGAGAGTGTAAATTCTTTTTTTTTATCCTATTAAGGTTTTTAAAAAATTTAATTAACTTAATTTATATGATCTAAAATATATGACAAGTTAATATGGAGAATTCTTTCAACCCAATTTCAATTTATTGAATTTTCTATTCGAATTCAAAAATTTTCCCAAGAAGAAAAAATAATTAGGAAATTTAATATGTTAATACATAAAATATTTTATTTATTCAAAGAATTCAATTTTCTATTGGATCAAAAAACTTGTGTTAAAGTTCGTATTTTAAGATAACTATACTTTTAGAAGCTGTTTTTATTTTTTTCACCGGGATTTTATTAATTTAAGGGTGCACCCGTATGTACGTTTATTTGAGAGGAGGAGGATTACCCTCTCAATTTTGAGGGATTCGTTAGTTTATTTTCTCGATGAATATGCAATAAAATTTGATTTTTACCTTATCAATATACTTCATATAATATACACATGTTCATGTAAAAACTTTTTTCCAAAATCCTCAGGAATTAATGGATTTTTGAATTTTAAGAATTTTTTTCGAATTTTTTCGAAAAAAAAATATTTTCAGAACAGCCTTAACGGCTAAGATTTAGGAACAATGTTAAGTATCAAAAAGAAAGGAGGTCTGATATAGACAACATATATCGTTGAAGGTTTGAAAAATCTCTAATATTTGAGCCCAAAATTTCAAATTTTAATTTTTTGAAAAAAGAGGCCACCCGTATGTACGTTTATTTGCGAGGAGGAGGATTATATTTTTGAAAGGGTGAAACATTATGAATATGTTAATTATATAATAATATGTATTATTATAAAAAGAAAAAATAAAGCACGTTAAAATTTTTCTTTCTTGATTTTTTACAAAATCTACTTAGAATTATGCAAAATATGACTAAATAATTATAATTTCAAGTTAAATTTTAATTTGATAAATAATTTAAATTTCAAAATATCAAGTTCAGTTCGACTATGTATGTAGTAATTCCTCAATAAAGTGCCAAAAACCTATTAAAATATATGAACATTTTCAACATTTTAATGTTTTTATTTAAAAATTTGATGGAATATGAGCTTCAAACAATTATTATGTAAATAAAAATAATTAAATATATGTATTTATTCGTATTACAACCGTAGTAAGTCGATTCTTCCTTTCTTCTACTGAGTTTTGAATTTGATTTCGAATTGTAAAGAGATTCAAAGGGAAAATACTAGCGGATAAAAACTACCTCCATGAAGGGGTCATAATGGACTCAAGTTGTATTTTTTGATATTTTTTGCTTTTCGAGCCTAAATAGGTAGCCAAGATAATGCCTAAAAATAAGGTTCTAAATTCTGAAGTTTACATGATCCTCTCGTGTGCACCCTTAAATGGACCAAATGTTGATTTTTCATTCGTTTTCTCATTATCGAAAAAAATTTGGAAAGCTAAGAAGTCAATAACAAGTTATATAATACAACAAAACCCACATCGGATATGTTTTCATCAAATAGTCTCCTAGATTTGTTATGAAATTAAAATATCATGATATTTTAAGGGCTTTTGATTTCAATATTAGAATTATTCAGTTATGTCGTGCTAATATCAATTGCTTTATACAATTAATCGTTTACAAGCTGCAAAAATCGAACAATAATTTGACTTTGTAAAAAAAGTGCGTCATTTTTATTCGTTATACTTACAAAATGTAAACATTACGAGAAACATTTACATTTGTAAATGTAACAAGTAAAGTTGTATCGCATAATTTGACTTTGTAAAAAAAGTGCGTCATTTTTATTCGTTATACTTACAAAATGTAAACATTACGAGAAACATTTACATTTGTAAATGTAACAAGTAAATACATCAGATTTAAATTGTAAATGTAGTTTATCTCTCTCATCTCCTTTTTAAAAGGTATTACATACATACGAACGCATGGGTCACTCAATAATTAGCGTGATAATAATTGAGGATAGACTGTAATCGTAATTTTATTTTTGGACTTATATTTCGACATTTTGAAGTCGCTTGAAAGTCTTGCAAATGATTAAATTTGGAAAATTTGACCTAAGTCTGCATTATTTTGATGACTTAAACAATTCTATAAATCTGTTTTCCTAAAAATTTAAAAAGATATAATTTCAATTTCCCTAAATTTATGTAATTCATATATCACCAAAATATTTGGACTGCATTTCGTTTGTCTGCACCTAATTAAAGTCTAAATACCAATTAATTTTGGAGTTGCATTGCTTTTAATGTAAAAATGCACGTTTAGAAAAAGACGATAACGATTAAATTACAAAATCGATAACGACGACGATTAAATTACAAAATCGATAACCTCTCAGAAATTTGGAATTGAATCTAGCAAAACTGAAAAATCCACAGAAGCACCCAATATATCTTCGGAAGATATAGAAAATCCCTACGAATCAGATTCTCATAATAATCCATTTTTTGCTCTTGAAGATTCATTTTGCGATTTATTGTTCAATGAATTCGTTTAAGTATATTTTGTGTCTTTTAATAGTAGATATTATTTTAGAACTAAAACTTTATCTTAGAGATTTTATTAGATTTTTTCTTTTCTTTATTCCCCTTAGAAAATCTGATATTCTGTCCTGAAAATTTTCTTTGAGTGCAGACCAATTCAATAAGAAAGATGAGCCGCTGATTTGAGAAGGACGTTAGCGGCAGATCATTATGTTAAGAAAATTGAATTAATACAATGTTCTCAAAAAAAGTAATCGGATATTCAATATTTGAAATATGTTTTTGACATCTATTTCTAATTATATTATATCATTCACATTAAATTATGGCGTTTTTGTTCAGCTTGAGGATATGTTCCAAAAGTTCGATTAATTATATTAAATTCAGCATGTATATCAATATATAAAATAAATCTGAATATGTTTTCTGTTATTTCAATTTTGATAAAAATTCAATTTATTCAATGATAAAATATCTCAGATAATTTAGATATTGTAAAAACTTTTAGATTTCTGCTATTTTTATTTACATGGGTAAATTCTCTTACACAAAAGTTAGGATTTGACACCTAACAACCACAATGAAAATTCCCAACATCTGCCAAAGAGTATCTGTTTCAAAGAATAAAACAATATTACTTTCAAAAATCAAAAAATAAACATTTTGAAATTTTTAAAAATCCGAAATAGATAATCAAGAATATATTGTCTATTCTGAAATCTGAATTAAACAACGCTTATAAAATAAAATTCACCAAATTATTTTCAACATCGTTGATATGTCTGAAAACAAATTCTGCATAGATTTTTAAATTCGTATGGTGCTAATTCGATCTCTCTTCAATTTTCGAAATTATCTTCGTAATTCAAAATTACATCAAAAATTTTATTTGTAATAATTTTATTCCATTACCCAATACCGATGTTAACTTCATTTTCTTAATTTTTTATAATTAACCCACATCATGAAATTCTTCAACTTATATCTCCTTAAAACTCAATTAAAATCGCATTTTTGCATAGGAAAATTGTATATTTTAGGAATATCTTTCTTTTATTTCAGATGTATTTCTTATTATTAACTTTCAAGTCACGATTTTTAAAAAAAAATTGACCAAATTAAAATATAAGAATTATCACATCAAAGATATATCTCATTATGTAAGATATTAAGAGCCATATCAAAATGGGGCCTATTATTGATATGTAGATATTTTATAAATTTCTTTCAAATATTTTCAATACTTATCGGATCAGTTGATCAGAAAAATTGACAAATCTGAATTATTGAATTTATTGATTTTTAATTTGCACTAAAATTACTTCTTTAAAAGTTGTTAATAAATATGTATTTTATGTTTTGTGAGCCTGGCAGGTCAGATAACCGTTTTTTCTCGAGTTACAAAAATTCTATTGCACGGTATCTGCCATTCAAATTGAAAACTTAATATCTGATCATTATTTACTGGATCATGTTGATAATCAATGAAGAAGATTTGCGCCTTTTTTTCATCTAAATTGAAACTCAAATTATTAATTTGGATCGATTCTATTTCTTTCGGAATTACTTTTGATAACTCAACATGCTTGCAATAGATATCAAAATTTTTCTTGAAATGATCTGCTAGAAACCATATTTCCTGAATCTGACAACTAAAAGTGACAGCACCTACATATGCTTAGAAATTTTCTCTTATTTTTATTAGAAGATGATAGCATTTTCAAACGAGTTTACCACGAAAATACTGTTATTGTAAGTGCAAATGGTAATTCACAACAATATATAAACGGAAACAATAAGAATTACCGAAAAAGTGACAAAACATCAAAAACAGGGAGGGGGTCTCAATTTTTATTACTTATATTATTTTACAATATTTATATAAATACTCTTTATAATATATTTTACTATAAAATTATACCTCAAATTCAAATATTTAAAATATTATTTACATAATTATCTCAAAATTATATTTTTATATATTATTTTTCATATGTATAAATCATATAATCTATATCTATGCAAATCTCATCTAAAATTTTTTGAAACAAACCGCTACCATTTTATAATGGTCCATCTTAAATTCATCATAAATTCTGGTACATCTTAGTACCAGAGTCTTCAAATCTCAAACACTCTGGTACCAACATGTACCAGACGCGAGTTTCCAATGCCCTCGTACGATTTTCTATTAAGATTTCTTTGAATGAGAAGGTCTTCATAGAAACTCGTACGAGGCTTCTCTTTTAAATACTCTGGTACCTGCTGGTATCGGAGTCGACTTTACAGCCCTTTCCCCAATTTTGAAGCTGGGGAAAGTTTTCAAGCAATGAAAGGGAAGCTCTCGCTATGAGGTGAAAATCTAGAATTTTTACCTCATAGCGAGTAATCCTTTGTTAATTGCTTGAAAACTTTCTTCAAATTATCAAAATTTCGAGGAAAGTTTCCTTGCTTCAAAGTAGAGATGGAGCCCTTTGAGCCACTGCATATAGGTCAGTGACTCAAAATACTCCATCTCTACTAGAAATCGCCAAAATTTGGGTCGCAATCTTTGAAATGCGACGCAAGTTTGGGCAATTTCGCGAGGGACTTGCTCCATTTGGTGCATAGATTCACACTCTATGCACCAGATGGAACAATTCTTTCGCTGACAGCGGGAAACTTTGTCTGAATAGTTTAACATTCAGACAAAGTTTCCCGCTGTCAGAGAGGAATGGAAGGGTAAGAGGTATATATTCATAATGTATACCTCTTACTCTTCCATTCCCTCAAGAAAGTTCAAAAACTTGGGTGCAATCAGTTCTGATTGCACCCAAGTTTTTGAACTTTATATAAGGAATTGTTGGCTATGATGTACTGATCATGAATCAGTACATCATAGCCAACAATTCCTTCGCAAACAGTGGGAAACTTTGTCTGAATAGTTTAACATTCAGACAAAATTTCCCGCTGTCAGGGAGGGAATTAGAGGGTGGGAGATATATAGATAGACTATAAATCTCTCACCCTTTAATTCCCTCAAGAAAGTTCAAAAACTTGGGTGCAATCAGAACTGATTGCACCCAAGTTTTTGAATTTTGTATAAGGAATTGTTGGCTATGATGTGGATAGCCGCTGCCAGACCAAATGAATTAACCGTTGTGAATAACGTTTCTGAATCTTTATTTAAAAAGATAAAATATCACGATTTTGGCTGCGTTAAAAATCAAAGAATTGATGTTTTTGTCAAAAATCTTTTAGAAGAAGTTGCACCCAATTACTTTTATCGTATTAAAAACGATTTACTTCAAACAGGTTTTATTCCTTCAATTAGAATTCGCGAGCCTCGATTGACAGATTATAAAACAAAATTGAAAAGAGAAGTTCAATCACGTTTATACCAAGTATTAAATTTTGTTCAGAATCAAGAAGCCAATTTGAATCCATTAAGATTTTTATTGGAAAATGCTGAAGAAAAACTTTCTCAAATAAATGAGAAGATACAAAATTCAATTACATATTTAAGATCGTTTGAAATTCCAAATGAATTGTTAGATACGTATATGTTAGAAATTAATGAATTTTGTTATAATTCTCCAGATTATATTTTAGAACATTTCGAAGAATTTTTAGAGGATTTCAAAGAAAAGAATAATTTAATAGACTAAAAAATTTATTATTTTTATTTATTGTGAATTTTAAATTGTCACTTTTTAAGTGTTACTCCCTATTGAAGGTGTCACTTTTTCGGAAATTCTTATATACTCATGATAGCATTTTCAAACGAGTTTACCACGAAAATACTGTTATTGTAAGTGCAAATGGTAATTCACAACAATATATAAACGGATCAATCCAGATGACTAAACCTGAATTCATAATAGATCAAATGGACAAGAAATATAATTGGTGTTCTAAATGCAGCAACATTAAAGAAGAGAAAGCCTGGATCACTTTTGCAATTAGAAATAAGAAAATAAATCTTAGAGGATATTATCTGAAAGCTGCATGTTGTTATCTACGATGTTCCTGTGAGTTAAGTGTTATTGGAACTAGATGTCCACTTTATAGCTGGTCTTTACAAGTTTCAAGCGATAATATAACTTTTTCAACTGTGCACCATGTCGAAAAAGACGAAAATATGCTTTCTTGTGCTGAAAGGACCTATGACTTTCATAAGAGCTATCTTACAAAATTTGTCCGACTTATTCAGACGGATGTTTATCCAGGAGAGCCGTCTACCATAGGACTTAATAAAATTGAATTATTTGGTGATTTGATAGATGATCCAGACTTCGAAAAAGGTATTAATTTTCTATCTGATTATAATGATGACGATGATGTTAGTATTATCGGACATATATCAAAGAACCGGAATATAACTGTTTATTAAATTGTATATGTTATGTTTTTTATATATTTTGCTTCGATTTTCATCAACTATAACTTAATTCAATGATAAATATAACAATTTCCATGATAAAACAGCATCTTATGATGTGCATACTATTATTTAAATTATAGAATCTGATAACTACATAGGTTCTAAAATGAAATCTTTCCAACAACAAGGGTTCAACATAATAAAGATGAAATATTGATACTAAGATTATACCTTGTTAATGTTATAGACTATTTAGTCTTAGATTCTTATAAGAGGTAGGGCAACGATAGGTCAAAAAGGCTTCTCTGATAGATTTCCTTGCCTTTTGGATATGCTATAATATATAGCCTAGCATGATAGGATATGATGTCAAAAGTTAGAACATAACTTAGGATCTTGAGAAAAATGAAAAACAAAAATTACATAAAAAAAGAAAAATTTTAACTAATTTGTTTTTTTGGACCGAATAAGTAATTTTATTGAATTTCAATACGACACATAGATTTTATTATTAGTAATAAATATAATGGTTTACTATTAACAAGGAACCTAAACTAATGAAAATTTGATTTCAAATATTGTATATGATTATCATAGATTACCAAAATATATTGCTATTTATGAGGATATAATATTGATTATTAGTAAATCGTATAAATTTTAATAAATATACCATGAATATTGAATGAATTTCTTTTTTGATTCATAGGGGTAAAACGCGCTTTTATATGATTTAGACAGAGAATTTATGAGATGTAAATAACACAATAAAGGTTTATATTGAATATTTTCTAAAAATAAATCGAAATTATAAAAAACCAATACATTTATTCATTGAAACTACTTGGACAAATATGAAACAAGCATTCAGGCAATACTTTTGAGACTTCAACGCATCTGATAATTTTTTATATAACTTCACCTCTTATGCTTAGAGTGGAGGTATTGAGATCGTATAAGTATAGATGAGCTCACATTCAGATATGATGTGTGAACTTCTGTTTTCACTGCAATTTGAATCAGAATAAACTCAAAACAAGAATAAAATGATATTACTCACTCTCTAAATGTGTTCGAGATTTAAAGTTATGAATAAAACGATTCATCTTTCGAAGCCCCCATTTAATGAGAGACTTCGAAAGATGAATGTATTCATGTAGATGAAATACTATATATGACCATGTTGATACTAAAGATATCAAAATGTTCATTTTTAAGTGCAATAGAAGGTTATCTCTCGTAAAATCTCAATTTAAGAAGATTTAGAAAGAACTCCTTTCCTAAGTAGATAGTGTGTGGTTTCTGTCTTTTGGTTGATCAGGAACTATGAAATTAAGTCGGACAGAAAGAAGTTCTTTTCCAAAACAGACTCCAAATGAGTTGTTCGAAAAGAACTTCCTTCTGTATATGGATAATTGTAGTTACCGCACTGAAGTATGTGATTGTGATGATGGAGTTCTCGATAAATCTAAAATCGGATTAAGATTAATTGAAAACTCAAGTAATTCTTTGAAATCTTGTGTTGTCTGGCACTATAATAACCAAAGAATGAGAATATTATGTTGAATGATGAGTACGTGTGCTCGGCATTCGCCGAGCGAATTGAGTTTAACGTACTATGAAAAGTGACAAATTTGGGCTTTTTTTCCTAGGGTTATGATCTCTTCCTTTCTGCTCAATACGACAGAAATGAAAGAATGAATTTGTACTCCCTAATTGATTACTACAATCTGTATCTATCTTTAACATAGAATTAGCTGCATTGTGATTTATACTCCAGAATTATTCAATTTAAGATCAACCTCGTAAATTTTAATCATATTGCACCAATACTCCTACGTTGAGATAAGAACATGATTATACATACCAAAGCCCCATATTAAAAATCAAAATTTAGCACCTCCATTATGCAACCACATTATTCGTCGCAAATAAGTATATTTACGCATATTATGATGCATATTCACACAACTCGTATACATGAAAAGTTATTAAAATCAGACAAAATTATTGCAATAAGGAAAAAAAACAACTTTATTATATATGTTAGTAATGAATTACAAATATTTCTACAAAGAATGCTCAATACTTCATATAATCTTCGAATATTTCTTATTACAAGTTAATACATTTTGACTCGAACATGATAAACAAAAGCTGACACGCTGATTACTACATTTATGAAAATATAGTACGTTTCCATTCATCTGTTTACTTGTTTTTGTTGGAATAAAATCATTTTTTTTTCTTTCATGAAATAAGAATTTTGCTGCGAAAGCAATATCTCTAACAATAATTAATACATTACGTCAACTCTGGAATGAGTATTTATCAAATATGATATCAAAATCAAAAATTAGTTGTTTATTTATGAGTAAAAACGATGTAAATTGATTATTTGACTAATTATCAAATACTTTGATTTTCCAAATTTTTTTCGAAATTGATTTTTTCATGTGAAAATTCAAATTGTTTAATTTCATTTTTGAAATTTTGAATTTTTTTTGGAATTTTGAGTTGATCAATTCAGCAGAATTGATAATGCTATTGCTTTAGGGCATACCACAAGGTGATGAATAAAAGGTGAACATTAACAAATTATTTTAAATCACAAATATCATCCTCATCAACTTTAATTCTAAAAAGAACTGTACTGAATTATGAAAATGCATGATTTACATTATTAAAATCTTTGAATGAAAATAGTACAAGATAAGTTTTTATTCATTTTTAATTAGATTTAAACGAAAAACTACTCCATATTAAAATTTAAGTCGAGAAATCGTATTTTGTTCTTATTTGTTAGCATTTTGTAGACATTCTAATCTTGAATTAATTTGTTACATGATATTATTAACAAATTTAACTGAAAAAATATGTTAATATGGAATAAACCATGATTATATAAGCTATCAATGCTATATATACATATGTAAAAGATTCATATTAACTCAATTAACAAAAATGATAGATTTTCATAAAGGTTCAATCTAGGTTCGTCCGAAAATTTTGATTTTTATATAGAAGACATAGTCTCATATACATAATTAAATTTTCAAACAAATTTGATCATACCATTTATTAAGCAGGATAGTATATTAATTACTATCAGTATAAAAATATAAAAATGATTATATTTAATTATTGCATAATTTAGTCAAAGAGTTATAAGCCTCAAGTGATCGTTATCACCTTCAATGCACGTATACTTTATTGATTCATAGATATTTAATCTATGTTTGACATGTTGTTGTCGTCATTCGTTTTGTTCCCATTCTTCCTAAGTTAGAATTAGAGAATACACCATCCACATCATCTAATTTGGTCCTCAGCGATAGATTGGTTCATTTTGGAGGAGTCCCATTAGACAGTTTTCGAGCACCAAATATCAAATTTTAATGTATACAAATCTTTAGTGATTTATCTCTTTTATGATGAGTAAAAGGTTTCTGCTCATCAACATTTGATTTCCGACATATATGATTTCTAATTGCAATTATTTACTTTCTTTTTATAATCTAACTCTGTGACTCATACCATAAATTAATTATTGGAAAGTGTCAATATGTTTGGCACAACGCATGGCGGAAGATACCAAACCATGCAGGGAATATGATACGTTTAAGATCTCCGAACTTTTTTTCCAAAAATTTTCTATCGTTGCCCTACCTCTTTCTTATAAAGTACTCACAAAATCTAGATTGAGAGGCGGTCAATGACTTTTGAGGGGAAATTAACGCATGGAATTTAATATTATTTAGGTTGATATTCTTGCTTATTATTTCAGAAAAAAATCTTAAAAATTTCAATATGAAAATTGAAAGCAATTCAAAAAAATTGCTAACATGTAAATTTTAATATCCTATGCATAATTTCATATTTTGAACATTTTTTATTTTTTGTTTAAAACTTAAAATTTTGCGAATTTAATATAATTTATAAAATATAATACGCATATATATTTAAAATACACTAAATTTAATTGTTAATTGACGTTTTTGGGAATGAATTTTATCAAAACATGCCTGAATCCGAAAATTTGAAAGAACGAATTACACAATCATATATGTAGAATTCAAAATACAAACTTAAAGATTGTATACGTTTAAAATTATTCAGATTGTGTTTGATTTCCACTCATTCTGTTTCTTTTGAACTCTAACACTAACATTTCATGATGATTACATGATCCATTTATACATGGTTGAATTGTTCCAGATTCTACCAGAAAATCAATCCAAATTTCTCAATGCATTCATGTTGATTGGACAAAATTTAAAATTTATCAGCCTGTTTCTAGAGAAACTCATATATTCCCTAATGAAATGTAATTTTTGCTACATTTATTTCAATCAAATTTCAAAAAATTGACTGCAGAGCTTGAAAAGGTGATGAATCATGTTGTTATTAGATGTACATATTAGATTTACTATTTCCAAAAAAATGCTCAAATTTGAATAGTTTTTAGAAAATTTGGAATTACACTCCTTACATTATATATAATTAAATGTTTAAATTTTATTTATTTTTCCCTTTTAATTTTATAACGTGCTCTATCAAAACTAACCTCTCAATTGAAGGCCACAAAATCTAAGTAGTGAGGGTACACAAATTTTGTATGGAGTCCGGTTCAATTTTTGAGAGCCTCACTACTTAGATTTTGTGACTACCTTATTTTGTTCATTGTTGTTTCATTATCGAAAAAAAAAATCAAAATTCATGATACAATAACTGTAAATATGAATAACTTCACGAACAAAAGAACCCCGGTTACATGAAATCGAACAGTTTTCGAGTTAAGATAAAAATCTACAAAATAATTGTTTTTTATCATACATACAATACATGTTTATTTTATTTTTACATATTACATAGCACTCATACCGGTAACTAGCATCGAAGACATTCTTCTCTTCGTTACTGGTTGAACAATCATAGAAGTATGAGAAAGAACGCGCATTGGACTCATTAATAATGAATCTCTGCGTTTTCTTCTTATAAAAGTGGCTGATGTTCCTTTAAACAAAGGAACATTGAGTAAATCATCAATACTTGGTCTGTCTGAAGGATTAAGCTGTAAGCAACTGCCTATAATGTCAGCATACTCTTTATTATCAATTGCATCAAGGTTTGGTTCTTCTTTCAATACATTTTCTGCAATTGTTGCTTTGGATATTCCATCCCATGGAATACGACCCGTATACATCATATAAAAGATGACACCTAAAGCCCAGATATCGGCTTTATATGGGTCCTGCTTGGTAATTGATGTATATTCTGGGGCTAAAAATGGAAGAGAATTAAGAAATTCGTTTTCGCAGGTTCCAAACTCATCATCTGTTGGATATCCGAAGTCTGTGAGCTTAATAGTTTCATCTTCATCAATTAATATGTTGGAAGGCTTCAGATTCAAATGTGGTTTTTGCTTATGATGCAATTGAGCCACAGCTTTGGCAATTGCAATGGAGTGCTTGACTAAAAGTTCTTTGTTGAGATATTTCTGGCGTCTAATCATGTAATCAACTGTATTTGGACAAAACTCCTGTAAAATGTAAACATTTGATTCATATGATTCATATGCATATATTTTTGTAGTGTTGACATCAGTACTATCCATCATATAATCATAGTCCTTTTGCTTAAACTTTTCAATCGGAATCGATTTTAACACGTAATTCTTTTCACAATTTGGATACCTGATGATATAAACTGATCCACACTTCATTGATGAAATAGTTTCAACCAGGTCCAATTGTTTTATCTTCATGAATGACTCATCGTAAGAGAGCATTAAAAAAAATTGGTTTGAAAACCTGTCAAATTTTTTCTTTCAAAAGTAATGACGCCTTTGAGAATTACAAAGTTGGAAAATATGAATCTAAACTAGATTATAAGACTTTTCAAAACTATAATAAAAAAATTGAGACTTAAAGATTTACGCTAGCCGGAAATTGAAAACCCAACAGAAAATTTGAGACTGAAAGTTTTGAATATACAGTTGTTCAGTATATCGCATAATTGAGTATTAAAAATAAGAATTTGGATTTGATCGTTGGATTTTTTCCTAAGTTGGCGATTAGTCATTGAAATAAAATTTCCCCGTTGAATCAAAATTTATATACATATGCTGCAATGAAAGATTTCACTAACAACAAAATTTGAATTCAAAAAAACGGTTTTAGAAAAAAAAATAATGTGGTCATTTGATTATTGGATATTTAATATGGTGATTATATTTTAAATAAAATCCTAAAGCAAAAAGAGAAAACATACTTAGCCGAATTTTTATCGTACTGAAATTTATGTTATTTTATTGAGTTTGAGAGAGAATTTAGGAGGTAACCTATAAAAATTTTCAATGGCTTAATTAATTATATGCTTTCCAACGTTCTAAATTCGATAAATTAAAATTAGATTGTCATAAGAGCTCCAACAAGTTCCATTATCAAATTTTATCCTTATTAAATAAGATTACACATAATTGCGATTGCCTAGCTTAAATAATGATTGAGAATTCATTTTCACAAATTAGCAGAATGATTATGTGTTCCTAAAATGAATTGGTTTAAGATTTGTATACTTTAGCTCAAAAGGAACTAAATACCTCAAAAATATTGAAAAAAATAAAAATTGTTCTTTTCCCTATTCATAAAATACTAGGTAGATTGTATGTTAATTCATATTTTATGCAATGCGTGAATATTGATCTTTTTAAAATCACAAAAAAATCAAAAATTTATTTATTCTTGAAATTTGAATTAGAAAATTAAAACAGTTTTCTATCTAATTCATGAAATAATTGTATTTCCGCTGATGGTATTAGTAAACAAGCCTGCCGATCTTTAGTCCTTTGATAAAGTTAATAGAAAGATAAGCATGATGTTGTTTGTAAAGCTCTGTCATGTCATTTCCAGCACATTCAAGAATGATCTTCTTGCCACCTGGATGTCTGCCAAGAAACTGAGTCATATCAAACACTTCACCTTCATAAGAGCACCAGCAATCATCTGGTTTATTATGTTTGGCTAACTCTGCTCTTGTGATATCACCTATCCATTGCACGCGCTTCATGGGTCCATGTCTACTCATTTTTTTATATTTTTATACCAAATATGACGGTTTCCTATCGACTGACTAATTATTTTGTCACTTTTTAAGCTTACCTGATTTGAGTTGAAATTCCAATAGTATAACTGCAAATCAAGTAAGCATAATTTGTTGGATTAGAATCTGAACATTCTGTCAATCATCACTTCCCGTATAAAATTAGAAAATTGATTAGGAAATAATTCTGCAAATTATTATACCTAATAACTGATCAGTTCGTTCCAGTATGTTATAGAACAACTCAAAGAATTGTCTTTTCAGAAACTTTTTATAAGATAATTTAAATATTTTCTATTGATATCAAGCTAATTCATTCTCGAGAAAAACCATTCTCTGAACTCAAAAATCTACTAGAATTCTTCATTACTAAACTGATTTGAATGGGTTTTAGAAGATAAAAATAGTTTTTATTTTTTCTCGAGTAAGTTTTGTTACCCATTCTTCCATATATTTTCATCAGAAGCATTACGTAAAGCTATCCAACTAATTTTTAATCAAGTTTTTTGATTGAATTGCTCAAAATACAATTATCATTAGATTTTAAATAATTACGAACTACGGTATATACTACATTCAGACGTAGATGAATAAAATTTATGAATTGAGTAAATATCATGAGGAAAAATATTGAAATTTTTTATCTAATAGTATTATCATATTGGGGAAGGAAACATGCGTGAATCATGAACATGATTTCATTGCTTTATAATAGTACAATAAGAAATTAAAAAAAAATAACGGAACATGGTCAGTTTCTTGATGCGACTGTTTTGTATTATGCCTGAAGGTACGTAACTTGAATAAATTTTTAAGCTAAATGATTAATCAACTCAAATAAGAGATAAAATTAAAATAGGATTAAATGAATGAAAGAAACCCTATACCATATTGGTTTTATGAGTATCTTGTACTTCTATTGCGTAAGTGATTTAATAAAGAAATTGATTTCGAAAATTATTGACTTTTTCAAGCAGCAAATCAGCGATTCAGTAATTCTTGTATGTTTCATTTATATGGTAATAAAAAATCCTGATGAATATTTTGGTCATCAGTTATAAACATTGATACTTGATTCCCAGAAACATTTTTTTGGTATATCTGGGAGCTAAAAAATCAAATTCCAATATTTAAGTTATTCGAAATGTAAATAGATAATAAAACATATCTTTGGCACAATAACATGAAATTATCGAAATTGAGATTTATAATTTTTGAAAAATCAGCAATTACCTAAAAATTTTGATGAATTTTAAAGTAATGTTTATTTTTAGTCATTTTGATTTTTCCAAATTTTTCCTATTTTCATAAATTTCCAATAAAATTCATAATTTTGAAATTCATTTTTAAATTTTTGAATTTTTTTTGGAAATAAAAACATCATAAAATAGAGAAAATTGTAGGCAAATAATAACTACAGGATAGTTTATCATATAATTATTTTATTTTTTCTTAAAATCTTGAATTATATGCCAAAAGATTTTGTTTGGTTTCATGACAGTATCACAAAAACATAACATTGATAAATAAGTCATAGAATTTGTCTTAGCTTTAACTGTATTCTTATTTTTGACAAAATTTCATCCCAAAAAATCATTAAAAAGAATGCAATGAATGCTCTCTTCCATCTAAATATCTATAATTATGGAAATGAAAGTAGTTTTTGGGGTTAGAGATTCTTAGAGAAGAGTAACATAATTTTGAAAATTTTAGAAAAAGCAAATTTGAGAAAATTTGTTTAATTAATAATATCAGGTGTTAACATGATATAACAATAGGAAACTATAGGTATGCTCGATGGAATTAATCTTAGTACGATTATTTGATGAAAGTGATTGAAAATAGTAAAGATTCGTAGAGTATTTAGGTAGTTAGAAGCTACCTACAAGGGATATACGAGCTGGGAAGATGAGGGCTTGAAAAATAAACAGTTATATCAGGGGATATAATAATCAATTTCTGATGGCTGATATAACGATTCGATAAGAAATTGAATAGTCAAATCATGCAATAGAGGTAAATGGGCATTTCGGCAGTCCTGTTAATCGGGAACGATGAATGAGGTTGGGAAATATCTCCGAAAGCAATTAAGAGATTTGAGAGTTTATTGCCTGTAATGATCTAAGATTGAATACACTTGATTGCTGTAATGTAATGAGAACAATTCGATAGAAATATAAAATGTTGTTCGATTTTATGATGTTTGGCCGCAAAAGAATAAACATCATTTTATATCTCTGAAGTTTAGCATATCAAGAAACTGAAATCTGATGAGGGTTAAAAAAGAGTTTGAAAAAAAAATTATAAGATTAGGGTATAAAGAAAGAGATATTTAATCGATTAAATATCTTAAGCACAAGAAATAAATAGCTTGTGAATCTAAGAAAATAAAAGAGAACTAGTATATAAAGGTTTCTCTTAAAGTAGCTTAGAACCAGCTAAAGATTTCTTGTTCAAAGTTGTCGAAGAGTTCGTCTTCGACACTGAACAGTGACTCAAAGTTTGAGTCTGCTGTAGAAGAGTTAGGAAATGAATTTCCTGGAAAACCGTGGTAGGAGCTCTCGGCAAAGTTGTCGAGAACCTGTCCGCGTTGGACCGGTGACGAGTGTTCGAGTAGAGCCCCTTCAGCACGCGCGCACTGCGGTTCGACATCGCTGTGCTCGCAGGACGGGGAGCGCTGCTTCATCTGGTAGGACTCGGTGTTGACAAAGAAAACGTTGTCGGTAGTGATGTTGCGGCGAACAAGCTTGCGATATTGTGCTTTAACTGCAACATCAGTACGACGCTTCATCATGCTGGAAATGACTTTCCACTTCTTGCCAACTTCCTCGACCTTCTTGAGGATGAAGTAGTTCTCTTCGGTGCTGAATTCTTCGCGGTTGATCTTGGTGTCAAGGTATCCCTCCCAACGGTCTTTGCACTGACGTGCATTCCTGTTGAGCATCTGGCTGCTAACAACGCGCCAGTCGATACTCCTGCTTTGCTTGAGACAGTCGTTGACGATGCTCGTAAGGAGACGATCCTCGTCCGCGCTGAAGGGGCTCTTAGTGAATTTTCGTTCTGACATCAATAAAAATAATGAAGTAAAAGATAAACCCATCATTTTCATTCAAAACTTTTCTATATCATCAAAATTGTATGTTGTGTTTTCAATTTTGTAAGAAACTAATTTGACATTAAACAATATTTATTGTTTTATCATTAATCATAATTATTAAAATAGAAATGTTTTATCATAGTTTATTTTGAAAGGTATTTTTTGAAAAAATCAATTTTGTGATTCATCTTTAACATATCATATCTAGTTTATCTTTTCGGAATTTATCTTTTCAAATATTCAAAAGTTAATAAATATTCACAAAGAGTTCATAATTTTTTTGAAATGACTTTTCGATTTATCTCCTCTCAAATTTTATTAATCTTCCAATAGCTTTTTATTTTATTTGTTTGACTATATATTCCAAAATTACTAAATTCACAAAATTTCTTCTCATTCCGTTCACTTTAAAATCTAAAATTCATTAGTTCTTTCCTTCATAGAATAAGAATGATCAAAAAACTTAATTATTTGATCGAAGCAAAAAGTGACATTCACATTTTCTTAATTTCTTGTTTATTCTCATCCTTGCAAAACTAATTTCTATTATCATTAATATTGTTTCTAATGCAGATTGATTAATTGATAACATGATATTAGATATCATTAACAAAAATCAACTTCACATTTTACTAATAATTTAATTTGTATTATTTTAAATAAGGGTTTCGTTTTGCTAAAATTGTCACTTTTATAGCATATTTGTTTTTGGATGTTTTGCGAAACCAAAAAAAACTATGATATACAATGTGTGTGTAAAGAAAATACTTTATTTACTAGTTAAAAAATCATTTGGTATTGATCAAGTTTTTTTTTCTGGATAAGATATTATATGGATAATTGGATAGAAAATACAATTATATAATCTTGTACCTGGTTTAATTAAGCTAATTGTCATCAGAAACTTGTAATTTTTATGAATTTCAGATTTTCTTTTCATTACTGCTTTTCTTAATAGGTCAAGTTCTTATTTACGTTATAAAGTATGATATTTACAAGTATCAAGTTATCATGTTTTTTGAGAAATTATGAGAAACAAACAAAAATGAAAAAGATAGGAATAGCAATGAATAGTGATGTGGGTATAGAAAATGTAAGAGATATGAATGCAAAGCAATCAGTATTTAGGATATTGACCATAGATTTCGAAAAAAAAATGCTGCATATTGAGCGAAAACTATGATTATATTATAAGGCTGTCATTTAAAGCATAATGAAACTATTCCCTTTTCATTTTAATCGAATAAGATAGTAAAGATTTTTGAATTAGCTAGAAACTGATGAGATGTTTTCACAAATCAGATTTTTAATCTCTATAATGCATAATTCACTCAATATCTCAATTTTGATATTGCGAGATATTTTTGCTATCGGTTTCGCAATTTTGACACAATAGCAAGAGGGTTCTATAAGCATTATTATCAACGTAGAATCTGAATATCATATCAGAAAATGTCGCAAATCTGACATTTACCCGACCAAATAGCAAAAATAATTGAATACTTTTCGCAAAAACTTTAAAAATCGATAAAAATATGAAATATAGATATTAAAGAGACTTTTTATATAATATTAAAAAAAAAAAAAAAAAAAAAAAAAAGGTAGTGGGGCCTCCAGGCACTTCGTGCCCTCTAGCCCTGAAGATGTTTAGTATAACTTTGTCCGGACAAGTAAGGGTCTATCGTCGCTACAGGAAAAGTTACAGGCGTTCCAAGGAAGTATACTTTGAGAAGCCTTTTCTCCTTATAGAATGAGATAGGACGGTTATTTTACAAAACTGACAACACTTTGACCGAGTAGTTTTTTGTGCTGAACAAAAAGTGTCATATAAACATCTGTCAAAAACCGTTTTTTACTTCACTTAAAATGCCACGTAAGCTACGTAAGAATATACGTAAGAGGAAGAGAGCATTGAAACATCCAATAGTAAAACTGACACCACAACAACAGTTGCAACAACAAATGATGAATGACCCCACTATGTTGCAACAAATGTCAAGCAACCCTATGCTTTTAAACCGAGTTATTGGTGCACAGAGTGGAGGTTTAAGAGCGGCACTTTTAGCGAAAATGGCAGGCTATGGTGGAGCTGCAGACGGAACAGCTTATAACCCTCAAAGTCAAATGAATTTGAGTTCACTCAAAAATCAAATAACAGATGTCAAAAAGTCAAACATAGACATACAGAAACAAATAAGTGAAAACGAAAAGAAACTAGAATATGACAGACACACAAAGAAACTCAATGAGTTAAACGTAGAGAAAAAGAAGAAAGAAGAACAACTGAAAGAACTAAGTACAGAGGAATATGCGAAAAAAGTGTCAGAAAAAGCAGCAGAAGTAGCAAAAATGGAACAAGATGTTATAAATTTGAAAAACCATACTACTCAATATAAAGTACTGAAAGATGAAGAAATAAAACAAAAAGCCCTGAAGACATATATGGATAGCGATGAGTATAAAAAAGAAGTTGAAGCAAATGTAAAGGCAGAAAAACTTTTACAGTTGCAAAACCAAACCGTACAGTATGAAAACTTAGCACAAGAAAGTAAAAATAACGACGCAGCCATGCAAAAGGCAATGAAAAGCGCAGAATATATAAAAGCTAATAATGACTGGTTAGATGCCCAAGCCAACGCCAAAGCAGCCCAACTTATAGGGTCAATAAGGACAAAAATACAAGCGGATGAAGACAGTTCAAATGAAGCTTTAATGAATGCTGACTTTAAGAACGCCTTCGAAGCTCTTCATAGTAAGGTGAAACTAGTGAACGACTTCTCATCTGGAAAGAAACTGAAGTCTGAAGGTTTCGACAACGAGTTAAGAGAAGTAGCACAAAATATGACGAAAATAACAGATGCAGCAACGAGACAGGCAGTTCAAAGTGCCTATGACGCCGTTAGAGCAACTGTTGTGGAAAGTCAAGAAAAAGAGTTACAACAGACCAAAACAGACCTAGTAAATGCTTTCTTAAAAACGAAAAGTCAGGTAGGACATTATGCTGCAGATGGAACATATGTGCCAGCTGGTGGAACTTATATACCACCAAACCCTCCAAGAGAAGCACCTGCACCAGGACTACCTAAAACATTTACATCGTCACATGGACACAGACACAGGCATGCACCAAAACCAACACAACAACCAACACAACAACCAACAGTTCAAAACACTGCACCACAACCAACAGTTCAAAATCCAGCACCACAACCAACAGTTCAAAACACTGCACCACAACCAACAGTTCAAAACACTGCACCACAACCAACAGTTCAAAACACTGCACAGCAACAACCACAAACAGAGCAAGGACATAAAAGAAGTAGAGAACAAGGAAACCAAGAATTCTTAAAAATGCTTAAGGAAAATTATGGTTACCCAGATACTCTTGACTTTAGTGACAGATATAAAGAAGCTATTAGAAAGTTCAAGGAAGGAAATACTGACCCGAACCTATTTAGCTTTATGGTTCAGCACCAAATGGGATATAATTTCAAACCTGGAAAATACAAGCTCGCTAAGGGATATGATTTAATAGCATATCATCCAAATGACATGAATGAATTTACTCCGAGATATTTGGTGTCAGAGATAAATGATAATTCAACTATCTTCATGAAACGCGTAAAAAATAGAGACGGAACGAAAGAAGAAAGGGTTATGAATGCGGATGACTTAAATAGGGAACTTGTTAAAAACGGTCTCGGAATATATGAAATGCCAGCAGATGAGGTACAAGAAACTCCACAGGAAGAAGTTCAGATACAACCAGACATGGAAGAAATAGTTCAGCAACAACAGCTAGAAGAGCCAGAAGGAAACGAACAAGTCCCTCCTTTGGAAACTAACTTCACAGAACTAGATGAAGATTTGGAACAGCCGAAAAATCTTGACCCTCAACAAGAGTATGCGGAGAATATGGAATCTTTCCAAGAGTCTAAAAAATTCAGCTGACATAGTAGAAGAATATCGAAAAATGTTCGCCGACATACAAAAGACTCCAACATCAGATGAAAATATTCAGCATAGAATGGAAGAACTGAAAGAAAGTGTACGCAAATACAACAATCCTTTTTACTTACGACCATATAACGTTCAATCTTTGGCTGAACTCGGTGAAAATAAAAGGTTAAATTTCACCAAAACATATAGAAATGAAACATTGTTTAAAGTTCATTCAGAACCTAACCAATATGGAAACAAACCTACTTTTGTTTCTGCAGACTATGGAACTACAATGAGATGGGGTCATAAAGCTAATCCGGATAGGTGGTTCATAAACTTACAACCACAATTCCAAGAAGTTGTAGACGCAATGGAAGTGAATGGTGAACCAGATATAGCTGGTATTTTCAGCGCGGCTTTAATGCCATTGAAAGATATGAAACATGCAGATATTTTGGACCAGTATGAAATGAACATGGCTGATGGAAATATAACACCTGACGTTCTAAAACATTTATCTCAAAGAACTACACAGAACCATAGAGATGGTATATTTGGTGAAGAGTTTAGAAAGAAAGTTAGGGAGATAGAAGGAAGAGAACCTATTGTACATGACCTTGCAAACGAAAGTTTACAAAATGTCATAAAAACTTACTTTGCAGACAATGAACCGAGAAGGGATGAATATTTAAGAAAACTCAAATGGACAGTACCAAATGAAATGTTAGTATTGAAAAACATGTTCCTTGACAAAATAAAACCAACTACAGAAATAAATGACGCAAGACTGAAACATTGGGTAAAAGCTTTCCCATTCACAAAAGATATTATTGGTAACATGGAAAGAAAACCAGAATGGCTACAAAAACATATATTTGGAAACGAGCTTATTCCATATGGACAAGCTCTGTTTGAAGAGCTTGAACCGGAAACTCAGGAAAGAGTCATGCAAACAATACGCGAAGACTCAAATACAAACTATGACAAAATCTTTCTAGGATATAGGTTACCTGAGATGGGCGACCAGAGCCCAAAGGCAAAAAGGACATGGGAAATTTACAACATACTAGGTGAACATGAGGCAAAGATGCAACGACTTGAAGCAGAGGGCAAGTTACCAAAAGCGACACCAAAGAAGAAGAGTAGAACAAAGTGAAAATAGTGAAGAAGTAACTTCATCTAGTGAAAGTAGTGGCAATGAAGGAAAAAGAAGAGTTAAAAACTCAGTCAGGAAGAAAGTAAAGCTTGGTCCGAGTGGGTTCTATTATGACATATAAATCCAACTATTCTATATTTTTACCCATATGAAATGTACGCCGCTCAGAATATAACGCCAACAGTTTTGGATGCCATGAACGGAAATGTTTCCGAATGGTATAACGAATGCGACAATGCCATTAGAAGGTCAGAAATAGTTCCTGGAACTTACGAATATACAACTGCTGTTTCTTATGGAAACGTAGGTGAGTTTGGAGAAGGTTCTTCAACAACAGTAGATATTGCTTGCGACAGGTTTCATATTATTTCTATTGACAACTCATTCTTATACGTGGAACAAGACATTGAAATAAAACCTTCTGCCAAGTTGTCTGACAAGAAAGGTTGCAATGGAATTTTCTATGTCGGATACCAATATGCTCCAGAAGTTTTCATGGGATATAAGATATATTCTAACTCTGACTTAGTTCAAACAGTAAAATGGGCAAACTATGAATGGTTCGCTTTGAGAAACTCAGTACAACCACAAGCTAGAGAACAAACAGACCAGTATGCAAATATTGAGAAAATAAGAAGACTTGACCCTAACGTTCCAGGAGTTTATGTTAACCTTTCTGGACAAACTGCAGCAGCAGTAACCAAAGTAAAACTGAAACTTAGAGTTCCTTTGTCATCTTTCCTCATCTTCAGGTTTTTAAGATACTTGCCAAACTGGGCAGGAAAAATTTCTATTGAACTTACTCCAAGCAAAAATAACTTAGTCATTGCACCAACACAAGACCCATTCACTATTACAGACGTAAAGGGAACAAATCAAACGTCATTCGCCGAATTTTGCAAAGACAAAGTTGACTTAGACTTTGGTTTCTCAAACTTCAACAATGAAGTAAACTATTATTTCAATGCTGCTGGAACTGCTTGGGACCCAGTTAAGTTTACATGCGAAAAGTTTGAATGCAAGAGAATAGAAAGCAGACTTGCAGTCTATATGTTGGACCCAGATATTTCAAATGCTTTAGCTGCCAAATATATTGCAGTTCCACTTATGTTCCCTATACACCAAATATCTGTCAAAGACTTTGCAGGTGAAGTTGGAAACCAAAGTGCTGACCCAGGTGCAAGAACAGATATTGCTTTAACAACTGCAATGAAACATGCAGATACTATGTTTGTACTGTTCAGACGAACTATAAATGACTATTCTTGTTTCTACAACCCCGGTATTAAATATCATATAAACATAGATGGCAAATATTATCCAAGAGAAGAATATTCTACAGTTGAGGATATGAGGTCATACAACTTGACATTAGATGCTATGAACTTTAACAACAACTTCACAACAACCATTAACCCTGAAATGCAAAGTTCTATTATGCCATATGTGAAAGTATGGACTCATACAGGAGGTCAAAAAACTCAATATACAAATGGAGACCGTTCAAACTTTTGGCTTGGCATTCCATTTGCTGACTCAGAAGACTTTATGGGTGGTATTTCAACTGTTGGTACAGTTCAAATACAATATACTGGTGACAGAGACGGTCCAGATGAATTGAGAGCAAAGAAGTTTACAAAACCAATAGCACTTTTCACGGAAGATGCTCTTTTGAAGATTCGTTCGATGAAACCTGCTGGGGCTCCTCAGATTGGCATAACGACAGCTTCCATCGAGCAGATTTTGGCAGCAGGTCAGTAAGTTGTTCTTGAACTGACTTCTCTCCGTCAAATATTGACAGTACGCCAGTTTTGACATAATATTGTAAGATAAACTTACCTTTAGAAATATCTGTAAGTTTTGTTGTTATATTTTTGTCTGCTTCAAGAACTTTCACCATTTCAGTTATACCAACTTTCTTTGCTTTATGGAAATATTTTGGTTCAGCAAATATTGCTATTCTATAACATTTACAATTGTTTGTATAAAGAACTATTCTGTCAATGTATTTGTATTGTTTGTGTGTGTAAACTTTGTTCTGCTTCAATTCGAAGAGATACTCGAATACGTCCATCTTTTTATTCTAAGTAAAATGTCATTTCCGAAAAATAGAAGCGTGAGTGTTTCAAAAGGTTTAATGGCGGTGGCAGATGTGAAGTTAAATTCACCAACTCAAACAAACAGTCAAAGTGTTATTGTCAATGTCAAAGACAGAGATGTTGAAGTGGGGAAACCATACGAAGACGAAGATGGTATAGCAATTGTTCCTGTAAAAGAACAACCAACATATCCTGAAGTTAGCAGAGACTTAAGTTCTGTTGCAGATATTCGAAACGACTACCAACAACTGAAAGACAAACTTCAAACTCAGGAGAAGATTTGTCAAGCTTTAAGTATAATGTTAAACTTGGTCGAACACAACCCTGTAAAAGTGAACTCATATGTCATTGCACCTCATGAAGTTTTGAAAGAACTATTGAAACTTTTGACAGAGGCAGACGATATAAACATCAAAGAAATAGAACCCGACATTAGTTGCTGTGGTGTTTCATATAATGTCATTGACAAGATATACGTTATGAAAGGAGGTGAAACGTTGAACTTAAAGTATAGTTTCCCAGACGTCATAAAAATATTTGACGACCACAACATTTCATTAAAATTTATTTGCTAAGTAAAAATGTCAAAACTTCTTGAAAGATGTTTGAAGAAAAATAATATAGACTTTATTTCATGTAAAGGACTTTACACACTTTTTGAACGATATGAAAGACCCTGTTTTGTTTGTTCGTGTAGACAAAGGAAAGTTCTATGTCTTTACAAAATATTTGAACTTCTTAGACAGAGAACTTCAAGAAACGCCATGTGAAAGTTTAGATGAAGTTCTTCTCCACTTTCAGAAAAACTTTTTAAATATATATAAATGGCAGAAGATATAATGGTTTATACTATTACGACTAAAAACCCTGAGTCATATAATTCTATAACAACAAACTTACAAAGTCCTCAAGGACGATATTGTAAACTAACTTTAAACACAATGACGACTAAAGCCTGTTTTGCTCTTTTGACACCAGAAGACTTTATTGTTGTGAATGGTAAAAAATACTCCTTTGAAGATACTTACTCAGATATACCACCAACAGGTTTTGTTGACTTATTTAATACTTTAAGTACAGGTGTAACATGTGCTGCAACTAGAGCAGGTTTCATTATGTTTGGATGTCCGACTGAGTTTACTATAAACAATATGAGCTATAATACAAAACTTATTTCTGGTTTTTACTACCAACAGTTTCCTATAACAGGAAAAGGTGTCATACAAGGAATGTCTATTCCATTGACATTAAGCACACCAATCTTATATATTGTTTCAAACTTAGGTTCAAAGTGTTATTCGAATGTCGACAGAAACTATTATGACCAAAAGATACTTATGCGTATAAACAATACTTTCTCTGCTGGTTTGCCTATTGTTCATTCGAATGCAGAATTTTCAACCTTAGTGAACTCAAACACTTTGGCAAGTATAACGTTGACATTAGTTGACGCAAACTTTGTTCCTGTAAAACTTTTATGTCCTATGTATTTGTCAATGACGGCAGAAAGTTTCGAATTGGAAGATGCAACTGGTGAAAGTATTGTATTACAAGAACAACTTCAACAACAAATAGCTCAAGAACAACAAATGCAACAAATGCAACAACAAAGTCAAGAATAAAAAAAATATTTTTTTTATTTTTATAAAAATGTACAGAATAGATGTTTCAGATTTTTATGACTTCCAAGCATTCAGAAATATGTGTCCATTTAGAGACTATAACAAAGCAGTCGAGAATTTGAAACGTTTATCATTTATGTCGACTCTGCCCCAGAATGTTATGTTATGAAAGAATGGGATGTTGTCTTTAACAAACCAAGAGCAACAATAGTGTCTGAACAAGAATGTAGACAGAAACTTAAGAAAATAAAAGTCGTACAAGTTGGAATGAAGATGTTAGATGCTTGGGATATCTTATTGTCAAAGTTAGAAGATTTTTCAGTTCGTGGTATAAAGTTCTATACACCTTCTCCAAACTTCTATTCTATCTTCACTGGATATAAATACGAACAAGTAGAATGGAAAGAAAATATTATAGAAGCTTGGTTAGACCATGTCAAAGAAATTATATGCAATGGAAACGAAAAGGTTTATGAGTATATCTTATGTTGGTTTGCAAATATCTTACAACATCCAAGTGCTAAAAATGAAACTGCTCTCATTATAATTGGAAAACAAGGAACTGGTAAGAACACATTCTTTACAGATATCTTATGCAAACTATTAGAGGGCTATTCGAACCCTAATATGACAAACTTAGAAAACATCTGCGGTAAATTTAACTCCTCAATAGAGAATATGAAACTTATAGTTTGCAATGAACTTCAAAGTATAGATACAACAAAAGTTTTGAACTCAGATGCTTTGAAGAGTCTTTATAACAGACAAAGTTGGAGTTGTTGAAAGAAAATATAAAGACCAAAGAGTTTGTGAAATGTTGCAAACTTCATTATGGTTTCAAACAATACTGTTCCGATGAAGTTAGAAAGTTCTGACAGAAGATATGTAGTTGTCAGAACGTCAGATTCTCATATGCAAGATACAGAATATTTTGACGACTTAGCAGAAACTTTGACATCTGACTTTTACAACCACTTTTCTCATATTTTATGACATTAGATATTTCAAAGTTCAATCCAAGACAAATTCCACATACCGAAGAGAGACAAACATTGTTAGAAGCAAACAAGAGTGTATATGAACTGTTCGTAGATGAAACTGACTTTGAGTGTTTAGATGAAAGGTCATTGTACGATTCGTATAAACAATATTGTCAAGAATATGGTTATATGACAGCGTCTAACGAACATTCTTGGCAAATGTCAAAAGTCTTTTAGACGTACAGAATGGTGTATATACAAAGAAAAATTTTTATGAGTAAATTTTTAAAAAAATTTTTTATCCGATAGAAAAGATGACGAAATATATTTCAGTAAACAAGTACATGTCAGGACTTAAAGAAGAACTAGACCCATTCACATATTTGAATGTTTACTTCTACCATTTTGAAAAGTCTTCATTCAGCAAAGTTTGGAACATCGAACCAGTTTAAGTTTTGCTATTGTGACTAAAAATGGTGCGAAATTTGAAGACTTAGACATAGAAGGTTTGTTAGCAGTCAAAGAAAGTTTTGACAGAAGGTTTTCAAACCTTAAGAAGGCAAAGCATACAAACTTGTTATACCTTATGAACCAAAGAAAGCAGACGACTATGAATATTATGAGTCTAAGATAGTTGAAGTTCAAGGTAAATTGGGTAAAAAGATTTTAGAGTCTAAGCCAGTGTTTGCTCCTAAAGAGGAAGAGAACATTGACATTGACCCAGAAATGTTCTAAAATAAAATTTTATTTTTACATGTCAAATTTCTTTTTCTCTGGAACTGGTTCAGGTTCTTTCTTCTCTTCTTCTACTTTCTTTTCTTTCTTTTCTTTCTTCTTCTTTTCTGGTGGAGTTATGTCAAATTTCTCAGAACCATATTTATGTAAAAGTTCTTTGTCCTTTAATAGCTCATCTATTCTGTTTTCTATTTCATCTTCAAGAACAGCGCATGTGTCTTCTTTGCATTCTAAGAAGTTTTGTTGGACTTCATCTCTCCAAGAGGCGTCATCTCTGTCAACAAGTCTGTCATTGACAAATTTTAAGACTGCTCTGCTTTAATGTTTTTATGGTTCTTGTCATATTCCCAGAAACAGAACTTTAGAACAAATTCACCTTTTTGTTTACACTATGTAAGATTTTATGGTCGACAGATGTTTTGCTGTCGAAAAGCTTGTCTCGAATATAGATAACGAAATCGCTAGACATTTTCTAAAAGATAAAAATTTTAATTTTTCTAAAATATGTTAGAAAAAAAGTTTGCTGACATTGACAAAAAATTTGAGAATGTTTTAAACAAGAACAAGAGGAAGTTAGAAAATGCTCAGATAAAGCCTATACATGACAAGTTCTTATTTGCTCAGAATGGTATAACAGGTCTAATTGCACCACCTGGGTCGGGTAAGACTTTCACTTATCTTAAAATGGCTGCACAACAACAAGAACTAGATGAGAAGAACCCATTCTATGAGTTAGTTGTCATTTGTAGTACTTCTGGTCAATTTGACCAAACCGTCAATTCGTTCAAAGATATTATAAAGAAGTCTAAGTTAGTATGTATAAAGGATACTGAGTTGTTAGATTGGATAAAGAAGTACCAAAGAAGAGTTTTGAAGTATAATGCTATAAATGAGTATATAAATTCTAAGTTTAAAGACCCAAATGAGGAAATGCAGAGAATATTAGAGAAGAAACACTTCAGAAACAAACAGAAAGAGATAGAATACATTTCGAAGAAATTGCAATCTTACGATTGGAAGACATACCCTCATAGATGTCTTCTTATCTTAGATGATTTCGCCTCTCATCCTTTGCTTAAGAATAGAGAACAAGATATGTGTCGAATTCTTAAGAAGCTCAGACACTTTAACATTTCAGTCGTAATATGTGTACAGACAGCAAAGAGTTTAAGTAAGGATGTAAAGAGAATACTGACTGACATTGTACTTTTCCCCGGATTGTCCGAAGACGATTTCATGGAACTTATGAAAGAGTCCATGGCAGGTAAGTTTGACAGACATGAACTATGGGAGAAGTATAAAGTCATACAAGACCCTCATACTTCTTTCAGAATTCATATCTACGCAAACAAAGTTCAAATTGTAAAAAGTCAAGCTTGAAAAATGTAAGTGTTTAGTCTTAGTAAGTCTGTTGTGGTGCTGGGGCTGTCGGTTCTTCTGGCTTTGGAAGGCATTCAGGAAGAGGGACGTGAGACATTCGTTTGTGTCCTGTTGGAAGGAAAAACTTTTCCTGTTGGAAGGAAAAACTTTTTCTGTCGGAAGGAAAAACTTTTTCTGTCGGAAGGAAAAACTTTTTCTGAAGTTCGACCAAAAAGTTCTCAATTTTCGAAAATTTGAATGGTTTACGGACGGACAACTGGAAGCGTTCTTCCTGTCGTCGGGAAAAATTTTTTCTGTCGGAAGGAAAATATTTTTCTGTCGGAAGGAAAAACTTTTTCTGTCGGAAGGAAAAACTTTTTCTGTCGGAAGGAAGGACTCGGAATGCCAGAAGGATTTGACGAGGCAATTTACTTTATAGAGCTACCTGAGCCATCTGAAGTCAAGCTTGAAAAATAAATGGTTCATCTACTCTACTTGTTTGAAGTTGTCAAAATACTCTGTTATTTTTTCCTTTAACAATGGCAAATCTTCTTTGAAGGTAAGTATTGTACAAACCTTTCATATCATAGTGTGTTTGAGGTAACGTATCTTGAACTATTTGTTTCACATCTTCATTTGGGGTCATTGAAATCGGTAAGTTTTCGCGATAGAACCAATTTCTGTCAGATTTGTAAATCTTAGCAAGGTCGTAAAAGCTTTTGTTGTTTCTTCTGACTAAATGCAACATAACCATATCTTTATCTTCTTCATTTTCCATCTCTTCAGTATAAATCATATACTTATAGTTCTTTTCCTTTCCTTTTGGTACCGAACGTGGTATTCTTTTCTGAATGCTTTTGTCTTTTGCTTCAAGCTTGTTCTCTAGCTCTTCACGTTCTTGTCTATGAATTTCATCTAACATCATGAAAATATAACAAGCGTAACGAGGTGAAGCCCACATTGCAACAGCATTTACAAGAAGTCTATGTACATACCAGCCTCTCAAACCATTTAGCAAATTTTTACGATTTTCGTACGGAATCTCGACTCGCGGTTTTTCCTCGGGTCGCAAACATATGAGGAAATTCTTCTAAAAGTTCTTTTGTCTGTTGGTTTTCAAACCAATGATGTGCTTGCTTTGTAGAACGAAGAGCATTCAAAATACTTTGCATTTGGTACATGTCATCTTTGACTGAACGAATGAGACGTAACTGTTTGTTATACTGTATGTACTCATATTCTTCATTTATGGCTTCATGAACGATAGCAGTTGTTGTGTTCTCTGATGTTGACATATCTGTCCTTACATACAAAATAAAAAAATAAATAAAAATAAAACTAACTTTATTTTTTCTATCTTAAGGAAATTCATGATTTTCATAGAGTTTTAGGCGACCCCGAAAAAAGTCGGTCTAGAGAAATTTCACTGTTTTCATAGAGTTTTGGCGACTACGTTTTCTTACGTACTCGCTGTTCTTCACTGTTTTCGTACGGAATCTCTTCTCTCGGTTTTCCGAGGGAAGCAATCTTATGCCATTTTACTCAGAATTTTGTGCTGAATTCAGCAAAAATATATTTTAGGTGAAGAGGTGCGATCTCACCTGTTTTTTCACCTGTTTTTTCACAAGCGTTTTACATGGTAAACGTTATTTTTACATTATGACACGAAGTGAAGGTTGACACTTCGTCAAAAAAATCCCTGAAATCATATCTTTTATACAAAAAAATACAAAAAATGACACTTTTTCATTAGATAACTGTTATTTTTTGACGAAGTGAACATTAACACTTCGTCAAAAAAATCCCTGAAATCATATCTTTTATACAAAAAAATACAAAAAAATGACACTTTTTCATTAGATAACTGTTATTTTTTGACGAAGTGAACATTAACACTTCGTCAAAAAAATCCCTGAAATCATATCTTACATACAAAAAAATACAAAAAAATGACACTAACTTTATTTTCTGACTTTCACAAAAGACAAAAATAAATGCTATTTTTACATGTATTTTTCAGCAACTTCGTCAAATAATTTTATAGCTTTATCTATCTCATCTACTTCAAACGTTTCTTTACCTTTTATGGGAGCACCATACATTTTCTCAAACTTTTCAAGTAGTTCTGTTTCAGCAGCTCTCATATCATTAACAAACACAACCTTGACTCTATTGACTGTACTGTCATATCTTAGAGTTATATTATATGTTCTTCCTATCTTATATCTCTTTGTATTGAAGTCCTTCGGTTTCTGAACGATGTAAAGTAAGCCTTCACTGCAACGTTCCGTATCGAATGAACCATATGTTATGAAGTTATATCCAACAACTGGGTCAATCCATAACAAAACTATTGGTATAAGACTTTTGTCTATAAGATATGCTGCAGTTCCATAGAATTTTACTGATATCATAAGCTCAGGATTTCTTGTCAAAATTTTCTGAGTAGAAGCAATTTTAACCCAGTCCTGCGGTCTCTTTCCAGATGGAGATATAATGTCTGACAAAGAATATTTGTTGTATTTCTTTGAGTATCTTACGTTTAAATCACCTATTCTAACCACTTTGGTGTCATTGTCTATCTTTCCAACTGTTTCAAACTCAATGTTTGTCATTTCTTTCTTTAAGTCTGCATAGTCGTTTCTCATACGTTCTATCTCTTTGACGGAGTAGTTATATCTCCTCATTGCCGCTTTACATTTTGAACATTGCGGGTTCATTTTTGCGTTATATTCTGAAACCTTACCTGCTAAAACAACTAAAGCGTCAATGGTTTTCTTTAACTCAAAAGTTGCTGGTTTTATCTGTTTGTTCCATACTTTGCCTCTTTTATCTTTATCTCTTATCTGCCATACACATTCAGCAACTAACGAAACAAAGTTGTCGTAGGTCTTAAATTCTTCAGATTTATATATGTCAGAAACATTCTTATATACCATGTCGCAATCTTTGTCCATAACCTTATGGTTGCAATGAAATCCTAGAAACTCATAGTTTACCTTTCGTATGAACTTCTTTATTTCTACTGAGTCAGTTGCTTTGACTTCAATTTCGTCGAATTCAGGAATAGTGAGTTTTTGTTGTTGGATTTCAGGTAGTTTAGGCAAATGGTCGATGAGGTCCTGCATTTCATAAAGATATTCTTCATTTGTTTCATCTTTCGCACTACAGTCTAAATTATTTGTTAAAAGTTCTTGCTTTATCTTCTGGATTTTTGTTTCGAAAGTATATGAAGAAGGAATGAAGCTTTTCATTTCTACTAACATTGACGTAGGATTCATGACTAACGAGTTTGGTGCTGTTGTTGTTTGAACTGTTGTTGTGCCGATTGTTGACATTTTTATTTTTTTATACAAAATAAAAAAAATAAAAAAAATAAAACTAACTTTATTTTTTATTTCGGGAAAATTCATGAAAATTCAAGAGGTTAGAAAACATGTGAAAAAACATTTACGAAGAAGTCTTGACAAAACATGTACGATGAAGTCATGACAAAACATTTACGAAGAAGTCTTGACAAAACATGTACGATGAAGTCATGACAAAACATATACGATGAAGTCATGACAAAACATATACGAAGAAGTCTTGACAAAACATTTACGATGAAATCATGACACTTTTTCATTAGATAACTGTTATTTTTTGACGAAGTGAACATTGACACTTCGTCAAAAAAATCCCTGAAATCATATCTTACATACAAAAAAATACAAAAAAATGACACTTTTTCATTAGATAACTGTTATTTTTTGACGAAGTGAACATTGACACTTCGTCAAAAAAATCCCTGAAATCATATCTTACATACAAAAAAATACAAAAAAATGACACTTTTTCATTAGATAACTGTTATTTTTTGACGAAGTGAACATTGACACTTCGTCAAAAAAATCCCTGAAATCATATCTTACATACAAAAAAATACAAAAAAATGACACTTTTCATTAGATAACTGTTATTTTTTGACGAAGTGAACATTGACACTTCGTCAAAAAAATCCCTGAAATCATATCTTACATACAAAAAAATACAAAAAAATGACACTTTTTCATTAGATAACTGTTATTTTTTGACGAAGTGAACATTGACACTTCGTCAAAAAAATCCCTGAAATCATATCTTACATACAAAAAAATACAAAAAAATGACACTTTTTCATTAGATAACTGTTATTTTTTGACGAAGTGAACATTGACACTTCGTCAAAAAAATCCCTGAAATCATATCTTACATACAAAAAATACAAAAAAATAAAACTAACTTTATTTTTTATTTCGGGAAAATTCATGAAAATTCAAGAGGTTAGAAAACATGTGAAAAAACATTTACAAAGAAGTCTTGACAAAACATTTACGAAGAAGTCTTGACAAAACATTTACGATGAAGTCTTGACAAAACATTTACGAAGAAGTCTTGACAAAACATTTACGATGAAGTCTTGACAAAACATTTACGAAGAAGTCTTGACAAAACATTTACGAAGAAGTCTTGACAAAACATTTACGATGAAGTCTTGACAAAACATTTACGAAGAAGTCTTGACAAAACATTTACGATGAAGTCTTGACAAAACATTTACGAAGAAGTCTTGACAAAACATTTACGAAGAAGTCATGACAAATTCAAGAGGGTAGAAAACGTGTTAGATCTAACATGCTAACATAAACATTATTTTTCAATACTTTTTCAGCACTTTTCCGTAGTTATATATGAAAGACAATTCGAGATAAAAGTCATAGTACAATGGAATAATATGTTGCACACCATTTGTTGTGAACCAAACTTGAAAGTCAGAGAAACTGTTACTAGGTGGTTCGTAGAATTTAGAAGCAAAGTCATAAAAGTCCTTACCAATACATAGAAAACTATTGTTGCTTGAACTGAAACTTGCATGACACATAACATTTTGAGGGTCAAACACGTTTCTATAAACTGTCAAATCTGCTGGTGGAAGTATAAATTTAAATGGACCATCTGGTGGTAATGGTTCGTTCTGGTTTAGTAACCGAAGAAATTGTGCCCAAGAACGTTTGTCTACTTTCCAATATAAAAACTCTGTATCTCTTGGAGGGTTAATTTCAATCTTTTGAAATGAAACGGTGGAGTTCATCTTGTCATATTCTAGTTTCAGATAGTATGTTCCATTTAGTAAAGAGTCGTATTTTTCTTGAAATTCCCAATAATATTTGTTCATTTGAGTTTGAAAGTCATTTAGAGTTTTCTCAAGACTTTCGTCTGAACGAACTGTAAAGATTCTCATTTCGTCAAATTTGTCTATTAGACCATCAGAACCTTTATACTGCCCATGAAAATATACTGCGAACATAAATGCGTTAGTTCTATTTGAAAACAAAACTCTTCTAAATCCTATTGCCTTTGCATCTGAAGGACTTTGAAGCCAACGAATTGGATAGTCAAACCTGTATATTCGGGATGAAATTTCTTCATCTGAAATAGTCCTACCAGCATTTGTAAAGATATAGTCTAACGGTTTTGTATCTGCTACTTTTGTTCTTTGTTTTTCAACCTGAAGCATTTAATATATGTAAAAATATATTGTTTTAAAATGGTATGCCATTTCATATTTCTCATCTAACAAACAAGTTTCCCAACGGTCTTCTCCAACAAACTCAGCGTACATTTCAAATAAAATTAAAAAATGTCACTTTTTTAAAAAATAAATTTTTATTTCATGCAATGTTCACTAACATCGAAAGGCATGTCCATAAGACGTTCTTCTTCTAACCTCTCTAGTCTGTTTGGATAATTGGCACGTGCTGTTTCCAAATCCATTTCGTAGGTCAGACCAGCCAGTTTGTCATAGACTTTTATGGGTCTTCCCTTCCTATATTTAAACTTCTTCGAAACTCTCCAACCATATCTTTGCAACTCTGCTTTTATTCTAGCAGACTTTCTATCCATTCTATATGGGGGCATTTTTATAAAAAGAAAAAAAATATTTTTTTCTTTACTTTACATAACCGCCTGCTGCCATAAGTCTTTGACGCCAACCCATACCAGCTAATGAAGGTTGACTTGGTTTAGTTTCCAAACTAAACTTTGGTTTTGGTTTATCTTCAGTTTTTGGTTTTTCTTCTTCTATCGGTTTTTCGTCACTTTTCGGTTTCTCTGACTTTACTTCACTTGCAGGAACAGTTGTGTCGTCAACATCTTCATAAATATCATATGCCATTTGTTTTTGTTTTCCTTTCAACTTTTGTGTTTGTTGTAAAGTTTAGAATATTTCGACTCTAAGTCAATGAGATGTTCTATAATGAACTGTTGGTCAGTGAAGTAAACTTTTCCATCTGTTGTCTCGAAAGCTCCTTCAGACTTCAATATTTTATTTGTGAGAGTCTGTTTCTTTTTTGAGATACTAGCCGTTCCATTTTTATGAAAAGTGACTTTGTAGTTAGGGTTTGTATTTCCAGACCTGGCACTTTCTATTATTGAATTTTTCTCTTCATCTGTAAGTTCTTTGACAGGTTTTGACAATGGTTCTGAACTTTTTGTTTGTGGTGTCAAATCTACCGTTTCAACTTCTTCGGTCATTTCATCTCAGTAAAAAATTTTAGTTTGGTTTGTTTTCAACTGGTTGTTGTTGTTTTTTAAGTCGGTCTAAAACTTCCTGAGGTATAGGAAGAACTTGACAAACACGTTGTGTAACTGCTGGAAGCCGACAAATCCATCTTGAACCCATTTGTCTCAATGCTGTATTGTTCATTTCATCTCAATAAAAAACTTTACATTCCCCACGTTTGAGGCGGTTGAGGTTGGTTATTGTTTACCCATTGTTGTGCATGGTTATATCCTCTGTTAAAGAATCTTTCACCTTGGTCCATATAGTGTCCTGCTTGGTTATAGTAGTCATTTGCTTTGTTATAATAGTTTCCTGCTTGTCTTCCTACATTGTCCATCCATCCTTGAACTTTTCCTCTTGTTTCAGGATTTGGAATAAGATTTGTTGCATCTCGTGCTACATCCCAACCTTTCTGTACAGTTTGTATAATAGGTTGTGCTTTCTCTTTAAGTATACCTAATGTACTCAAAATCTTCCTTCCAACTCCAAATACACCTCTGGCTATTGTTCCCACTGCGGGCAAAAATCTGGATGCAACTCCTGCTAATGCGCCAAATAAACCCATTTCTTATAGGATAAAAAATGACGAATCCAAACAAGGACCCCTATGTTTCTAAAGCGACAAAGAAAGCACTCATGATAAAAATCTTTAGTTCAACACCAAATGCTTGGTTTATGGATATCTTGGAAAACATTCCGAGAGTTAGAACAGATGGACCACCATACTGGCTAATATTTGTCGGTCAAAACACAAGATACTGTGAAGCCATACCATTATGGTCCAAAAATATTTTAGATGTGAAAACTGCTTTGACAATATTCGTTGACAAATACCATCCAACAAAACTGACATCTGACTGTGAAAGTTCTTTCAAATCAGATGATATTAAAAACTATCTGCGTTCAAAAAATGTAAACCAATATTTCATTGTCGACCAAAACCATTCTGCTCTTGGTGTCATTGACGGTTGTATAAAAATGTTAAGAGACTTAAACCAACCACAAGGTGGTGAAGCAAATGAAATGTCATATGACGACAAATATAGACACTTCTCCATGGCAAAGATGAGACAAGTTTTAAATATTTACAATAGCCGTAAACAAAAAGGTTTGGGAAACCACTCCCCCGAAGAAATGAAAAACAACCCTGACTTAGAAAAAGACTATATATTTAATAATTTAGTCAAAAGAGACAAACAAGAAAGAATGCCGGGCTTCAAACTTCAGAAAGGTGACAAAGTAAAAATAGAAATACCTAAACGCGACCCATATGAAAATACTATTGACTATGACAACAATGGGAACCCGACAGGTACTCACATTCGTGTTCGTAAAAATAGAAGAAAGTATACAAGAGAATATTATGAAGTTTTAGGCAAACATGGCAAAATGTACAGACTGCAAGCAGAAGATAAAACGACTATTGTCAGACCTCGTTTCAAACTTGTCAAAGTTCAAGGTGGTATACTTTCAAAGACAGTTCCTAACAAATATAAGACAACTCCTGACGAATATGCTAAAGAAGTTGAAAATGACGACTAAGCATTTCTATACCATGCGTAAACTGTCATGTAAGGTGGCATGTATTCTTTACTTTGTCCCGTTGTTTGCGTATATCCTGAAACGCGATGTGTATGGTTTCCTCCTCCCTCAGTGTTACTCCAGTAACAATTTATAGCAAACTTAACGTTGTCTTTAACATCATATCCTTTACCTTTTGTCATTGCTGACCAATCCCAATATCTATGCTTATGCCAACCTGCTTGAGATGTACTTAAATCTATGTAGTGACTATGTGCAGGTAAATTTTCACCTGAAATCGTTTTACTTCCACCTGTTTCCTTTGAAGAGTTTGCACAATACAAAAACCTGTCGACTATTTGAGTCCAAGTTCCAAAACCCAGAACTGTTGCTGGATTTGTTGAATTCATTGACGTATAAATAGAGCCTATAGGATATAATGTTTGAAGCATTTCTGTCTTTAATGTTTGAAGCTCTGTTTTGTCTGCTTTCTTGTCATATAAATCTTGAGCAGTGAATTTAATATTATGTTCATCCTTCATGACATAAACATCTTTACATCTAATGTTTTTCATCGTCGTTATGTCGTCATCCGATGTTAAACCTTGTGGAAAGTTAGGAGGTTTACAATATAATACATCCCCACCAGTTTCTTCAACCGTTCCTTCAATACTTTCTATAGCAACAGTTGTAAAACTTGTATGTGTATGGTTCTTATTTGCTTTCTTCTCTAACTCATCGTTAACATAAGTTTTATCTGCTTTAAGGTCTAAACATCTTGAAACCCATCCTGTATCGGCTTTAGTTTTTAAAATCTTCGATGTCCATTCATGGTACCAGTCAACCCTTTCTTTAATTTCATTATCTTTTTCATCCACATATTCCTTATCCGCTTTCTTCTCTAACTTACTAGCCACATATCCCTTATCTGCTTTATTTTCAAGGCTAACGTTTAAGTCTGTTATTTCAGATATAGAATGTGTATGAGTCTTTTTAGAATATTCGTTTTCAGCTCTTGTCACTTCACTTGACATTTTATTGTCAACATATGTTTTGTCTGCTAGTTCAGGATGAGTATGTTCTTTTGTTGCATAAGCATTGTTAGCTCTTTCTTCTTCTTTTGCTATTGCATCGTCTACATATTCTTTGTCAGCTTTGTTGTCAACATCTGCTTTCAAAAGAAGTTCATTTATAGGTTTCTCGTTTAAAGTTCCTTTTGTTGGATTTATACAGACAGTATGGTTCTTATTGTCTTGAAACAGAAACTCATCTGTCATTGGGTTTAATGTCAGTTTTAAGTTTCCTTCTTTCAATGACTCAGATATCTTAGAGTAGTTTGAAAAGTTTGTTGTGTTCTTATTTAGAGCTTGCATAATGAGTTGTCGGTTGTGTTGTATTTCTCTTATGGAAGCAATATCTTTCGACATTTTTATTCTAGATAAAATATGCTTTCAATAGAAAAAGAAAATTCTAGAGTTGCTACAACTAAACCATTAGATGAACTTTTTACTAATGTCGGTCAAAAGTTTGAGACAGAGACCGTAAAGCATGAAGGCTATCGTTTTGACTACCCATTAAGATGGTTAAGAGACCCATCCGTCACAAAAGCTATTGGCTTTCGTAGAATGAAGTTCATTTCAGAAGCCATACATGGTTTCCCATTTACGGTCGGTTTTGAAGTTCGATACTATAACAAAGAAAAACGTATGTATGAGAAATTTGAACAGGGAAAACTTTTACAAGTTAGTTTGCTTGTAAACTTAGAAACAACTCTTCAAGCTTTTCAAGAAAAAATAAACGATATCTATATCGAATATGCAAACCAGTATAACATTGACGAGGGAGAGTACCATCTCGATATTATTTATGACAGGAAAAATGCAACTGTTAAAATCAATAGAATAGAAGACCTTGGAGAAAACGTTTATATTTCTACAAAATATAACAACTTGGCATGGTATAGATTTATGAGGATGTTAAATCAGCCTGCAGCATATCCAGTACACCCAGACTTTTATGAAGTCGAAAACCCTAATGGAACATATGAAAATGTTTTCGACCAAGATGCTATTATTGTTCATGCTTCATTTTCTGGCGCCCAAAACTCTTCTTATGCTTGGCAAATGACTTTTACGAAAAACCTACAAAGTTATACGAACCCAAGTGGAAGTATTCAGACTTTCAAGTATGGTTTACTACAGATGGAAAAAAGAATAATTCCATTATACCATGCGTTTTACTTAGAACTTAGTTTCATATACAACTACTATCGAACGGTAAAAATATATATTTTTTAATACGGTTGAGGTGTTGGATTTGGTTGCCAACTAGACTGTGGTGCGGGTTCAGGCTGTTGTATAACAGGACTTGTTCTCTGGTTCAGGGTCTTTAGGTATAATACCAACAAACTGACCTACCTTTTACCAATATTTTTGACTCCGTTCCAAATTCCTCTTCCTACGGTTTTATTCCATTCCATATACCTCTTCCAACTCTTCTGAAGAAGTTTCCAATACTACTGAAGAAACCCATTTACATATAGTAAAAATCTAATGTCCGCCTAGTCTCTTACGTTCCTGTTGAGTTCCATAGCATTCTTTAACTGGAGCTCATACATTCTGTTTCTCCTCTGGTAGAAAACATATTCTGGGTCAACTCCTGTGTTCGCGTCATCTGCATAAAGTTGTTTATATCCCACTTCAGGGTTTGTATAAAACTCTTTCCATCTCATATTTGCATACCATGGTGGCAAACCTAACGCAGCGTCATTTGACATGGCAGTTTGCATTTGTACATCTGTTGGCACTTGACCATAGTTTGCCATTGCAGTTTGTATTCTAACTTCATTTGGAATATTCTCTGGGTTTGGTTGTCCAGGTTGCTGTGCATTCGCTAAGTTCTGTGCGTCCATTTAATATTAGATAAAAATATCTCTTACGAGTACATATGCTGAACATTTGCAGGCATTGGTTCATCTTCATATTCTCTATATCTTTCTGCCACGTCAAAGAAATAAATGACACAATGGAAAAAACCTAAAACAAGTAGTCCTATTTCAAACCACATTTACTTACTAATAAAATTTCTTTGTTATGACACTTTCTCCGGTTTATAGGACCTCTCTCATATTCTATCTGTCATATCTAAACTCATAGTCATGTATGTCCTCTAACCATCTCATAACGGTTTCCAAACCACTTTTATCGGATGTAAAGTAAAAGCATGGATGGTTATGTAAAACGTCTAAAGTTTCTAAAGAGTCTCTCAAAGTCCAGTCTACTTGGTATTGAAAATCCATGTGTTATAGAACGGCGGGTCCACTATAAAGAAAACATTTTCCTTGTCTTTATATTTTTCATACAACTCTGTCCAATAACATCTCACAAACTCTATACCCTCAATATATTTTTCTATGTCCTCTTTGAAAACATTTGTATAGTTAAGATATAAAACTTTTGACATAAGTGTTTCAATGTCATGAACTCTTATAGAACCACTATATAATAGTCTAGCAGATATACTATCCCAGTCTATATGTTCTGCTTTTTTCAAAACCTCTCTCACAATATTTTTCTTATCTAATGGTATACGTTCCATCTTACCTATAGGTATCTTTTCTTTTAACTCTTTCAATATTTTGTTAGTGTCTGGAATATGTTTGAGACGGTCCATATAGTTGTCGAAGTCATTGCATATAATCTTTGAGTCTGGGAATATTGTATGGCACAAATGGGATATATAGAAACTTCCACCGAACAAATCTACAAATGTTAGACCCTTCGGTAGTTTCTTAAGTTCTCTCAATATAATATCTTTACATCTACTCTTATTTCCAAAGAACGGTAACGGAGGTTTTGTAAAATTCATTTATATATAATAATAAAAATGTTTTTTCCTGAAAAGTGACAGAAAAGTGACAAAACATGAAAACATATATAATTTGTGAAAAGTGAAACATTATATAATGTTTTCGACCCAGAAGAAGGCTTCTTCCCAGAAGCAATGGAGGAAGAAGAAGAGTCCTCCGAATTCACACCAGAAGACTAACAATTTTCCGAATAAAAACTTCATTTATACTAAACATCTTCGGGGCTAGAGGGCACGAAGTGCCTGGAAGCCCCACTACCTTTTTTTTTTTTTTTTTTATATTCATAAAGATTTTCCAAAAATATGATACCGCAAAATTAAAAAAGTGACGTCTTGAGTGGAGTCAAAGGTCGAAATTGCTAGCTAAATGTTTTTTAGCGAAATTGCGTATTGTACGTTTTTTTCGCAAAACGAAAACCATATTTTAAATTTTTATTTTATAGGCCTTAATAAGTCATAATTCCTTTTGATATCTATAATTTTTAATCTTTTTTTATTTTGATATTTAACAGATCTTATAATTGATTGTTCTATATGTGTAATCAAACTCTCTATCGATTTGTCCTCCAAATTGTAAAATATTTATTGCTATGTCACTATATGGGATGAAAATTTCAAAAGGCGTCAAAAATTTTCTCACTGGGTTTTCGTCTATTAATCCCAGCTCATTATATACGCAACCAATCAAAAATCTGATATGGGAGTCCAAGGCTAACTTTTTGTTGTCTACCTAATAAAAGAGGAAGCAGCATTAGTGAGAATAATCGCAAATATTCAATTTAAATTATCTTTTTATTCTTAATTTAAAGTGACAAAAAGAATAAAAAACCTATTCTAAGGCATGTTGTTATGTAAATGAGACTAGACATCATATTTTATGTTATGAAAAAAAAATATTTAGAATTTTAGAACAAAATAAATAGAAAAAATAGCATAACTTATGGATGTGCGTATATTAAATTTAATAAATTAAGAGAAATTATTTTTGGCGCCAAAATTATTCGTTAACTCTCAAATTTTTCTGAGTCAATAAGCCGCCAAAAAAGTGTCATTTCTTTATAGGAAAGGAAACCTATTTGACGAACAATCCGGACACTAGTGCCTCAGCGAATTTCCCCAAACCCACCAATCCCCTCCCTGCTGTTGTGCACCATCGATGGAAAGTAAGTCATCAATAGTCTCTTTTCCTGATTTCAAGCTAACGTTAGATCATTCATGAAAGAAATCATTGCCTTTCATCAGAGACTTTCGTTATAACTGCGCTGCTCTCAAGTTCATCTTGAGAAATTTACGTAATAACTGAATTCCCAAAGTTCTTTAGGTGATCCAAAACACTGTAGCTGCTTGAACTTTGGACGAGCCTCGCACCCCAGAGAATAGAAATCCCAATCTTGCTCATGTTTAGTTGAATTAGTCTGCAGCAGTACAGCTCTGATACCACAAGATCGTGATGTATACAAAGTCACAACGCTATTTGATTCAACAACTAGCTAGTTTTGACATCAAATTGCAAAATTTGACTTCGTTATGAGCTCTTTGTAGCAAAAATACATTACACTTAAAGACTAGTTGCTAGACTGTAGTAGTTTGTTCGTATATATCTATTTTTCCCCAACGTATTGCATACTACATTTTGACAAGACTTGCAACCTTATAGTAACCTCGTTGGGAATTGTTCAAGCAAAGCGTAGGTAGTTAAGGTCGAGTAAGAGTTCTTCTTAAATCTTTCACTGAATGAGTAGGTGTTGGAAGAACTGTTCTCTAAAGCGATACAGTTGCGCTACATGTTCGTCAACTTGTCTAGAAATAAATATATCATTTGTTTTATACGTTTTTTCGTAATAAATCTATTTGTATTTGTTGTATTTGAGTATGAAGATAACAAAAACTACGGCATAAGACGCAGTACACTGGGCTTCGTTGCCATTTTATTTACCATGTTAAGAATAAACTTAACAGACATGCTTTGTTTTCGACGAAGCCATCTAAAATAACGTACATCTAAATAAAACTAAAAAACTGTAAAATTTCTTTATTTGATAGTATACTTCAAATTATGCACTATACCTTCTAGAATTCTATAACACTCTTTGCATATAATTTTTTTAAAAAAAGTTATATCTCGACAAAAATATGATTTATCAATAGAGTATGTAAAATAAAACTCATTCGCAGTATTAAAAAATCGTAAATCTTTCCAAAAAAATTTTGAATTACAAATTTTAAAACTTAAAACAACATTTTTTGAAGCGAAAAAACGAAATCTAATTTTTTTTGGAAAATTTAGAATAAATAGAGCTCTTTAACTCGTCGAATACAAATTGTTTTCAAGTTTTTTTCGACCGGAAATTGAACTTTTAGAGTTTATACAATAAGATTCACATGAAAAAATACGGGTTTAACAAAGAAATCACCAATATAAAGGTTTTTTAGTAGAACGAGATTGATAAAAACTATGGTATGATAAAAAGACGATAATTTTTTTGGCGGGATAATTGAAGAATATGAATGATTCGAATTACAGACATACTCTAGTCCGAAACTTACTATGGTTCGTGACTTATTTTTGACACAGAATAGCTGTAGACTAAGGCTTACTCTAGATCCAGACTTATTATACAATTAAATTTGCTTTTGGAATAAGACTTAATTTTAGTTACAAACTTATCTTAATATCAGACTTATATTTAGAATCAGACTTACTTTAGTCTAGAACTTACATTTAGAATCAGACTTCCATTTCAAGTCAGACTTACTTTCGTCCGAGACTTACATTTCAAGTCAGACTTACTTTCGTCCGAGACTTACATTTCAAGTCAGACTTACTTTCGTCCGAGACTTACATTTCAAGTCAGACTTACTTTCGTCCGAGACTTACATTTTAAGTCATACTTACATTAATATCAAACTTATATTAACCTACGACTTACTTTTATTCCCAGACATCTTGATCCACACTGACATTGAAAACCACTCATACATCTAAAGCCACTCAAACATCTAGATCCACTACGACATGGAAATCCACTCAAACATAATTTTTGCTCTCTAACTACATTTTTATATGATTTTACAACCTAAATTTTCTTCTTTACCTAAAGATTATTCGCAATATCTGAATATCATTAATTAATTGAGATATTCAAGTTTTGACAGCGGATTTGGAAAGCAGACTTGATGGAGATTTTAAATCTGATGTCAAATCTTGGTTTTGTGCATTATTGGAAGAGAAAAAAGGGTGTTAATTGCAAATCTTAAATATAGGTTTTTACGAAAAATGTAATTAGGGTTAGAATCATAGAAAGATATATCTGTCAGACATTGTTATGTGTGACAGATAATATTGCATCTCATAGACACTGTTGCATCTGTCAGACACTGTTAAATTTCATAGACACTGTTGCATCTGTCAGACACTGTTGCATCTGTCAGACACTGTTGTATCTCATACACACTGTTGCATCTGTCAGACACTGTTGCATCTCATAGACACTGTTGTATCTCATAGACACTGTTGCATCTCATAGACACTGTTGTATCTCATAGACACTGTTGTATCTCATAGACACTGTTGCATCTCATAGACACTGTTGCATCTCATAGACACTGTTGCATCTTTCAGACACTGTTGCATCTGTCAGACACTGTTGCATCTATCACTTACTTTTGCTTCTGTTAGATACTATTGTATCTCTCAGACACTCTTGCATCTCTCAGACACTATTCCATCTCATTAACACTGTTGCATCAGTCTCTCACTGTTGCATCTTTCATTGACTTTTTTATCTCTCAGGAAATATTTTATCTCTATAATATTTTTTATATCTCCCAAACTTTTACATCTTTCTGATTAATTTTTTTATCCTTTTTCATTCTGTTCTGTATATCGAATCTTTATATAACAAATAATTAAATAGTTTCTCATATTTATTAACTGTTTTTATAAACAATAATCATACACATTTTATTCATATAAATATTTTTTTCACAAACCATTTTTCCTCTTCCTTCTTACAACAAAATCTGGATCTCTTTCCTTGTCTTTATTAGGCAAAATCGCAACCGAATTTTTAAATCTCGATCGCAAAGAAAAATTTCGATTTTTTATAAAATCGCGAACTTCTGAAAAATTGCGAACAGAAAAAAATCGCGATTGTTTTTGAAATCGCGTTTTATTAGAAGTACGCGATTTTATAAAAAATCGAAATTAGATTAAAATATAGCGTCTAAAACCAAATTGCGAACAAGTTATGTATTGATTAAGAAAAATATATTTAAGATGAAGAATTGCTTGCTATGATGTACTGATTCATGATCAGTACATCATAGCAAGCAATTCTTTACATGAAGTTCGAAAACTTGGGTGCAATCAGATCTGATTGCACCCAAGTTTTCGAACTTTGTATAGGGAATTAAAGGGTGAGAGATATATAGTCTATCTATATATCTCTCACCCTTTAATTCCACCTCTGTAAGCGATAAAATTTTATCAAATATTTTATACTACGAGAAATTATGGCTTTGTTTCAGAGACGTATTGAATTTACCGATTGTGTTAAAATGAGATCGCTTAATCTTTAAATTTATTAAGTTAATCAAATTTTTGATTAAACGCAACGCTGTTTTGTGAAATCAAAACGATAAATATTCAATGCAAACGCACCTGAGCTATGTTCCTTTATTGCAGCCATTAAACATTTGTCTGGCTCACAATTTGAGAGCACTTCACCTAAATAATGCTATAATGAAAATTGAATTAATAAAAATCGTTTCTTCAAATAAACTTCACAAATATATTATCATTATGTGAATTTTTACTTATAAAATTAAATACATATTTAGTTTCTAGTTTTTTTTTCTATTGTCATTCAAAATATAGCTACAAAACGAAGAACCATAATTTTGATAAACACTAAATGATAATATGATTTATAATATAAATAAAATATTTTCAAGTCCAATAAATCAAAATTGATATTTTTAAAAAAACTAATTAAGAATTCAGTGATAATTTTATCAAATATTACAAGACAATATGATTTATAAGCAGAATAAAATGGGGAGAAGCTTCCTAAACTTTTTAATCCCATAAATATGGTCATTATCTGGAATAAAGAGTTAAGCGTCATATGTCACTTTTTGTACTAAGGAAACATCGACTTTATGCGTTATGACTTTTCGATGAGGAAACAAGTGTTCACGTATTATAAACTTCCTTATTCCAATAAACCGACCCTAAACATAATTAATTCTAAGCATGATAATGGTCTCTTTTCTATGATAACCAAATCAATTTGGTTATCATAGTAAAGCACCAAAAACTGGAATAGGAATCGGCAATATGGAATCATGAAGCAACTCGGATAAAATAAATATGGAACATTCATACATCCATTCCCTATTTTTAACCATATTATATTTTCAAACAAAATTCTCGTACTATTTTCAATAAAATTTGCATAACCTTGTTATTACTCTTAGGCGAAAGATGATTTTAATGTTAATTTTATAGAAGAACTTTTAATGCATAATAAAATAACCCTTTCCTATAAATTTAGACTTAAAACGGTGACAATAAACAAGCTTTAGTCTAGAAATTAATTTTCTACTACTATAAATGCATCTTTATCTTTAATTAGAAAAAAATTTATCAATTTTATTATCCAGATGAAAAAAGAAGTGACATATGATATTTTATCTAATTTAAAATCTTTTATTGATTGTTTTTAAAAACTTTGCATTTTGTATGAGTATTTCATGTTTAAATCAGTATAAATACGCAAAATACTTATGAAATTCCAGCTGTTATTCAGTACTATTCATTTTTCAGCAATCATTAACTGTGGAAGAGTATGGCAAACGTTCGATAATGATCATGTATACTCAGATCATCAAGAATGAATTAAAGTCAATGCAGGGAAATGGATAATCCGATTAAAAACCCCAAAAAGGAAAAAGATATTATATGAACGTCTCACAAATGGTTAGTACTAAGCTCTTTCCTGATGATTGAATATTCTTTCATATTTTTGTATATTGTAAGGGATTTTCTCCCCAAATATATAATACCTTCCTTATAAACGATCTACTTTCTTTGAATACAAGTATAATTTTACATTTTAGGAAAAAATTTATTTTTTCAAATTTATCTTATAACAATAGAGATTTATATATATGTGTGTCAATATAGGCTTTAGTGGTATAAAATTGGGTAGATTTTGTTTTATTTTGAGTAAAAAATTCAAAAAATACTACCTCATTTTGCGTGCAAAGGAATAGTCAGAGCTATTTAATAACATTTTACGAATGAACTATGGAATTACTATAACTTTTGAAGAAATTTCAAAGTTAATAGAAGATTGTATTTTAGAAATCAGCTAAAAGAATGATGTGCATACATCAAGCGTTAAAGTATCCTAATCAGAATATAGTAATATACAATGATTAGCAAAGCAGATTTGAATCGGCAAGAAGAGTTGCTTAAAAAATCAGTTGAGTCTTCTCTAGTTTCCACACTGCCTATTCCTGTTTAAGTGCGGTTATTCCTATTCCAGTTTTTGGTGCTTTACTATGATAACCAAATTGATTTGGTTATCATAGAAAAGAGACCATTATCATGCTTAGAATTAATTATGTTTAGGGTCGGTTTATTGGAATAAGGAAGTTTATAATACGTGAACACTTGTTTCCTCATCGAAAAGTCATAACGCATAAAGTCGATGTTTCCTTAGTACAAAAAGTGACATATGACGCTTAACTCTTTATTCCAGATAATGACCATATTTATGGGATTAAAAAGTTTAGGAAGCTTCTCCCCAATATTTATTATTAAATTTGAAAAAACACTTTTTTTATAAAAAAAAATTCGGGCTATTTATCTTATATATATATTATACAATGATTTGACATATATAGTATAATAGAAATATCATAAAAACTAACATCCATTCGAATATAATAAACAGAAATTCATCAAAAGTGACAACTCTCAATTTTTTGACATTTGTAAATTCTAAATTGAATGAGAAAAATGAAATAATACTAAGCATAATACAATATTCTAGATTTAATTATAATTAGGAAAAAGTTAGTTTTGAGAGTACTTTTCATAGGCATATAGAATGAAATCTTCTGAAAAATAATATCACATATACTCATATTATTTTCTAATATAAGGTTGCAAAAAGCGGGGAACGATACAGAAATTGAGAGAACCCGGCCCCTTAAGCGAGAACCCAGCACGGGGAAATGAACGATATAAAATGTAGTTTTTTCCTTATTTTTATCTCAATTTTTAATTTTTGAGAGGAAAAATTCAAGAAAAATATAGAGTTTAACGAGAAAAACATATGTATTTTGAGTACTCTTTCTATATTTTATTAAACAAAGAAATCAAAAATTCTCCGCTACGCGGCAATATTTTTGGAAACCCACTTTTCTAACCGTGGGTTAACTTAATTTTTTGAGAACTTTGAGAGGAAAACCGAACCCATTTACGGCTGGAGCGTTATATCTCGCTATCCAATCTTTTTCAGACCGTTAGAATTGCACATTGACCGCCGGGTTACCGAACCCACATCCATTAGTGCAATTTCCAATTCGGTTTAAGATCATTTTATTCTATAGCAAAATTCATGATAATATCATCGGAGCAAATTCAACAAAATAAAACTCGATTGTTTAATGAAATTACAAATTAAACCTTCCAGATGACAGAATTATATCAATTTTTACAAAAAATTAAGTTATTCAAGGTAGTAAAAAAGAAGTATTAGTAATAAAATGAATATTTACTTAGATTTCTTTTGATTACGGCGTCGTTTTGAATTGTAAATGTACAAGAAAATCATTTTCGCTTTGACCAATGCTTCTGATGCACGGCAACTAAGGGAATCAAAATGATGCTTCTGATAAGAGAATAACCTTTCAACAGCTGCTTCCGTTGCTGCAGCCGATAATAATTTCACTGCAATACGTGCTAGCTCTTTCCATTTCTGGTTGTTGACTAATGCTTTCCAGAATTTATACGGATCTGGTTCACTCAAATCGAAGCTGTTTCTGTGTAATCCATATTTGATCCATTTTCTGTACTGAGCAAGGAGATTTACATATTGCGTGTCATCGTAATCTAAAGAATGTGCAATCTGGTATAATGCGATTGACATCTTATCTATCGAGTTACCTGATAAATCACAAAGACCTTCATAATCTGTTTTTCCATCTTCCTGTGGATTTAATAAAGCTTGAGGAGTTAATCTCAGCTTATCATTGCGATATGGCTGTCTTTGTGCAAGCTGTGGATGCAAGACTGAATCAAAAGTGACTCCATCTTCAGGGCCAAACTGGCCATCGTGAAAATCTGACGATGAGGTATCGTCAGATCCGTTAGTATTATCTTCATTTTCTGTAGATTCGTTAGTATTTTCATCGTCCGGATCGTTAGTATTTGAATGATTTTGGTTTGCTGCAATATAATTGTCAATTTCTTGATCTGATATAGGTTCTACGGCTGTAACCGATTGGTAGCCTTCCGGAATAACTTCTTCAAATTCTGCAATTTCTTCCTCTTCGTGATAATCCTCATCAGTTGAAGACTCACCATCAGATTCTTCGAAGATATCCTCTTCTTCTTCGACTAATGGCTGATATTCAGCATTCGGGTCATTTGCCCTTTCTTGATCAAGGGTCTCTCCAAATGCGATACAGTCTGGTATACCTTTAATTACATCACGAACTAGTTCTCCTTCCATAGGGTAATTCGGATATACAAATTTCGCGATGTTGGATTCAACGTCTTTTTCGGAAGCTAAATCCGGAAATGCTTGGCGAAGTTGTTCTCTTCCAGTAAAGGTCAGTGAATTTGCGAGTTCAAGCAGTCCTCTGTTGCCAGTTCCTTCAAATCTGGCCAAAATACGCATTTGAAGGTAAACTTGGGCGCTCGAAGCTTCAGCTACAATATCATGAATCCTTTCGTGGTATTTCTCTTGAGTAAATTCAACATAGAATGCATTGGAAAATTCATCAGATGCACGGCAATACTGCACAAGAAGATCAATAGTATTTGCAGCAGTCGTTTCATCTCTCTCGAGGAGATGGACCAACTCGTAAACTGGATAGAATATGATGAAAAGACAAGGCAAGGCAAACTCCAAGAGATATCGTAATGGACCAAGAACATCTTGTATTGCATCCTTTAACCGGGCCGGAGTTTGGTATGTCAGCTTTTTCAACGTTTCATAATGCTTGACAAGCCATAAAATGATATCAAATTCACTTGTCCATCTTGTTTTTACGTAGAGTGGACATTCAACTTTGAAGTTAACAACGAACAGGCTTAGAGCGGAGAAAAAGTGAAATCTTATTCAGATTTTCAAATACTGGAAATTCATGTTCCATTGAATAGTCTTCAACAAATGACTTAACTGCCAAGGAAAGGGTATGCGCTGCACAAGGGATTCTGAGAAATCCGTCTGTTTGAACAAAATTGTGATCACATGCAAGGACTTGAGCAAGCAAGTTGTCAGTTACAACGGTTCCAAGTTTTATTCCATTTGAGGCCAACATTGCCAGAGCATCACGAATGGCACGATCATAAGAATCTGTTGTTCCGTCAAAGCCGGTCTTGATATCCAACGGAAAAGGATAACCATCATGTACCGATGGGTTATAAATCATTAAGTCAAGAGTCGGCCTACCACATGCAGTTCCAGCATCAATTAAGAGGGATACAGTATGGTCGAAGTAATCTGATAGACTTTTTTTGGCTGCTTCTTTGGAATCTTGCAAAAATTTTTCTGTAAGTTGAGCTCGGTTTATAGACTTGATTATATCATTAATTTGATCCTTCTTCTTCAATGTCATTCCTACTTCAAGAATGATTTCCACAAGATCACGGAATGAATCAGAAGATATAGCATTAAAGGAAATTTTGTTACAACCAATAAAAATCTCAATAGCTTGAAGAACCTTCTCTTTTGAAGTGAGAACTTTATCAAAATCGATAAGTTTTGTATAATAGCAAGTGTGGTCTGCTATTAATTTATTATCATTGTAGGATTCTAAATAAAATTGATGTAGACATTGCTTCCCTTCTGCATTTTTTGTAGCGCATCGAACAATTTTATGATGAGAGTTAGATTTAACTGGCACATATCCTTTAGGTATTTCATTAGGAACACCTGTTGGCATGGACCAAGTTTTATCATATCACATGTCAATTACATTTTATCGTTATCATTTCATATCACATGGCTGTACCCCCAATAAATTCTTTTCCCCGGCATTTGTAAAGTAACCCACTTTTTGCAACCTTATCTAATATATAACTATTTTATATAAAAATCAAATTCAATGATCTTAAAAGCGAATGATAAACCTCAAAATTTACGAATATAATGAGTGGGAATATAATGCTTATCTATCATAAAACCATATGAAATATTAATTTTTGCTTTACGCCTAATTTTTGACGACAATTAGCAAAAAATGTTAAATGTTAACACTCAGTCCATTTGAATATGAAAAATAAAATTGACTTTGATTAAATGTTTTTATTTATCATGCAATTCTTCTTGCGACCAAAGATTTGAATAAAACTTAAAAAAATAAGATAGCTTAAAAAATAAAAAAAAAAAAAAAAAAAAAAAAAGGTAGTGGGGCTTCCAGGCACTTCGTGCCTTCTAGCCCTGAAGATGTTTAGTATAAATGAAGTCTTAGAGGACAAACATGACTATGAGTTTTGATATGACAAGATAGAATATGAGAGAGGTCCTATAAACCGGAGAAAGTGTTATATAAACATCTGTCATATTACTCAGAATATTATACAGAATTCAATAAAAATATATTTTAGGTGAAGAGGTGAGATTTCACCTGTTTTTTCACCTCATTTTTCACCTCTTGAATTTTCATGAATTTCATCGTAAAGACTTTGTCAAGATTTCATCGTAAAGACTTTGTCAAGATTTCATCGTAAAGACTTTGTCAAAACTTCATCGTAAAGACTTTGTCAAAACTTCATCGTAAAGACTTTGTCAAAACTTCATCGTAAAGACTTTGTCAAGATTTCTTCGTAAAGACTTTGTCAAGATTTCTTCGTAAAGACTTTGTCAAAACTTCATCGTAATGAGCGTAAATCAGACAAAAATATATTTTAGGGTAGAAGGGTATATCTACCCCGTTTTCTACCCTCTTTTCTACCCCATATGTACTTACTGAAAAAGTATGTGTTCCATCTGTCATTTTACTCAGAATTTTACACCAAAAATAATGTTTAGGTGAAGAGGTGAGATTTCACCTGTTTTTTCACCTAATTTTTCACCTCTTGAATTTTCATGAAATTTACACCAAAAATAATGTTTAGGTGAAGAGGTGAGATTTCACCTGTTTTTTCACCTAATTTTTCACCCTCTTGAATTTTCATGAAATTTACACCAAAAATATACTACTAGGGTCATTTACGAAGAAATCTCACAAAGTCTTTACGATGAAATCTTGACAAAGTCTTTACGAAGAAATCTCAACAAAGTCTTTACGAAGAAATCTCAACAAAACATAGACAAGAAAGTTCATGAGAAATTAGATGAAGAAGTCTTAACAAAGTCTTTACGAAGAAATTCATGAAAATTCAAGAGGTGAGAAATGAGGTGAAAAAAGAGGTGAAATCTCACCTCTTCACCTAAAATATATTTTTGGGTCATTTACGAAGAAATCTCAACAAAGTCTTTACGAAGAAATCTCAACAAAGTCTTTACGAAGAAGTCACAATAAAGTCTTTACGAAGAAGTCACAATAAACATCTATCAAAAACCGCTTTTTAACTTCACTTAAAATGCCACGTAAGCTACGTAAGAATATACGTAAGAGGAAGAGAGCATTGAAACATCCAATAGTAAAACTGACACCACAACAACAATTGCAACAACAAATGCTGAATGACCCCACTATGTTGCAACAAATGTCAAGCAATCCTATGCTTTTAAACCGAGTCATTGGTGCACAGAGTGGAGGTTTAAGAGCGGCACTTTTAGCGAAAATGGCAGGCTATGGTGGAGCTGCAGACGGAACAGCATATAACCCTCAAAGTCAAATGAATTTGAGTTCACTCAAAAATCAAATAGCAGATGTCAAAAAGTCAAACATAGACATACAGAAGCAAATAGGTGAAAACGAAAAGAAACTAGAATATGACAGACACACAAAGAAACTCAATGAGTTAAACGTAGAGAAAAAGAAGAAAGAAGAACAACTGAAAGAACTAAGTACAGAGCAATATGCGAAAAAAGTGTCAGAAAAAGCAGCAGAAGTAGCAAAAATGGAACAAGATGTTATAAATTTGAAAAACCATACTACTCAATATAAAGTACTGAAAGATGAAGAGATAAAACAAAAAGCCCTGAAGACATATATGGATAGCGATGAGTATAAAAAAGAAGTTGAAGCAAATGTAAAGGCAGAAAAACTTTTACAGTTGCAAAACCAAACCGTACAGTATGAAAACTTAGCACAAGAAAGTAAAAATAACGACGCGGCTATGCAAAAGGCAATGAAAAGCGCAGAATATATAAAAGCTAACAATGACTGGTTAGATGCCCAAGCCAACGCTAAAGCAGCCCAACTCATAGGGTCAATAAGGACAAAAATACAAGCGGATGAAGATAGTTCAAATGAAGCTTTAACAAATGCTGACTTTAAGAACGCTTTCGAAGCTCTTCATAGTAAGGTGAAACAAGTGAACGACTTCTCATCTGGAAAGAAACTGAAGTCTGAAGGTTTCGACAAAGAGTTAAAAGAAGTAGCACAAAATATGACGAAAATAACAGATGCAGCAACGAGACAGGCAGTTCAAAGTGCCTATGACGCCGTTAGAGCAACTGTTGTGAAAAGTCAAGAAAAAGAGTTACAACAGACCAAAACAGACCTAGTAAATGCTTTCTTAAAAACGAAAAGTCAGGTAGGACATTACGCTGCAGATGGAACATATGTGCCAGCTGGTGGAACTTATATACCACCAAACCCTCCAAGAGAAGCACCTGCACCAGGACTACCTAGAACATTTACATCGTCACATGGACACAGACACAGGCATGCACAACAACCAGCACAACAACCACCTCCACAACCAGCACAACAACCAACACAACAACCAACAGTTCAAAACCCTGCACAACAACAACCACAAACAGAGCAAGGACATAAAAGAAGTAGAGAACAAGGAAACCAAGAATTCTTAAAAATGCTTAAAGAAGAGTGTGGTTTCCCAGATACTGTTGACTTTAGTGACAGATATAAAGAAGCTATTGGAAAGTTCAAGGATGGAAATACTGACCCGAACCTATTTAGCTTTATGGCTCAGCACCAAAACGGATATAATCTCAAACCTGGAAAATACAAGCTCGCTAAGGGATATGATTTAATAGCATATCATCCAAATGACATGGATGAATTTACTCCGAGATATTTGATGTCAGAGCTAAATGACAATTCAACTTTCGTCATGAAACGCGTAAAAAATAGAGACGGAACGAAAGAACAAAAGCTTATGAATGCGGATGACGTAGATAGGGAAATTGTTGAAAACGGTCTCGGAATATATGAAATGCCAGCAGATGAGGTACAAGAAACTCCACAGGAAGAAGTTCAGATACAACCAGACATGGAAGAAATAGTTCAGCAACAACAGCTAGAAGAGCCTGAAGGAAACGAACAAGTCCTTCCTTTGGAAACTAACTTCACAGAACTAGATGAAGATTTGGAACAGCCGAAAAATCTTGACCCTCAACAAGAGTATGCGGAGAATATGGAATATTTCCAAGAGTCTAAAAAAAATTCGGCTGACATAGTAGAAGAATATCGAAAAATGTTTGCCGACATACAAAAGACTCCAGCACCAGATGAAAATATTCAGCATAGAATGGAAGAACTGAAAAAAAATGTACACAAATACAACAACCCTTTTTACTTACGAGCATTTAACGTTCAATCTTCGGATGAACTCGGTGAAAATAAAAGGTTAAATTTCAAGAAAACATATAGAAATGAAACATTGTTTAAAGTTCATTCAGAACCTAACCAAGATGGAAACAAACCTACTTTTGTTTCTGCAGACGATGGAACTACAATGAGATGGGGTCATAAAGCTAATCCGGATAGGTGGTTCATAAACTTACAACCACAATTCCAAGAAGTTGTAGACGCAATGGAAGTCAATGGTGAACGAGATATAGCTGGTATTTTAAGCGCGGCTTTAATGCCATTGAAAGATATGAAACATGCAGATATTTTGGACCAGTATGAAATGAAACATGGCTGATGGAAATATAACACCTGACGTTCTAGAACATTTATCTCAAAGAACTACACAGAACCATAGAGATGGTATATTTGGTGAAGAGTTTAGAAAGAAAGTTAGGGAGGAGAAGGAAGAGAACCTATTGTACATGACCTTGCAAACGAAAGTTTACAAAATGTCATAAAAACTTACTTTGCAGACAATGAACCGAGAAGGGATGAATATTTAAGAAAACTCAAATGGACAGTACCAAATGAAATGTTAGTATTGAAAAACATGTTCCTTGACAAAATAAAACCAACTACAGAATAAACGACGCAAGACTGAAAGATTGGGTAGAAGCTTTCCCATTCACAAAAGATATAGTTGGTAACATGGAAAGAAAACCAGAATGGCTACAAAAACATATATTTGGAAACGAGCATATTCCATATGGACAGGCACTGTTTGAGAGCTTGAACCGGAAACTCAGGAAAGAGTCATGCAAACAATACGCGAAGACTCAAATACAAACTATGACAAACTCTTTCTAGGATATAGGTTACCTGAGATGGGCGACCAGAGCCAAAAGGCAAAAAGGACATGGGAAATTTGCAACATACTAGATGAACATAATGCAAAGATGCAACAACTTCAAGCAGAGGGCAATGAAGGAAAAAGAAGAGTTAAAAACTCAGTCAGGAAGAAAGTAAAGCTTGGTCCACGTGGGTTCTATTATGACATATAAATCCAACTATTCTATATTTTTACTCATATGAAATGTACGCCGCTCAGAATATAACGCCAACAGTTTTGGATGCCATGAATGGAAATGTTTCCGAATGGTATAACGAATGCGACAATGCCATTAGAAGGTCAGAAATAGTTCCTGGAACTTACGAATATACAACTGCTGTTTCTTATGGAAACGTAGGTGAGTTTGGAGAAGGTTCTTCAACAACAGTAGATATTGCTTGCGACAGGTTTCATATAATTTCTATTGACAACTCTTTCTTATACGTGGAACAAGACATTGAAATAAAAACCTTCTGCCAAGTTGTCTGACAAGAAAGGTTGCAATGGAATTTTCTATGTCGGATACCAATATGCTCCAGAAGTTTTCATGGATATAAGATATATTCTAACTCTGACTTAGTTCAAACAGTAACATGGGCAAACTATGAATGGTTCGCTTTGAGAAACTCAGTACAACCACAAGCTAGAGAACAAACAGACCAGTATGCAACTATTGAGAAAATAAGAAGACTTGACCCTAACGTTCCAGGAGTTTATGTTAACCTTTCTGGACAAAATGCAGCAGCAGTAACCAAAGTAAAATTGAAACTTAGAGTTCCTTTGTCATCTTTCCTCATCTTCAGGTTTTTAAGATACTTGCCAAACTGGGCAGGAAAAATTTCTATCGAACTTACTCCAAGCAAAAATAACTTAGTCATTGCACCAACACAAGACCCATTCACTCTTACAGACGTAAAGGGAGCAAATCAAACGTCATTCGCCGATTTTGCAAAGACAAAGTTGACTTAGACTTTGGTTTCTCAAACCTCAACACTGAAGTAAACTACTACTTCAATGCTGCTGGAACTGCTTGGGACCCAGTTAAGTTCACATGCGAAAAGTTTGAATGCAAGAGAATAGAAAGCAGACTTGCAGTCTATATGTTGGACCCAGATATTTCAAATGCTTTAGCTGCCAAATATATTGCAGTTCCACTTATGTTCCCTATACACCAAATATCTGTCAAAGACTTTGCAGGTGAAGTTGGAAACCAAAGTGCTGACCCAGGTGCAAGAACAGATATTGCTTTGACAACTGCAATGAAACATGCAGATACTATGTTTGTACTGTTCAGACGAACTATAAATGACTATTCTTGTTTCTACAACCCTGGTATTAAATACCATATAAACATAGATGGCAAATACTATCCAAGAGAAGAATATTCTACAGTTGAGGATATGAGGTCATACAACTTGACATTAGATGCTATGAACTTTAACAACAACTTCACAACAACCATTAACCCTGAAATGCAAAGTTCTATTATGCCATATGTGAAAGTATGGACCATACAGGAGCTCAAAACACTCAATATACAAATGGAGACCGTTCAAACTTTTGGCTTGGCATTCCATTTGCTGACTCAGAAGACTTTATGGGTGGTATTTCAACTGTTGGTACAGTTCAAATACAATATACTGGTGACAGAGACGGTCCAAATGAATTGAAAGCAAAGAAGTTTACAAAACCAATAGCACTTTTCACGGAAGATGCTCTTTTGAAATTCGTTCGATGAAACCTGCTGGGGCTCCTCAGATTGGTATAACGACAGCTTCCATCGAGCAGATTTTGGCAGCAGGTCAGTAAGTTGTTCTTGAACTGACTTCTCTCCGTCAAATATTGACAGTACGCCAGTTTTGATATAATATTGTATTAAAAACTTTCCTTTAGAAATATCGGTCAGTTTTGTTGTTATATTTTTGTCTGCTTCAAGAACTTTCACCATCTCGGTTATACCAACTTTCTTTGCTTTATGAAAATATTTTGGTTCAGCAAAGACTGCTATTCTATAACATTTTCCATTGTTTGTGTAAAGAACTATTCTGTCAATGTATTTGTATTGTTTGTGTGTGTAAACTTTGTTCTGCTTCAATTCGAAGAGATACTCGAATACGTCCATATTTTTATTCGAAGTAAAATGTCATTTCCGAAAAATAGAAGCGTAAGTGTTTCAAAAGGTTTAATGGCGGTGGCAGATGTGAAGTTAAATTCACCAACTCAAACAAACAGTCAAAGTGTTGTTGTCAATGTCAAAGAAAGAGATGTTGAAGTGGGGAAACCATACGAAGACGAAGATGGTATAACAATAGTTCCTGTAAAAGAACAACCAACATACCCTGAAGTTAGCAGAGACTTAAGTTCTGTTGCAGATATTCGAACTGACTACATGCAACTGAAAGATAAGCTTAAAACTCAGGAGAAGATTTGTCAAGCTTTAGGTCTAATGTTAAACTTGGTTGAGCACAACCCTGTAAAAGTGAACTCATATGTCATCGCACCTCATGAAGTTTTGAAAGAACTATTGAAACTTTTGACAGAGGCAGACGATATAAACATCAAAGAAATAGAACCCGACATTGCTTGCTGTGGTGTTTCATATAATGTCATTGACAAGATATACGTTATGAAAGGAGTGAAACGTTGAACTTAAAATATAGTTTCCCAGACGTCATAAAAATATTTGACGACCACAACATTCATTAAAATTTAGTTGCTAAGTAAAAATGGCAGAAGACATAGTGGTTTATACTATTACGACTAAAAACCCGAGTCATATAATTCTATAACAACAAACTTACAAAGTCCTCAAGGACGTATTGTAAACTAACCTTAAACACAATGACGACTAAAGCCTGTTTTGCTCTTTTGACACCAGAAGACTTTGTTGTTGTGAATGGTAAAAAATACTTCTTTGAAGATACTTACTCAGATATACCACCAACAGGTTTGTTGACTTATTTAATACTTTAAGGACGGATGTAACATGTGCTGCAACTAGAGCAGGTTTCATTATGTTTGGATGTCCGACTGAGTTTACTATAAACGATATGAGCTATAATACAAACTTATATCTGGTTTTTACTACCAACATTTCCTATAACAGGAAAAGTGTCATACAAGGTCTATCTGTTCCATTGACTTTAAGTACACCTATTTTATATATTGTTTTCAAACTTAGGTTCAAAGTGCTATTCGAATGTCGACAGAAACTACTATGACCAAAAGATACTCATGCGTATAAACAACACTTTCTCTGCTGGTTTGCCTATTGTTCATTCGAATGCAGAGTTTTCAGCTTTAGTAAACTCAAACACTTTAGCAAACATAAACTTAACCTTAGTTGACGCAAACTTTGTTCCTGTAAAACTTTTATGTCCTATGTATTTGTCAATGACGGCAGAAAGTTTCGAATTGGAAGATGCAACTGGTGAAAGTATTGTACTACAAGAACAACTTCAACAACAAATAGCTCAAGAACAACAAATGCAACAAATGGAACAAATGCAACAACAAAGTCAAGAATAAAAAAATATTATTTTTTTTATTTTTATAAAATGTACAGAATAGATGTTTCAGATTTTTATGACTTCCAAGCCTTCAGAAATATGTGTCCATTTAGAGACTATAACAAAGCAGTCGAGAATTTGAAACGTTTAGTCATTTATGTTGACTCTGCCCCAGAATGTTATGTCATGAAAGAATGGGATGTTGTCTTTAACAAACCAAGAGCAACAATAGTTTCAGAACAAGAATGTAGACAGAAACTTAAGAAAATAAAAGTCGTACAAGTTGGCATGAAGATGTTAGATGCTTGGGATATCTTATTGTCAAAGTTAGAAGATTTTTCAGTTCGAGGTATAAAGTTCTATACACCTTCTCCAAACTTCTATTCTATCTTCACTGGATATAAATACGAACAAGTAGAATGGAAAGAAAATATTATAGAAGCTTGGTTAGACCATGTCAAAGAAATTATATGCAATGGAAACGAAAGAGTCTATGAGTATATCTTATGTTGGTTTGCAAACATCTTACAACATCCAAGTGCTAAAAATGAAACTGCTCTCATTATAATTGGAAAACAAGGAACTGGTAAGAACACATTCTTTACAGATATATTTTGTGCAAACTGTTAGAGGGCTATTCGAATCCGAATATGACAAACTTAGAAAACATCTGCGGTAAATTTAACTCTTCAATAGAGAATATGAAACTTATAGTATGTAACGAACTTCAAAGTATAGATACAACAAAAGGTTTTAAACTCAGATGCTTTGAAGAGTCTTATAACAGACAAAGTTGGAGTTGTTGAAAGAAAATATAAAGACCAAAGAGTTTGTGAAAATGTTGCAAACTTCATTATGGTTTCAAACAATGTTGTTCCGATGAAGTTAGAAAGTTCTGACAGAAGATATGTAGTTGTCAGAACGTCAGATTCTCATATGCAAGATACAGAATATTTTGACGACTTAGCAGAAACTTTGACACCTAACTTTTACAACCACTTGTTCTCATATTTCATGACATTAGATATTTCAAAGTTCAATCCAAGACAAATTCCACATACCGAAGAGAGACAAACATTGTTAGAAGCAAACAAGAGTGTATATGAACTGTTTATAGATGAGACTAACTTTGAGTGTTTAGATGAAAGGTCATTGTACGACTCGTATAAACAGTATTGTCAAGAATATGGTTATATGGCAGCTTCTAAACGTACATTCTTGGCAAATGTCAAAAGTCTTTTAGATGTTCAGAATGGTGTATATACAAAGAAAAATTTTTATGAGTAAATTTAAAAAAAAATATTTTTTTTATTTTATTTGAAATGTACGCTGAGTTTGTTGGAAAAGACCGTTGGGAAACTTGTTTGTTAGATGAGAAATATGAAATTCACTGTTGTGAGTCATTTGAAGTCAGAAACAAAGAGACAAAAAGAGTTTTAAGCGGATGGGAGGGAAATAAAGGATATGCTATTATGAGGATGAGTGGGAAACGCTATTTTAAACATGTTGTCATTGCAACTCATTTTATACCGAACCCTAACAATTTACCTTTTGTAGACCATATAAACCGTATAAGAAACGACAATAGACTTGAGAACTTACGTTGGGTTACTCGTTCTGAAAACAATAAGAACAGAGGCAAATTTGGAGATATAGTATTCGAATTTGTCGACGAACTAGAAGATGAAGCAATTGAAATTACAGACTATGGTAAGCATACGTTTGAGTTTTACTACTATAGCGAAGAACAAGACTCTTTCTACTTTTATACCGGTGTAAACTATAGAAAATTACAAGTATATTTTACTAAGGCGGACTATGCTTATGTAAACGCTAGAGATACAGATGGAAAATACGTTCAAATACTTCTTAACAAATTCAAGAAGCTATATGGCATACCATTTTAAAACGTTTTTTATAAAAAATATTTTTTTATCCGATAGAAAAGATGACGAAATATATTTCAGTCAACAAGTACATGACAGAAGTCAAAGAAGAACTAGACCCATTCGCTTATTTGAATGTTTACTTCTACCATTTTGAAAAGTCTTCATTCAGCAAAGTTTGGAACATCGAACCAGTTAAGTTTGCTATTGTGACTAAAAATGGTGCGAAATTTGAAGACTTAGACATAGAAGGTTTGTTAGCAGTCAAAGAAAGTTTTGACAGAAGGTTTTCAAACCTTAAAGAAGGCAAAGCATACAAACTTGTTATACCTTATGAACCAAAGAAAGCAGACGACTATGAATATTATGAGTCTAAGATAGTTGAAGTTCAAGGTAAATTGGGTAAAAAGATTTTAGAGTCTAAGCCAGTGTTTACTCCTAAAGAGGAAGAGAACATTGACATTGACCCAGAAATGTTCTAAAAATAAAATTTTATTTTTACATGTCAAATTTCTTTTTCTCTGGAACTGTTCAGGTTCTTTTTTCTCTTCTTCTACTTTCTTTTCTTTCTTTTCTCTTCTTCTTCTTCTCTGGTGGAGTTATGTCAAATTTGGCGCAACCATATTTATGTAAAAGTTCTTTGTCCTTTAATAGCTCTTCTATTCTGTTCCTATTTCATCTTCAAGAACAGCGCATGTGTCTTCTTTGCATTCTAAGAACTTTTGTTGGACTTCATCTTTCCAATCGGCGTCATCTCTGTCAACAAGTCTGTCATTGACAAACTTAAAGACTTCTCTGCTTAATGTTTTATGGTTCTTGTCATATTCCCAGAAACAGAACTTTAGAACAAATTCACCTTTCTTGTTTACACTATGTAAGATTTTATGGTCGACAGATTTTTGCTGTCGAAAAGTTTGTCTCGAATATAGATAGCGAAATCGCTAGACATTTTCAAAAGATAAAAATTTTAATTTTTCTAAAAATATGTTAGAAAAAAGTTTGCTGACATTGACAAGAAATTTGAGAATGTTTTAAACAAGAACAAGAGGAAGTTAGAAAATGCTCAGATAAAACCCATACATGAAAAGTTCTTATTTGCTCAGAATGGTATAACAGGTCTAATCGCACCACCTGGGTCGGGTAAGACTTTCACTTATCTTAAAATGGCTGCACAACAACAAGAACTAGATGAGAAAACCCATTCTATGAGTTAGTTGTTATTTGTAGTACTTCTGGTCAATTTGACCAAACCGTCAATTCGTTCAAAGATATTATAAAGAAGTCTAAGTTAGTATGTATAAAGGATACTGAGTTGTTAGATTGGATAAAGAAGTACCAAAGAAGAGTTTTGAAGTATAATGCTATAAATGAGTATATAAATTCGAAGTTTAAAGACCCAAATGAGGAAATGCAGAGAATATTAGAGAAGAAACACTTCAGAAACAAACAGAAAGAGATAGAATACATTTCGAAGAAATTGCAATCTTACGATTGGAAACGTACCCTCATAGATGTCTTCTTATCTTAGATGACTTTGCTTCTCATCCTTTGTTAAAGAACAGAGAACAAGATATGTGTCGAATTCTTAAGAAGCTCAGACACTTTAACATCTCAGTCGTAATATGTGTACAGACAGCAAAGAGTTTAAGTAAGGATGTTAAAAGAATACTTACTGACATTATACTTTTCCCTGGATTGTCCGAAGACGATTTCATGGAACTTATGAAAGAGTCCATGGCAGGTAAGTTTGACAGACATGAACTATGGGAGAAGTACAAAGTCATACAAGACCCTCATACTTCTTTCAGAATTCACATCTACGCGAACAAAGTTCAAATTGTAAAAAGTCAAGCGTAAAAAATAAAGAGTTTTGGCGACCAGGTTTTTTCATTACTCGCTGTTCTTCACGATTTTCCGAGGGAAGCAAGCATATGAGGAAATTCATGAAATTTCATACGGAATTCAATAAAAATAATGTTTAGGTGAAGAGGTGAGATTTCACCTCTTTTTTCACCTCTTTTTTTCACCTCAGTTATTTTATAAGCGTTTCACATGGTAAACGTTATTTTTTAAATTTTGTGAAAACTCAACGGTTTGACACAAGCCCTAAAAATTATTTTACTCAGAATTTTGTTGCTGAATTCAATAAAAATAATGTTTAGGTGAAGAGGTGAGATTTCACCTCTTTTTTCACCTCTTTTTTCACCTGTTATTTTATAAGCGTTTTACATGAATTGTATGATGTATATTTGAAATCCTAAACAATTTCGTAGCTTCTATTTCTTCTTTTAGTACATCGAATGTTTTAACTATGCCGAAGGTTTCTTTATACTTCTTCTTGACATCTGAAAGAAGGAAATCTTCTGCTGTTGGATAGTTTTTGTTCAGAAATGCTAACATGTCCATTTTATCTTCTGCTGGTTTCTCTGCTTCTTTCTTTAAGTCAGCATAGTCGTTTCGCATACGTTCTATCTCTTTGACGGAGTAGTTATATTTCCTCATTGCTGCTTTACATTTAGAACATTGTGGGTTCATTTTTGCGTTATATTCTGAAACCTTACCTGCTAGTATGACTAAGGCGTCAATTGCTCTCTTTAACTCAAAAGTTGCGGGTTTTATTTGTTCGTTCCATACCTTACCTCTTCTATCTTTATCTCTTATCTGCCATACACATTTTGCAACTAACGAAACAAAGTTGTCGTAGGTCTTAAACTCCCCAGATTTGTATATGTCAGAGATGTTCTTATATACCATATCGCAATCTTTGTCCATGACTTTGTGGTTGCAATGAAATCCAAGAAACTCATAGTTTACCTTTCGTATGAACTTCTTTATTTCTACTGAGTCAGTTGCTTTGACTTCAATTTCGTCGAATTCTGGAATAGTAAGCTTTTGTTGTTGGATTTCAGGCAATTTGGGTAAATGGTCAATAATGTCCTGCATTTCATAAAGATACTGTTCATTTGTTTCATCTTTCGCACTACAGTCTAAATTATTTGTTAAAAGTTCTTGCTTTATCTTCTGGATTTCTGTTTCGAAAGTATATGAAGAAGGAATGAAGCTTTTCATCTCTACTAACATAGAAGTTGGGTTCATGACTAACGAGTTTGGTGCTGTTGTTGCTAACATGTTCTTACAATAAAAATAAAAAAATATTTTTTTAAAAAAACCAACTTTATTTTTTATTTCGGGAAAATTCAAGAGGGTGAAAAAACAGGTGAAAAAAGAGGTGAAATCTCACCTCTTCACCTAAACATTATTTTTGCTGAATTCAGCAACAAAATTCAAATTGTAAAAAGTCAAGCTTGAAAAATCTAAGTGTTTAGTCTTAGTAAGATGGTAGCTTCTTAAAGCAAATACCATTGCTGAGTTTTATGTACGTGAAGAGAAGTACAATGAATTCAATTACGAGTACAATTGCAATGACAACTAAGGCAACTATTTTTGTCTTTTGCCAGCAAGGGTACTTCTTCTCTTCCAATGGTTCGGCAGAACTATACTCACTCATGAGAAATGCCAAAACGGTTTAATAGAAAAAGTGTTATTTTTTTCATGTCCGAAGACTCGAAGGTGCAACACTTCCAAAATACCGACGAACTCAGAAGAGCAGCATGGCAGTATGTTCTTGACAACTTCTTTGAGTTCTCCAGGTACACCTTGGAAAATGCTGAAGAACTCCGACACAGAGAATTTGGAGAAATTGCACTCCAATACTACCTTGACAAACAAAGGGTAAACAAAGGGTAAAATAAGACTAAAAACTTAACGTTTAAAAAGTGACATTTTTATGAGCTCCGAGTCACCGAGAAAACTTGGTCAGATGTTAGCAGCTTACTTCCCTGAGGAGGATGGAAGCGTTACATACGTAAGGTTCAAAAACAACGAACCTGGAATTGCGTACCAAATTCGCAATTACATGACCATGGAAGAGTACGAAAGGTTCCTACAAGAGAAACCAGCTCTAAACAACTCAGAAAAGAAAGAATAAAAAGTTTAACTCGTAATTGTTTATTTTTTTACTTGTATGGGCAAGCTGCAAGAATGAAGTCGACTATCTCAGTCTTTGTCTTGACCAGTTGGACTGCTCTTGCGAGTACGTCTGTTTTGCGGTCTCCAGCTGGTGTCTGACCTTCGTAATTGCGCATGTTCTTGAGAGCTCCAGTTGTAAATGATTGTAGGATGAAGAGTCTCTCAGACTGCTTGAGGTAGTCTTCACGGTCACGAACCGAATCTGTGGTACGAGTCGAATCGGTCGATTTGAGGGAAGAGACTGAAAGCCTGTCGTCTTCCATTGGAGCTGTAGCATACTCTTTGCGTAAGCGGTTCAGACCTTCTTCGAAGTCTTGGTCTCTCTTGGACTGAGATTGGAATTGGAATTGCTGGGGTGGAGCTTGCTGGAACAACCAAGGGTTGGGGAAGTAAGGCATAGGCTGAGGAGGAGGGTAGTTCGGGAAGCCTTGTAGTGGAAATTGGTAGTAACCTTGAGGTGGAAATTGGTAGTAATTTGGTGGAGGGACTTGCTGGAACTGAGGTTGCTGAGGAGACTGTTGTGGTTCTGCAGCTTTCGGTTCTTCTGGCTTTGGAAGGCGTTCAGGAAGAGGAACGTCGGACATTCGTTTGTGTCCTGTCGGAAGGAAAAACTTTTCCTGTCGGAAGGAAGAACTTTTTCTGTCGGAAGGAAAAACTTTTTCTGTCGGAAGGAAAAACTTTTTCTGTCGGAAGGAAAAACTTTTTCTGAAGTTCGACCAAAAAGTTCTCAATTTTCGAAAATTTGAATGGTTTACGGACGGACAACTGGAAGAGTTCTTCCTGTCGTCGGGAAAAATTTTTCCCTTTGTCCGGAAAATTTTTTCCAGTTGTCGGGAAAATATTTTCCTGTCGGATGGAAGGACTCGGAATGCCAGAAGGATTTGACGAGGCAGTTTACCTTATAGAGATAAATGAAGTTGTTAAGCAGTACTTGCGCAGGGTAATGAAGCCCAAGGTCAAGTTCACCACTATTTCTGGAAGGTCTACACTTCAGCTCGAGACTTCGACTGGAATTCCAATTCAAATACCAGACGGGACAGCCTACGATGGCATAAAGGACGCCAAAAGAGAAGCTCTTGTTAAGTTCCTAAACAAACGTCCTTGGATAAAAATACCAAACAAGGAGAACCCCCTACCCCATATGAAATTGGCAATTCAGTCTCTCCTTCACTTCTCGGGTCAGCCGTTCTACATAACCTGTGAAGGCGACATCCAACCAGTTCAGTAAACCTTAACGTTTAGAGTAAAAACATTTTTTTTCATTTTTTGAATGAAGCAAGTTAAATTCGTCCCACACCAATCTCAATGGACCGATGAAGAGTTTCAAGCCATGGTTGAAGGCGTTGAGAACGACATAGACGGCGAACTTGAAGGAGCTCAAACCACAATTGCAACCAAAATTGCAGAAGTCAAGGAACAGATAGCTCCACTTAAAGCTACCAAAGCTACTCTTGACCTCATGGATAGTTACCGTTTAGAAGTAAAGAGTGGAATAAGACAATTAAAATTAAAACTTCTAAACTACGAAGCTATACTCCAAAGTTAGCAGAAATGAGAAGACTTTACCAGAGCTACTTACATGTAAGGGACTTACCTTCAAGCAGTCCGACCAAAGATGAATTTTCTGACATTGTCCCAATTTTGTCCGAAAGTCAGCTCAGATGTTTTGAACTGCTCCCAACATATCCAGAATATGAACGTTTGCCTGAACTCTTCCGCAATCTCAAAAAACGTTTTTTGGTTCTCATGTTCGAAACTTTTATCGGAAGAGACAACAAACGTTCAGAAGAAGAACAAGATATTATTTTAAACTTGTTGTATGACATAACTGTCATAACAAGCTTTTTGAAGTAAAACCGTCATTCTCAAACCACTTCATTTTTTCGATGTCCGAACAAGCACCGAAGCCGAACACAATGGCAGATGTCCTTTCAATGTTGCCAGACAAGCGCCCAGTTCAAATTCAAATTTTGAATTTGAAAGCTCATCTGACAAACACCGTTAAGACTCTCCAAAGTAGTCTTATGGAAGAGATGACCAAGCTCAAAGCCGATGTCCTCATGAACCAAGCTTCCAATGAGAAATGCCTGAATGATTTGACGGAAACCTTGCGCATTTACGCGAGAGAGAACCGAGACCTTGCCAGACTCATCTACCGTTTCTTCGAAGAGATAGACGCCATCTGGAAGGTACTCGGAAAGGACAGAAATGCAACACCGTAATTCGTGAACACAGAATTGAAGAAGGAATTGTCGAGGAAGAAGAGAAACACGAAGAAGAGAAGAAAGAGGAAGAAGAGAAACACGAAGAAGAGGAAGTTTGGGCAACCCTTGTTGCCGATGACACTTACGAAATTTCCCAACCCTACCCATACCAAATCCGCAACAGGAGACGGCAAGGTTCTTACCCCAGTCCTCAACAACTTGGGACACTTGAACCTTACCCTTCGGAATCGGTTCAATCTCCATGGGCAAGCTTGTCGCAATTCAATGGGTTCCAAATCCAACAAGAAGACGAAGGTCAGACACATTGACGGTGACAAGCTCAACAACCGTAAGGAGAACCTCGAGTGGTTCTAAGAGTAAAAAAATTTTATTTTAGGGGGAAACCCCGAGTAAATTTAAGTTTTTAGTTGCGTAAGCGGCTTAAATTAAGGATAATTTGGACAAGTAGTTCCTGACCTCTGAATTGGACTCTTTCGTCATCCCAGTTGCGTAGGAGGTCGTCCCAGAGGAGTTGGTAGAATTGCCAATCCAAGGACGATTTGTCCTCCCAGGCATTGAGGATGTACTGCTCGTAGAGTTCATGACCTCTCCCTTGCACCAGACACCCTCTCCCTTGGAACGTAAGGCTTCTTCGAAGTGCTCGAATGCGATTGGCTGCGTGACCATCGGAAATGACACTTTTTGTCCGTTTGGTCAATGTTCGTGTCTCGTGCCATAGTCGACGAAAATACAGACAAACAGGTTATATATGAGTTTGAGACCAAGAATGGTGTAACTCGACCTGTCCGATTCAAATTCGAATAAAAATTTTTTATTTCATGCAATGTTTAACTATTTCACCATCTTCTTTAACACCCCAGTACTTCCTTTTCGATATTACATGAACTTCGGTGAAAATTTTGTCCAATTTGAATTGACCCATCTTTTCACCGACCATGCCCATTTCAATGAGTTTGTTGTACCCTTCTTCGTTCGTCATGAGTGCGTCAATGTTCTCATAGTAAACCACAACTTTGGATTTGACTTCGGAGAAGAATTTGTTGTAGTTGTCAAGGACTGCCTTTGCGAACTGAGGATAGGACCAATGTTCGACAATAGGTTTTAATGTGGTTACTAAGCCACTTTGACCTTGAGTGAATTCGTACTTCAAAACAAAAGGAGAAAACCTTTCAACAAAGTTGTCGACCTTCTCATAGTGTTTACTCTTCATCTTTTGAGGTTTCTTAATGGAATATCCCCATGTCGAATTCATAAGCAATTTGAGTGTCATTGCAAGTTTGGGGTTTGAAGCTTTCCTAATATCATACAGTTGTTGTATGACTTTTCCAACTGTATAGTTCCTTCCCAGGAACTCACCATCTTCGTTTGGAATTCCAGTGGAATATATTGGACAAACCTCATGTACGCAGCGTTAAGGTCGACATAGTATATCTTTTCATCTGAGTCGAACTTGTCGCAACCAATTGGTCCAGTTTGTGGAAATTCAAGTGAGTCTCTTATCTTCTGAGAAACTTCTCCTGTTATCTCATAAACATCGTCGAAGCAACCTGTTTCATATAAAACCTTCTGACCTAACTCAGATGCTCTCCAATACAATTTGACGTCAATTGGATGTCTCAATGGAAGTTTGTTTATAGCATCTTGAAGTTCTTGCAACCTCATTGGAAGTTCTTCTGGTTCAGGTTGGTATCCGAACAATCCAACTCCTTGGGAATTGTGTACTTCTTTTGTACTAGAACTTTGTCTGGAACAACTTTTGGTCTTGCTAACATGAAAAGTTTGTTTCGTCTTTTGGTACAAAAGTTTCTGTCAGCTTGTCATCTGGAATTGGTTCCAACAAACCTTTCTCGAAAAGAATGTTTACAGCTCTGACAATGTTGCACTTGCCTTTTCCGAACAATGGGTTTGTAAGACTTTCGTTCAACATGAAGTGGTTGTGGACAATTACAATCTTCAACCATGGTAAGTCTTTGTCAACAACATAGTCGTCATGTGAAGAACCTTTCTCAGTCGGAATGTTGACTCGGATATTCACATTTGCCAACGGTGCAATTTTTGACAATTGACCTCTGAGAATGTACCTTGTTTCACACATGACTCAAGATACTTCATCTTCTCATCTGTAACAAGACCAGAGTTCCTGAGACATGTAAGAATACAAGGTTCATTGACAATTGTTTCGATTGAATTGTAAATTCCATACCTTGTCAAGTCAATGTCAGACTTATTTCTGAAGGGGAAGTATCCAGCATGTTGTCTGACTGCTTGAGGGTTAGGTTGGTACCATTCGAACTTGACACTTGCAATTCCTTCAATTGCATTCAAAATGTCTGAGTCGGAGTCAACCATTTGTTCTCTCTTTGTAGTCTTGAAAGCGTCAAGAAGTTGTGCGGCTGTTGTGACATTGCCATGTGCATAGTAAATGTGACCGTCCAAATCTGTTACGGTTAGTCTGAGATTGTATCCTTTCTTATTTCCGTCTTGAATTGCAGCAAGTACACCCATGAAGCCTTCTTTGTTCTTTCCTTCGTCAAAGTTTACTGTAAAGGTTCGACCAGATGTAATTTGACTTCTAACTTCACGATACTTCTCATATGCATATCTTGTTCTTTCCATGGGAGCATGTTTGTCTTCACCTTCCCTTTTTTCCTTCTCAAAGGATGCAATTGTTCGTCATGTTTCCAGTAGAATCTGGCAAAGCCGTCGTGTCCTTCAACTTGAGGCTCAGAAACATCGAAAGGCATGTCCATAAAGACGTTTCTCTTCTAACCTCTCTAGTCTGTTTGGATAATTGGCGCGCGCGGTTTCTAAGTCCATCTTCGTAGCGAAGACCAGACCAGTTTGTCATAGACTTTTATTGGGTCTTTCCCTTCCTATATTTAAACTTCTTCGAAACTTTTCCAACCATATCTTTCTAACTCTGCTTTTATTCTAGCAGACCTTCTATCCATTCTATATGGGGGCATTTTTATAAAAATAAAAAATATTTTTTTTCTTTACTTTACATAACCACCTGCTGCCATAAGTCTTTGACGCCAACCCATACCAGCTAATGAAGGTTGACTTGGTTTAGTTTGGAAACTAACTTTGGTTTTGGTTTATCTTCAGTTTTTGGTTTTTCTTCTTCTATCGTTTTCGTCACTTTTGGTTCCTTGACTTTACCTCACTTGCAGGAACAGTTGTGTCGTCAACATCTTCATAAATATCATATGCCATTTGTTTTTGTTTTCCTTTCAACTTTTTTGTTTGTTGTAAAGTTTAGAATATTTCGACTCTAAGTCAATGAGATGTTCTATAATGAACTGTTGGTCAGTGAAGTAAACTTTTCCATCTGTTGTCTCGAAAGCTCCTTCAGACTTCAATATTTTATTTGTGAGAGTCTGTTTCTTTTTTGAGATACTAGCCGTTCCATTTCTATGAAAAGTGACTTTGTAGTTAGGGTTTGTATTTCCAGACCTGGCACTTTCTATTATTGAATTTTTCTCTTCATCTGTAAGTTCTTTGACAGGTTTTGACAATGGTTCTGAACTTTTTTGTTTGTGGTGTCAAATCTACCGTTTCAACTTCTTCGGTCATTTCATCTCAGTAAAAAATTTTAGTTTGGTTTGTTTTCAACTGGTTGTTGTTTTTTAAGTCGGTCTAAAACTTCCTGAGGTATAGGAAGAACTTGACAAACACGTGGTTGTGTAACTGCTGGAAGTCGACAAATCCATCTTGAACCCATTTGTCTCAATGCTGTATTGTTCATTTCATCTCAGTAAAAAATTTTACATTCCCCACGTTTGAGGCGGTTGAGGTTGGTTGTTGTTTACCCACTGTTGTGCATGGTTATATCCTCTGTTAAAGAATCTTTCACCTTGGTCCATGTAGTGCCCTGCTTGGTTATAGTAGTCATTTGCTTTGTTATAGTAGTTTCCTGCTTGTCTTCCTACATTGTCCATCCATCCTTGAACTTTTCCTCTTGTTTCAGGATTTGGAATAAGATTTGCTGCATCTCGTGCTACATCCCAACCTTTCTGTACGGTTTGTATAATAGGTTGTGCTTTCTCTTTCAGTATACCTAAAGTACTCAAAATCTTCCTTCCAATTCCAAATGCACCTCTGGCTAGTGTTCCCACTGCGGGCAAAAATCTAGATGCGACTCCTGCTAATGCGCCAAATAAACCCATTTCTTATGGGTTAAAAATGACGAATTCAAACAAGGACCCCTATGTTTCTAAAGCGACAAAGAAAGCACTCATGATAAAAATCTTTAGTTCAACACCAAATGCTTGGTTTATGGATATCTTGGAAAACATTCCGAGGTATAGAGAAGATGGACCACCATATTGGCTAATATTTGTCGGTCAAAACACAAGATACTGTGAAGCCATACCATTACAGTCCAAAAATATTTTAGATGTGAAAACTGCTTTGACAATATCGTTGACAAATACCATCCAACAAAACTGACATCTGACTGTGAAAGTTCTTTCAAATCAGACGATATTAAAAACTATCTGCGTTCAAAAAATGTAAACCAATATTTCATTGTCGACCAAAACCATTCTGCTCTTGGTGTCATTGACAGTTGTATAAAAATCTTAAGAGACTTAAACCAACCACAAGGTGGTGAGGTAGATGAAATGTCATATGACGACAAATATAGACATTTCTCCATGGCAAAGATGAGACAAGTTTTAAATATTTACAATAGCCGTAAACAAAAAGGTTTGGGAAACCACTCCCCCGAAGAAATGAAAAACAACCCCGACTTAGAGAAAGACTATATATTTAATAGTTTAGTCAAAAGAGAAAACAAGAAAGAATGCCAGGCTTCAAACTTAAGAAAGGTGACAAAGTAAAAATAGAAATACCTAAACGCGACCCATATGAAAATACTATTGACTATGACAACAATGGAACTCGACAGGTACTCGCATTCGTGTTCGTAAAAATAGAAGAAAGTATACAAGAGAATATTATGAAGTTTTAGGCAAACATGGCAAAATGTACACACTGCAAGCAGAAGATAAAACTACTATTGTCAGACCTCGTTTCAAACTTGTCAAAGTTCAAGGTGGTATACTTTCAAAGACAGTTCCTAACAAATATAAGACAACTCCTGACGAATATGCTAAAGAAGTTGAAAATGACGACTAAGCAATTCTATACCATGCACAAACTTCATGTAAGGTGGCATGTATTTTTTACCTAGTCCTGTAGATGTTGTTGTAAAGTATGTTGGTGGTTTCCTCCTGGTTCAGTTTGTCGAAAAGTCTTTTTTTGCTGAATGCGTTATAAATCTGGAGATAAAACGTCATAGCCAGCTTCATACTCTGATTTGTATAATGGGTGGTCTCTTAATGAGTGGCTATGGTCGCCAGAAAAGTTTGTTGTACCAGAATGACTATGTGGTGGCAAGTTGTCGACAGATATCGTTTTACTTCCACCTGTTTTCTTTGGAGTGTGTGCACAATACAAAAAACTTTCGAGTATTTGAGTCCAAGTTCCAAAACCAAGTACTACTTCTGGTCTGGTAGAGTTCATTGACGTGTAAATAGAACCAACTGGGTAAATGGTTTGAAGTATTTCTGTCTTTAATGTTTGAAGCTCTGTTTTGTCAGCTTTTTTATCATATAAATCTTGAGCAGTGAATTTAACTTTGTTTTCATCCTCCATGACATAGACATTTCTACATCTAATGTATCTCATCGTTGTTATGTCTTCTTCCGATGTTAAACCTTGTGGAAAGTTAGGAGGTTTCCAATCTAATACATCCCCACCAGTTTCTTCAACCGTTCCTTCAATATTTTCTATACCAACAGTTGCGAAGAAATCGTGTGTATGGTTCTTATCTGCCTTCTTTTCAAGGCTAACGTTTAAGTCTGTTATTTCAGAAGATGTATGTGTATGTCCAACGTCACTTTTCCTGTTTAAGGTTTCTTGTAAGTTTGTAATATTTGCAATGGTATGTGTATGGTTCTTGTCAGCTTTGCCATCTAACTTTTCTTGTAAGTTTGTAATATTTGCAATGGTATGTGTATGGTTCTTATCCGCTTTAAGGTCTAAACATCCTGAAACCCACCCTGTATTGGCTTTACCTTCTAAAATCTTCGATGTCCGTTCATGGTACCATTCAACGCTTTTTATAATTTCATTGTCTTTTTCATCCACATATTCCTTATCTGCCTTCTTCACTAACGCACTAGCCACACATGCTAACTCATCGTTAACATACTCTTTGTCAGCTTTGTTGTCAACATCCTCTTTCGTTGCATATGTTGCATCTGCTCTGTCATGTTCTTCTTGAACTTTTTCAATGACATACTCTTTGTCAGCTTTGTTGTCAACATCTGCTTTCAAAAGAAGTTCATCTATAGGTTTCTCGTTTAAAGTTCCTTTTGTTGGATTTATACAAACAGTATGGTTCTTACTGTCTTGAAACAGAAACTCGTCTGTCAATGGGTTTAATGTCAGTTTTAAGTTTCCTTCTTTCAATGACTCAGATATCTTAGAATAGTTTGAAAAGTTTGTTGTGTTCTTATTTAGAGCTTGCAAAATGAGTTGTCGGTTGTGTTGTATTTCTCTCATAGACGCTGTTTCTTTCGACATTTTTATTCTAGATAAAATATGCTTTCAATAGAAAAAGAAAATTCAAGAGTTGCTACAACTAAACCATTAGATGAACTTTTTACTAACGTCGGTCAAAAGTTTGAGACAGAGACCGTAAAGCATGAAGGCTATCGTTTTGACTACCCACTAAGATGGTTAAGAGACCCATCCGTCACAAAAGCTATTGGCTTTCGTAGAATGAAGTTCATTTCAGAAGCCATACATGGTTTCCCATTTACGGTCGCTTTTGAAGTTCGATACTATAACAAAGAAAAACATACGTATGAGAAATTTGAACAGGGAAAACTTTTACAAGTTAGTTTGCTTGTAAACTTAGAAACAACTCTTCAAGCTTTTCAAGAAAAAATAAACGATATCTATCTCGAATATGCAAAACAGTACAACATTGACGAAGGAGAGTACCATCTCGATATTATATATGACAGGAAAAATGCAACTGTTAAAATCAATAGAATAGAAGACCTTGGAGAAGACGTTTATATTTCTACAAAATATAACAACTTGGCATGGTATAGATTTTGAGGATGTTAAATCAGCCTGCAGAATATCCAGTACACCCGAACTTTTATGAAGTCGAAACCCTAATGGAACATATGAAAATGTTTTCGACTCAGATGCTATTATAGTTCATGCTTCATTTTCTGGTGCACAAAACTCTTTTTTATGCTTGGCAAATGACTTTTACGAAAAACCTACAAAGCTATATGAACCGCCGAGTGGAAGTATTTCAGACTTTCAAGTATGGTTTACTACAGATGGAAGAAAGAGAATAATTCCATTATACCACGCGTTTTACTTAGAACTTAGTTTCATATACAACTACTATCGAACGGTAAAAATATAATTTTAATACGGTTGAGGTGTTGGATTTGGTTGCCAACTAGACTGTGGTGCAGGTTCAGGCTGTTGTATAACAGGAGCTTGTTCTTCTGGTTCAGGGTCTTTAGGTATATATACCAACAAACTGACCTACTCTTTTACCAATATTTTTGACTCCGTTCCAAATTCCTCTTCCGACAGATTTTATTCCATTCCATATACCTCTTCCAACATTTCGAAAGAAGTTTCCTATTCTTCCAAAGAAACCCATTTTACTATATGTAAAAATCTAATGTCCGCCTAGTCTCTTACGTTTCCTGTTGAGTTCCATTGCATTCTTTAACTGGAGCTCATACATTCTATTTCTCCTCTGGTAGAAAACATACTCTGGGTCAACTCCTGTGTTCGCGTCATCTGCATAGAGTTGTTTATATCCCACTTCAGGGTTTGTATAAAACTCTTTCCATCTCATATTTGCATACCATGGTGGCAAACCTAACGCAGCGTCATTTGACATGGCAGTTTGCATTTGTACATCTGTTGGCACTTGACCATAGTTTGCCATTGCAGTTTGTATTCTAACTTCATTTGGAATATTCTCTGGGTTTGGTTGTCCAGGTTGCTGTGCATTCGCTAAGTTCTGTGCGTCCATTTAATATTAGATAAAAATATCTCTTACGAGTACATATACTGAACATTTGCAGGCATTGGTTCATCTTCATATTCTCTGTACTTTTCTGCCACGTCAAATAAATAAATGACACAATGGAAAAAACCTAAAACAAGTAGTCCTATTTCAAACCACATTTACTTACTAATAAAATTTCTTTGTTATGACACTTTCTCCAGTTTATAGGACCTCTCTCATATTCTATCTTGTCATATCTAAACTCATAGTCATGTATGTCCTCTAACCATCTCATAACAGTTTCCAAACCACTTTTATCGGATGTAAAGTAAAAGCATGGATGGTTATGTAAAACGTCTAAAGTTTCTAAAGAGTCTCTCAAAGTCCAGTCTACTTGGTATTGAAAATCCCATGTGTTAAAGAACGGCGGGTCCACTATAAAGAAAACATTTTCCTTGTCTTTATATTTTTCATACAACTCTGTCCAATGACATCTCACAAACTCTATACCCTCAATATATTTTTCTATGTCCTCTTTGAAAACATTTGTATAGTTAAGATATAAAACTTTTGACATAAGTGTTTCAATGTCATGAACTCTTATAGAACCACTATATAATAGTCTAGCAGATATACTATCCCAGTCTATATATTCTGCTTTTTTCAAAACCTCTCTCACAATATTTTTCTTATCTAATGGTATACGTTCCATCTTACCTATAGGTATCTTTTCTTTTAACTCTTTCAATATATTGTTTGTGTCTGGTATATGTTTGAGACGGTCCATATAGTTGTCGAAGTCATTGCATATAATCTTTGAGTCTGGGAATATTGTATGGCACAAATGGGATATATAGAAACTTCCACCGAACAAATCTACAAATGTTAGACCATTCGGTAGTTTCTTAAGTTCTCTCAATATAATATCTTTACATTTACTCTTATTTCCAAAGAACGGTAACGGAGGTTTTGTAAAATTCATTTATATATAATAATAAAAATGTTTTTACCCGAAAAGTGACAGAAAAGTGACAAAGCATGAAAACATATATAATTTGTGAAAAGCGACACATTATATAATGTTTTCGACCCAGAAGAAGGCTTCTTCCCAGAAGCAATGGAGGAAGAAGAAGAGTCCTCCGAATTCACACCAGAAGACTAACAATTTTCCGAATAAAAACTTCATTTATACTAAACATCTTCGGGGCTAGAGGGCACGAAGTGCCTGGAAGCCCCACTACCCTTTTTTTTTTTTTTTTAAAATAATATACGGTAGTGTTTACTAATAGATGAATAGTATATAAATTCTATTAAAATGGATTTGATCCAAAAAAAATATATAAAATTTGATCATAAATAAAATCGTTTTAAATTACTTCTTCATTTAAATTATAACAATTATTTTTGGTTTTAATGTATTATAGTCCATACAATACTATTGTAATCTCTTTTCTCGAATTTAATTTTTCAATTAGCAATTCGAGAAAAAAAATATTACTTAAAGGACGACTTATCACTCCGAAAAAGACCAAAATTAAGGACGTGATTTTTTTGAAAGTTCGCGATTTTTCAAAAAGTCGCAATTTTTTCCCGAATCGCGATTTTTTAAAAAAATCGAAATTTATCGTTCAAATCGCGATTTATTAATAAATCGCGAAAAAATTCTGTTCGCGATTTTTAAAAAATCGCGATTTAAGCTAAAAATCACAATTTATCATCAAAATCTAGATTTAAAAATTCGGTTGCGATTTTGCCTATTATCAAAAACTTCTTCGATAATTTTTGAAATCATGTCTTTGTTTTGCTGATATTCATCTGATTCTTCCGGAAGATATGCATTACTTAATGCCAAATCTATCACTTCTGGATGTGTTTTTCTTAATGATGATATATAATGAATTGCCTGAATTGTATCATAATCGATGTTCATCCCAAGATTAAACATGAAACTTGTTGCCTTGTCAATTGACGGAAGATTTAAAATGCGTTGAACAAGACTTTTAACTCCTATATCTGGAGTTACTTGTTCTTCATACAAGTAAATTTCGTTCTCAACTTTGGTTGTAAATGTTTTCCGAGCCGAAATTTTGCATTGTTCATTTTTCCGATCACCCTTTCCTATCGGATTGTCTTCATCATCATAAACTAGAATATTCTTCGAACTATTGAATTCCAATTTTCCAATATGAAATGCTTTAGGTTTTTCTAAATCGGCCGGTTTTACATCTAAGATGTTATGAATACATGGAATATGAACACCATATAGTTTATAAACATTTTCCATGTTGCAGTTGCATTTACAATGCTGTTCGACTTTATTTTTAATTGCCGAAATTTTCAATTTTCTATAAAGTTTCATTACATTATCATTTTTTGGATCATCAATTTGATTAAATCTCGACATTATATGTTCAATCATTGTTTGGAACTTCAAAAGTTTGTTTGTGCTTGAAATCTCCTTCATTTTGGTATTCAAGCTCCCGTGATTACCTTCCGCATGATTGCTAGGCATGATTTTGACATCTCTCTTAAATCGTGCGATTTTGGATTTGAATTCCTCTTTGCCAAGATTGATCCATTTTTCCATATCAAGAGGATCAACCAATTCATTCTTATTTAAATGATTAACAATTTCGGAGTATGTTTCGTATCTAACATTATACGTTGCTTCATCTTCTGCATATATTACTTCTCGAATCAATCCCCTCATGATTACACTATCTTTAATTGTTTTTAAAAAATGATAAGCGCAAAGCCAATGAATTAAATGGCTACTTTTGCAAAAACTTTCAAGAGAATAGTGCAAATCGCTTAAAATCGGGACATTTTGAATATCAACATCTGTAGCAGATGAAACTAGTCTTTCATAAAAGATTCTGTAAGCATTTGAGTTTTCGCTCAGCCCGAAGTAATATCCCAGTGGATAACCTGTGTTATTAATAACACACTGGGGTAATATAAGTATATACGGAGGAAACGAAAACGTGGCATCCAGTTCGATGGTCTGGATACATTCGTTTTCAATTGCAACCTTAATAAATCAGGTACAAGGTCTGGGATCCAGCATGACCATTGAATTGATTTTGAATTGCAAGTTGCAAGATCTTTTAGCTTATCTTCTAAAAGATGGACATAAACTTTGCCGGGTAATTGTTTAAGTAACGAGCGCAAATCATAAATATCCTTAATTATTGGTGAATTGAAGTTGGTATAACGTGTCAGTTTTTTGCTTAACTTATTTGAAGGAATTACACATTTTGAAATTTGAACTCTGTTAATAACATCCTCGATTAAATAAGGTATATCTTTGTTATTCCTTATTATAACAGCTTGACTCATTTTTTTGTTAATAATTATTGTAAAAGCCTTATATCGATTTCCTTCAATATATTTTCGATCAAAATCAAGTTCTAGAATTAAACGATCACTAGGATCAGTGTCTTTAAAATAGAAGTCTGTGTATTTGGGAGGATTTTCTTGTTCCTTAAATGGAACTATTTTAAGGAAAAAAGGAAGATAATTAAAGAGTTCATGAATCTCACTGAAATTCCATATATCTGAGGCACCAATATTCCAAGTTACTTGGCGTGATTCTTTGTCATAATTATGCATTACTTCAATGTTTGCAATTTTAAGAACATTATATCCGCGGGGAATTTCATTAATCATGCGTTTTGATAAATAATAGCCACTTGCAATGCGATTATATACATTGAAAATGAAATCTGCCTGTGAATCAAGAATATATGAAACAAATTGCTCTTTGTCATCGTCAATAAGATCTTTAGATACATATTGAAAAAATACAGCCATATTTTTTAATCTAGCTGCGTGCCTGACAACAGACTTCATGAATCCTTTCGATCGAACAATATCATCTGGTTTATATGAATTAATGTAAGATATAATTTCCGCAAAATTTTGATATTTTAAATAGCATTCAAATGCGAATGAACTTATACGAATTTTCTTGGATTTAAGTAAATTCAGTTCAAAACCAGCGATCAATGATTTTTTGACATTGAGGATATTGACATAATATTTTTTTCCGCATTGAACATTATATATAAATTTTTGGTTATCGTCAAAGTTTGATAGTTTTTCAGTATTTGCACATAAATATTCAAGGATATTGTTTGCATTGAAAGCATATGCTAATTCTATCACCAAAAATGGTTGTTCCAATATTGCGACCAAATAGTTTGGATAAAAAAGCGTCAAGATCATCCATTAACAAAGTATCAATTAGAAAATCCTTCAATGTTTGTGGAAAAACATGAATATAGTTATATTCTTCTTCATCACCCATATCCTTGCTATATTCGTCTGCTATTGAAGTTAAGTATTCATTTGGTGTAGGGTAAAATTCTAAATTGTCCAGTATTTCATTGACCGCCGGTGCGAAATTTAAGTTATGTATTACAAAAAGGGTAATGTAGTTATAAGCATCACATGTACGAATGCGCTTACATTCAGCCTGAATATCATTAAATTCTGGATCTTCTAAATCGAGGTCTATATTATTCTGAACGAGATATTTTGAATAATTTATTATCTTAAGAATAGTACTATTGATTTTATTTAGATCAATAATACATCCATAATCAAAAGGAGCCATGGCCATTAAACGGAATGTCAATTTTAAAAGTAAACAAATTTTAGGATTAAACTAAGAAGAAATTTAAAATTTAAGTAAGAGAAATAATTTTTATAAAATAAATTTAATAATGAAAACAAAAAACAGAAAAATATTTAAAATTAGAAATAGAGTAAGATAATGTAATAGTGTCCGAGAGATAAAACAGTGTCTGACAGATGCAACAGTGTCTATGAGATGCAACAGTGTCTATGAGATGCAACAGTGTCTATGAGATGCAACAGTGTCTGACAGATGCAATAGTGTGTATGAGATGCAACAGTGTCTGAAAGATGCAACAGTGTCTATGAGATGCAACAGTGTCTATGAGATGCAACAGTGTCTATGAGATGCAACAGTGTCTGACAGATGCAACAGTGTCTGACAGATGCAACAGTGTCTGACAGATGCAACAGTGTCTGACAGATGCAACAGTGTCTATGAGATGCAACAGTGTCTGACAGATGCAACAGTGTCTGACAGATGCAACAGTGTCTGACAGATGCAACAGTGTCTGACAGATGCAACAGTGTCTATGAAATTTAACAGTGTCTGACAGATGCAACAGTGTCTATGAGATGCAATATTATCTGTCACACATAACAATGTCTGACAGATATATCTTTCTATGATTCTAACCCTAATTACATTTTTCGTAAAAACCTATATTTAAGATTTGCAATTAACACCCTTTTTTCTCTTCCAATAATGCACAAAACCAAGATTTGACATCAGATTTAAAATCTCCATCAAGTCTGCTTTCCAAATCCGCTGTCAAAACTTGAATATCTCAATTAATTAATGATATTCAGATATTGCGAATAATCTTTAGGTAAAGAAGAAAATTTAGGTTGTAAAATCATATAAAAATGTAGTTAGAGAGCAAAAATTATGTTTGAGTGGATTTCCATGTCGTAGTGGATCTAGATGTTTGAGTGGCTTTAGATGTATGAGTGGTTTTCAATGTCAGTGTGGATCAAGATGTCTGGGAATAAAAGTAAGTCGTAGGTTAATATAAGTTTGATATTAATGTAAGTATGACTTAAAATGTAAGTCTCGGACGAAAGTAAGTCTGACTTGAAATGTAAGTCTCGGACGAAAGTAAGTCTGACTTGAAATGTAAGTCTCGGACGAAAGTAAGTCTGACTTGAAATGTAAGTCTCGGACGAAAGTAAGTCTGACTTGAAATGTAAGTCTCGGACGAAAGTAAGTCTGACTTGAAATGTAAGTCTCGGACGAAAGTAAGTCTGACTTGAAATGTAAGTCTCGGACGAAAGTAAGTCTGACTTGAAATGTAAGTCTCGGACGAAAGTAAGTCTGACTTGAAATGTAAGTCTCGGACGAAAGTAAGTCTGACTTGAAATGTAAGTCTCGGACGAAAGTAAGTCTGACTTGAAATGGAAGTCTGATTCTAAATGTAAGTTCTAGACTAAAGTAAGTCTGATTCTAAATATAAGTCTGATATTAAGATAAGTTTGTAACTAAAATTAAGTCTTATTCCAAAAGCAAATTTAATTGTATAATAAGTCTGGATCTAGAGTAAGCCTTAGTCTACAGCTATTCTGTGTCAAAAATAAGTCACGAACCATAGTAAGTTTCGGACTAGAGTATGTCTGTAATTCGAATCATTCATATTCTTCAATTATCCCGCCAAAAAAAATATCGTCTTTTTATCATACCATAGTTTTTATCAATCTCGTTCTACTAAAAAACCTTTATATTGGTGATTTCTTTGTTAAACCCGTATTTTTTCATGTGAATCTTATTGTATAAACTCTAAAAGTTCAATTTCCGGTCGAAAAAAACTTGAAAACAATTTGTATTCGACGAGTTAAAGAGCTCTATTTATTCTAAATTTTCCAAAAAAAATTAGATTTCGTTTTTTCGCTTCAAAAAATGTTGTTTTAAGTTTTAAAATTTGTAATTCAAAATTTTTTTGGAAAGATTTACGATTTTTTAATACTGCGAATGAGTTTTATTTTACATACTCTATTGATAAATCATATTTTTGTCGAGATATAACTTTTTTTTAAAAAAATTATATGCAAAGAGTGTTATAGAATTCTAGAAGGTATAGTGCATAATTTGAAGTATACTATCAAATAAAGAAATTTTACAGTTTTTTAGTTTTATTTAGATGTACGTTATTTTAGATGGCTTCGTCGAAAACAAAGCATGTCTGTTAAGTTTATTCTTAACATGGTAAATAAAATGGCAACGAAGCCCAGTGTACTGCGTCTTATGCCGTAGTTTTTGTTATCTTCATACTCAAATACAACAAATACAAATAGATTTATTACGAAAAAACGTATAAAACAAATGATATATTTATTTCTAGACAAGTTGACGAACATGTAGCGCAACTGTATCGCTTTAGAGAACAGTTCTTCCAACACCTACTCATTCAGTGAAAGATTTAAGAAGAACTCTTACTCGACCTTAACTACCTACGCTTTGCTTGAACAATTCCCAACGAGGTTACTATAAGGTTGCAAGTCTTGTCAAAATGTAGTATGCAATACGTTGGGGAAAAATAGATATATACGAACAAACTACTACAGTCTAGCAACTAGTCTTTAAGTGTAATGTATTTTTGCTACAAAGAGCTCATAACGAAGTCAAATTTTGCAATTTGATGTCAAAACTAGCTAGTTGTTGAATCAAATAGCGTTGTGACTTTGTATACATCACGATCTTGTGGTATCAGAGCTGTACTGCTGCAGACTAATTCAACTAAACATGAGCAAGATTGGGATTTCTATTCTCTGGGGTGCGAGGCTCGTCCAAAGTTCAAGCAGCTACAGTGTTTTGGATCACCTAAAGAACTTTGGGAATTCAGTTATCCGTTACTACTCTTAAATTAAAGTAGAGCACTACAGCGAATCAATCGTAATGCCTAGTCTCTCCAGTAACAAGCTGATCTGCTATATTAACTTTAAAGCCAAATCGATTCACATTGTTGCTGGTAAGTCTGATTGCTTCAGATAGAGAGCATGAATTGCTTCTTTATCATCTAATCCCCATCCCCCTTGTTCCCGATTGGATGACATGGACAATTCATCTTTCTCTAACGAAACAAAATGACACTTTTTTGGCGGGTTATTGACTCAGAAAAATTTGAGAGTTAACAAATAATTTTGGCGCCAAAAATAATTTCTCTTAATTTATTAAATTTAATATTCGCACATCCATAAGTTATGCTATTTTTTCTATTTATTTTGTTCTAAAATTCTAAATATTTTTTTTTCATAACATAAAATATAATGTCTAGTCTCATTTACATAACAACATGCCTTAGAATAGGTTTTTTATTCTTTTTGTCACTTTAAATTAAGAATAAAAAGATAATTTAAATTGAATATTTGCGATTATTCTCACTAATGCTGCTTCCTCTTTTATTAGGTAGACAACAAAAAGTTAGCCTTGGACTCCCATATCAGATTTTTGATTGGTTGCGTATATAATGAGCTGGGATTGATAGACGAAAACCCAGTGAGAAAATTTTTGACGCCATTTCAAAAAATAAAGCCAAATATACAATTTCGGATTAGTTTTAAGCTTGTCTGATCAAGGTATATTGTTTTACATATTAGTTTAACAAGTTTGATAGAAATTGTAAAACGATTTAACAACAAAAATTTGAAAAAATATAAATTTTAGAAAATCAAAATAATACTCGATCATCAAAAAATCGAGAAATATGCATTGACATGTATCACTAGAAGCAATTTAATCATCTATTGATATTTCTGTCAAATTGTAAATAGATTTTAAAATTAAGAAAAAATATCAGTGAAGTGGAAGAAAATATATATTCATGAAACAACTTTTGAGAATGTGTCACATATTTAAAATATAATTGAATTGTTTGAAAAGGTGTTTTGGCATAGTATTATTATGTTTGTTAGAAAAGATTTTTTCATTTTGTAACAATTTATCTCTGAAACCAATGTATTCAATTTTGTAATTCGGTCTGAAAAAATATGATGGGTTTATCTTTTACTTCATTATTTTTATTGATGTCAGAACGAAAATTCACTAAGAGCCCCTTCAGCGCGGACGAGGATCGTCTCCTTACGAGCATCGTCAACGACTGTCTCAAGCAAAGCAGGAGTATCGACTGGCGCGTTGTTAGCAGCCAGATGCTCAACAGGAATGCACGTCAGTGCAAAGACCGTTGGGAGGGATACCTTGACACCAAGATCAACCGCGAAGAATTCAGCACCGAAGAGAACTACTTCATCCTCAAGAAGGTCGAGGAAGTTGGCAAGAAGTGGAAAGTCATTTCCAGCATGATGAAGCGTCGTACTGATGTTGCAGTTAAAGCACAATATCGCAAGCTTGTTCGCCGCAACATCACTACCGACAACGTTTTCTTTGTCAACACCGAGTCCTACCAGATGAAGCAGCGCTCCCGTCCTGCGAGCACAGCGATGTCGAACCGCAGTGCGCGCGTGCTGAAGGGGCTCTACTCGAACACTCGTCACCGGTCCAACGCGGACAGGTTCTCGACAACTTTGCCGAGAGCTCCTACCACGGTTTTCCAGGAAATTCATTTCCTAACTCTTCTACAGCAGACTCAAACTTTGAGTCACTGTTCAGTGTCGAAGACGAACTCTTCGACAACTTTGAACAAGAAATCTTTAGCTGGTTCTAAGCTACTTTAAGAGAAACCTTTATATACTAGTTCTCTTTTATTTTCTTAGATTCACAAGCTATTTATTTCTTGTGCTTAAGATATTTAATCGATTAAATATCTCTTTCTTTATACCCTAATCTTATAATTTTTTTTCAAACTCTTTTTTAACCCTCATTAAATTCCATATTTTTTGAAACTTAGCCCGATCACTTCATAATCTTCAAAATAAAATATGCCATTAAGACATATTTAGATTTTAAAATTTTGGTAATTTCTCGATTCCAATATTTTTAGAACATGCAATATGGGATGCTGTATCTTATGTAATTAAATCTTTATCTAACATTTGTTCAACTTTTAAACCAATACTACATGGTTCATTATTGATTTTGGAAAATTCAAATTGCAAATTGTTCTATATGAGACAAAAGATGAACCGATAAATCTCACCATTCTGACAAAGTTGGTCCACATCTTTCAATTTTCAATCTTACTGATTTTAATTAAAAATTTAAGAACTCTTTAGTCGAATTCATCAATTCATTTAAGATGTAATCATCACTTTAAAATATAAGTCATTCACCAGTATATTTTATTGATATTAATACTACTAATTAGCAGACTTTAAATATTCAAGATATCAACCAACAATGACATCGAATAGAATACTTTTATCTGAAATTAACTGATATCAATCATTCGCTTCCATGAATAAATGAGGATCCAAAATTCCCAATCAAAAGTTAACCATTCATAACTTCTAGGTACCACGTGATTGGGTGTTTTATGATTGCTTTCTGTTATGAACTTACTTCATTTAATGTTTCAAAATAATTTAATTGTGATGCTTTTAATGTATTATTGAAAATCGATTATTGATTCAATAAATATGCAAAAAAATTTTAGTACCAAATTTTTGATCAAATTATTCAAAGGAAAAGTGAAAAGTGTTAAGTTTGGAAAAAATATTTATTAAATTCAGTTCAACTTTTAATTTTATGGCAGTTACATCTTTTATATGGGCGGTGTAAACTTTAGAAATAATCTTTCACTCACAAATAGCGGAGGGACGTTTCATGAATAATTTGAAAATTATGCATAATTCTTACCAATTATTAAATCCAATGCAATTTTTTTGTTTAAATTATTTATGCAACTTTTTCTGAGAATGTTCAAAACACTTTATAGTCAGGTCAGTCAACTATAGTTTGCTATAGTAAAATCTTAAACAATACCAAAATAACTTATTGAAAATAGATTCATAGCTTAGACAATGATTAAAAGTCCAATTATAAAAATTTTATTTACAATTCGCTTTCCAATGAAGAATATAAACAATATTTTGTTTATCATCTCCTTCTAGTTTTCAAAGTTCTCAAACAGCGGAAAATTTGAATGCATTCCAATTTTCAATTGACTATGGTTCTCAAACGTTCATTATTATTCACAATTTTATCATTTTTTATCTGAAGCACAGTATGAGCATCAAGCCACATCCAAGGTCCAAATTCACTCCCGAGGAAGACATTAGGCTTAACCAAATCGTCATATCAATGAAGAATGTTGATTGGAATCAAGTTGCAAAGAAAATGGGAAATAGGAATGCAAGACAATGTAAGGATAGATGGACAAAATATCTATGTCCATCAGTGAACATGATGAAGTTTTCACTCCAAGAAGACATTGACCTTTTAGAATTATATGATAAGTTTGGGCCAAAATGGATTTTAATATCAAAATGTTTCAATAACAGAAGTGATGTTGCTATTAAGTCAAGATATATGGTATTAAAACGACGTAGAATGAGTTTACAATACTTAAAAGATATCCGTGATCATAAACGAAAACCATCAGATTTATGAATAAAGCTATAAATTTTATCATTTTTAGAATTAAATGATTATTCAATTTTTCAAATTTTTTTCTTTTCTAAAATATTTCTTATTATGATAACTTCGATATATGGATAGTTGTTACATGAAAGCTACTTTAAATTTGAAAAAGGAAGAATTTTAAAATCGATTGGGAATCAAAAGTAATATTGGTATTGGAACGGAGCATTCGTTAATGAGAATCATAATGGGGTACATTTTAAGCAATTAACTATTCTTATCAATTTAAATCAATTTCTAAATATTCACTAATAATAAGCTTTTGTTTTTCTTTTCAATTCTACTACCTCTATTTATCAAATTATTCGTTCAAAAAATAATTGTATGAAAACTTCGATTCGATTAAAATTTATCAAAGTTGTTATCCATTCAATTTTGAAGAGTGCAATCATAATTATTTTCTCAATTATGCGAATAAAGTAATTATATTCGAATTATCAAATCAACTGTATTTTTTAAGTTTCAATTCAAAATAATTTTTCTCTTAAAATAATCGAATTAATTCTCAATTTAATCGGATGAAGTTTTTCTTCTGAACTGATTAAGCTGAATAGCAATACAATATAAACAAAGAATAATATATCTACTTAACACTTTTTTTCCGAAAATTTTCAATATTTTCTTAGGTTCATTAAAATTTGTTCAATTAATTTCCAAATATCAATCATTTGCCGACTTTTTTGTTCACTCATCATCAAATTGCTAATAGCTCATCAGGATTATGTACAATTCACTATTTTTTGAAATCAGATGATTCATTCTCAAAAATTATGACTTGAAAACTATTGATCATTTAAACTGATTATCAAAATCAATGCTTTTTGTGGCTAAATATCGTTATCCAAAATACAAAACATTACAGAATTTTCGACGAATTGACAATTTGTATCTGATCAATAAATGTAGTTTAAATGACATGTAATTAATGGATGATAGATAATCTCATAGTTTTGAATCGATTATAAATTTTCAACAATTGTGCTCAAATCATGAAACCATAATGAGGAAATTGATCGAAAGACCCAGGTATTATGTAATTTCATCGGAAAAAAGTTTTTAATATTTTTTTGAAATCATTTGAAATTTCCGAAAAAACTCCAGAATCATTTCAACATTTTATTATGCACCCTTCCTTAATTATATTTACAATTCATTTTGGCCATCCATTAATACCGGTTTTGGAATTTTGAAAAAATTGTTTTTCTTACTTTCCTTGTTCGCATAACAAAAGGAATAAACGCATCATACACACCCATGAATAATTATCACGCCGCCTAATGTCCTTACTTGTCACTTTACCGCAAACTTTTAAACAATTTATATTTCTATTTATTTAAATATTTTATTCTTTTTAATAACCACCCTACCAACTTGTCAAACGGAAATATCATTTTTTACTCCATTCAATTTATTTTACATTATGGGTTAAACATTATCTGCTATTTAAGCTATTCTCGTTGTTTATTCCAAGAGAAATTAAATTTTGTTAAAGCAATATTCAAAAATACAAAGACCATTGTTCTATCTCAATTTTGATAGTTCTCAATTTTTTGGTGGGGTAATAAATATTATATTCATAATATTAACAGTATATGCATCATGTCCATTTCTTATTTGAAAACGAATAATATTTATTTTATATCGCTCCTCTATTGATGCCTTTAATTCATAACTCTATTTCATTTACATTGGCTTACTTAAATTACCATTTTATATGATCCATTTAAATCCCGGGGTTTGCTCTCAATTAGCGGGAGATTTATCAATTGAATTTTTGAGAGTCCGGGTTCAATTTAATAAAGTATTCATTTATCATTTTAAAACAATGGAGATCACAGAAGTTAAGGTCCACCCAAGAAGCAAATTCACTAAGGATGATGATGAGAAGCTTATTAACATTGTTTCCAGCTATGGAGCATCAGATTGGTCTAAGATCTCTGCTCTAATGGGAAACAAAAATCCCAGGCAGTGCCAAGACAGATGGAACAAATATTTGTGCCCCAATGTTAACAGAAGCCCATTCTCGATCCAAGAGGACCAACTCATCCTCGAACTTTTTAACAGATATGGAGGCAGATGGGTATTGATTGCTAAGCATTTCAACAATAGAAGCGATGTCAGCATCAAGTCTAGATTCAGGGTACTTCAGAGAAGAAACGTAAGTGTTGAACTTTTAAGGAATATTCCACAGATTATGAAAACAAAGAATAAAGTTCAAGAGATCGACTCATTCCTCCTACAGAGAAAAGAAGAATCTTCTTCAAGCATTCCACAAAGCCCAGCAACAGAAGATGATCTTTTTGATCTCGGTTCAGACGACTTTCTCTTTGATTCAATTATCTTTGACTGAATCTTGTTAGTATAAATATGTATTTATCATAGTATTATTCAAATTCTTTTTTTTATGAAAGATTGACTAATCAAAACTGTGATTCTTTTGATTGGCGTGGCGCGCCCATATAATTCAATTTTGAATCAGTTCAATTCATTGATATTTATTTTATAGCAAATACACCTAACCAATATTTGCAAATTTCATCGTTGTAATTTCAATATTTTATGTAATTAAATATTTTATTTCACAATTAATAACTTTTATCAATATTAAGAGATATCTTTGGTTATTGATCAGGAAAAACTAAAATATTAACGGTGACAACTTGAAAGAAGGAATTTCATTTGCAATTTTTGAATCACAACAACAAACATCAAAAATCTTGGGAATAAAAACTTCCATTAATAATTGTGGAACATTAGAACATAGATGAAGTGTTAAAACCGCCACATTCAATGTCTTTTGCCTTATGAACCAATGCAATATAACAAAAAAAATGAGCAGGAAATGTATGTTATTTTATACACGAAATTGCTACTGATGTCATTGAAAACAATCATTTAAATGAGACATTATGCCTTTAATCAATGCATGAATCGTTTCCATCTAAATTGTGCACCTATATAGACATCTTGTGGTATAAAATAAAGATAATTCCAATAATGGATTATCTTTCTAAAAGTAAAGAGATCATATTTAAACCTATAATTTACAATATGTATTTAAGTGTCAAATACACAAGAAATGCAATTTGGCTACTTTTCATTCGAGGTTTGATATATTATGTTTCTCGAATTATATGCAGTATCAAGAGGAGTTACACCATATCCTTCTTTTGTATATTGTTTTTACTAGAGCAAGAAGAAAAAAATAGACTTGAATCATCCGTTCTAGGGCGAAGAATATTTCGATTATGCTTAGAAAGGATATTAAAAAGTTAATGATATACCAGTATGTTGAGATGATTTGCTAATCTGGAGATTGAATGATGAAATCTTTCAATTGGTATAAATTTTAATAATTTCAATAGTTTTGGTATCAAAAACCTAATTTTAAACAACTTGGTTAAGCATTTTTTAATATTTTAATCCAAATCCATGCTTTATGAAAAAATTGCATATTTTTTTTCTAACTACAATTCAGGATTATTTACTCATATGAAATAACATTGCATATTTAATGCTTTATGAGTTCATACATAATAATTAGTAAATTATTTATTTTTAGTTGAAAAATCAATATTTTTTGATCAAGAATTATCATTTTGGAATAAATCATGAGAAATTCAAGAACACAAGCTAACAGTAATTACGACAAAAATGCTATGGTCCTACTACTCACTGACAAATTCATTTGAAAATTTATTGATGAGTTTTTTTTAAAACTTGAAAAAAATAATTCAGTATCATATGATATGCATTTTTATTAAATATGTTTTGAGATATTTACATCAAAATTTTATATTCAATTTTTTGTCCCCTTCAATTTCTTTGAAATGGAAAAAAATTCATTTTACAATAACCGTTTTTTAAAATGAACAAAGAAAGAGAACAGCGTGAGCTTATCAAACAAAAGCTCCAAGAACAAAGCAACATCGTTGAGCCCATGATGAAGTTCCTTCGAAAGTTTTCGAAGCACCTTCGCCGTGACTTTTTGGCAATTCTTGTCAAAATGGCCTCAAAAGAATTTGCAATTCCCACAGTACGTCGTGATTGGCGCACCAGGAAAGGAATGATTGCGTTCCTCGTTGACAACTGGTCAAATATCAAACACTTGATCATGACAGATACATTTTTCAAATGGTACTGCTGGCAATTCCCAATGTTAGAGGATCTTCTTGTCAACCGCAACTTCGTGATGTTCCTCTACGACAACTGGGCTAAATACAAACAGATTTTAACAAATTCAAACACGAATTTTCTTTTAACAATGAATATGCCTAATTTACTACAATTGATTTCGAATGCAAGCTCGTCGGTGGACACTTTCCCGTCGAATTGGTGCCAGTTGGAGATTGGCATCGGACTTCGCAATTTATTTGGTCATTTCCTACGCGTCAGCAAGTCGCAAGCTGCGCCAGAGATCCAGCACTCGCTCTCCGTACCGAATATTGTCAATTCCATTACAGATTGTTCAGCAAATGAACAAATGTCAATCGGAAGTAGCAATTTAGAGATGAATAGCGAGTTTAGTGCACCAACTTCTGATCCCATGGAAGTTAGCGTAGCTCCTGATCCGACTTATACCTATTCTAACGATAATTTAGATGATTTCGATGATTTTCTCTTGAATCAAGGAGAAATTCCTTCGCCATCTAATGACGTAGACCAAATGGAATTCGCGGAGTATATTATATAATTCCCAATTCCAAATTTCCATCCAAAATGGAAAATTAATTAATTATTTAGAATAACAACCTTGACTTCACCCTAATTAAGGATCGTTGAACGACCCGAGGGGATTGTCGGTTATCCATCGTTTCCTTCAACCAATCGCCAGCAGACAAAAAAAATTTATTTTTTTTTATTTGTCGATGGTCCGAACAGCTGTTTTTTTCACGGGTAATAACAACCAGGTTCCTAGATGATTCTACAAGAAGATTAGGAACATGGCTTCACTTGGTTCCTCAAACAAAAAAAAATCTTTGATTTTTTTTTGTGCGGATCCTTGATGGCTCAAACAAAAAACCGTTAACTTTTTTTACAGACTGTAGTATTGGTTATGATTAATTTTCTACAAGTTTTCAAAACTTTTCAATACCAAAAAAATTTTGAAAAAAGTGACAAAATTTTTGGTATTTTTTCGAAAAGTGACAAAAAATTTGTAGAAAAAAAAGAACATACATAATTAGAATGTGTATGGTTCATTCCAAAGATATCTCGAAAAGTCTGGGATTTCTTTGGAAAAAAAATTAATTCATTTATATTTTGGACGTCAGGGTGACCGATGTCTTTAGATATAGTTAGGTCTAGTGTTAACTCACAAAGAAAAGAAGGAGACCGACTAATCATGCTCTTAGGGCCGGTTGGGTCGAAGAATTTTGGGGATGACCAAGGCCTAGGGCATCTTGTGACCCGGTTCTTCATATTGTTGTACAGGAACTCTATACTTCTCATAAGAATGCGATAGAGTACCCATGTACGACGCCAACCAGTTCATTTTTTTTATAATTTTTTTTTCTTCCACCATATATACACATATTCACACTATACATCATATAACTGAGCTCTATATCCCATATATCCCATATATATTTATATATATCACATTTTTTTTAATATTTTTTTTTTATATATTTTCTTCTTTTAATTCTAGAGCGTGTTCATGTAATAGTTACATGATTTTACTATTCATGAACTTTTTTTTTAATTTTTTAATATTTTTTTTTTAATTTTTTGATTGAGTGATTTTGGCATTAAGTTTTTTCTTAGACTAAGATTGGTTTACATTTTCTTTTTGTTTTTTGAGTCAATTTTCTTTAATGTGATTTTTTGTAACTCGAATGCCTATGGATTTAATTAGAGTATTCATCTCAATCATTAATCTAGTATGTTGGAGGAGTTCTATGAAATTTGATAATCAATTTCTCTTCAGTGAGTGAATTGGATAGAAAATTGGATGATTTTTTTGAAACATATAAGTAATGCTTAGTACGACTGCCATTCTCAGAAATGCGATAATTTTGAAGATTTTTTTTTGGTTGATTTTCAATCGCGGTAGAAAAATAATTTTTTTTATAAAAAGAATGGAAAGTTATAATTTACTGGACGAAAGTGACTTATGTTTACAAATACTAGGACTTCCAGATGTAGTACAAGACACTTATAATGATATGGTACCTTATTTTAAAGAGTTAATGGAAGATATTCAATTTCCTCAGTATAATCAAGCGGAAATAAAGCAAATTGAAAGAGAAATACAACAAGAGATCGATATTATAACTATTCTAGATATCCATAGATTCTATTTCCCATTTTATCCAGAATTACTCAAAAAATTAAAGAAATCCGATTATTTTCAAGCGAATTATCCTCAATTATTTACAAACATCATCCTGTATTCCTACTTGTCATGGTGCAGCTTCTATATCAAGTGTCATGACTCAGAATTTTTGATTATTTTATTAAATTGTCTACAGATAATAAATACATCAGATAATCAAACTATTATGAATGACTTCAAAGATTTAAGTATATCAGCGTTTTACTATTGCTATCAAATCATTTATCAATATTCCACAAATATTTGTTACGATAACTTGATATTTCCACTTGAAACATTTCTTACTAAAACAGAGTTCCTTCCACAAAAGGTTTACAACTTGTTAGGATTGCTTTCTCTCAATATTTTCGATGCGAAATCTTTATTATGTCAAAACAATCAAAAACAGTTCTTAACATTCATTACAAACCGAATAAAGTACCTTGGAGAATACTTTCCTTACGAAGTAATCGATTTAATTTCACAAAAAGTCGCAAGTTTGATATATAATTTGGATTTACAAGCTTTACACTATTTAAAAGAGTCCTCCAAGTACATGAGTGGCAAAATAATCACATTGTTCATGTCTCCTTTGATTCAATCATTAATTAAAGAAATAAATGATGAAAATACAAAAATTAAGCTGCCAGAAACCATTGACAACAAGACACATGACATTATAACATCGGATTATTCATCAGATTCCTTTTACAAACCTGTTTTCACAAATTTTGGTAATAATTTTAAATTTGTTACCGAGAAAATGATGAAATTTGAGATTCCTAAGGAAGAAGAACTCTTTTCTACAGAGTTTCTTGAGAAAATCAAGTTGATTTCGGACTCTTTTTCGTTTGATATTATAATATCCCAAAAATTTATTGACATTTTTGTAGAAATACTGTTTGAAAGTAACCAAACATGTACTGCACAGCAATATTTACTATTCTTTTTCATATGTTACCGTATAATTCAGAAACAAAATATATCATTGTCGACATTTACTGTTTACAATGCATATATATTCAATCCATCGGTAACCGTATTCAATCAGACCAATTATTTCAGGGAATTCAACATTTTAAGGTATTTTTCGGTTGATTTAGCTCTGAAAAGTTGTCAAAAACACTTAATGGAGATTTTATTGTCAATCCACATATATCCTTATTTGTTTTCTGAAGTAATTTTGAGGATTTCCACTTTAAATCTCAAATTATGTGATGAAGATGTAGATTCTTTCGCTCAAGGACTCTTTAATCCTTATCTTTCATATAGAAACTATAATAATGATAACAATTTCAGCATGAATTGCGCAAGAAAAAGCGTATTAATTTTATTAGCGAATATTTGTAGGGACAAACAACTTTTGAAGCAGTTATTTTCATCCAAACTGTTCTTGGAAAGGTTCTATTCATTGTTTTATGAAGAACAAACACAAGAAAACTCATTTGCTATTTTATCAAATTTTTTACAGAAGAATTCGGTGTTAAACAACGATTTCATACAAGAAACATCGAAGTTCATTGATTCTCTGTTTGTTTTCCATGAAAATTTTAATAATTTAGACGTAATTAAACAGATCTTGACGACAATCAACAAAAACATTGTTATTTCAGTGTCATTGAGTACATCATTCAGTTCTCTAACGGAATGTATATGTAAAAACCTCGTGAATCTTCCAAATTCTTCAAAATCTCTCAAAATTCTCATGGAAGTTGTCACTTTTCTTGCTTTCACTTCATCTGGCCACTCAATACAGATCAGGGAAATAGAAAGTGTGGAAAATACAATAAAAAAACTGACAAATGGGAATCCAACGAACGAAATCAAGGATAACTTGATACAAATCATAGCAGGAAGACATCTATCTTATATTTTACCTAATTTCGATATAATCCAACCAAAAGTTTTGTCACTTTTTGTCAAAGTTTTTTTGAATTCTGACAAACTTTTGGAAATCTTAGGTTTTTTGATTGATCTGTGTAATGAATCGTCTGAAAACTGTTTCCAATGTAATTACGGCGGTTTTGACATCTTTTTAATTGAATTAGTCGATCAATGGAGATTGAATGGTTTACAAAACCTCCAAGTTGTTACGAAAACTTTGGATTTGATTATAACAATTTTGGCAACTTATACTGATCCTATCGTTGTCAAACGGTTTATATCATTGTTGTCACTTTTTGATGACAAAAATTTACCATTTTTCCATGAACAGATAATTTCTGCATTTAACAGACTCTTATTGAAGACATCAAGAATTCCAGCGGTTTATTTGAATTTGGATGACAAAAGTGAAGTGACCATAAACGGTTTTACATCACAAGATTTTGGGGAAAGTCTGACATTATCATTTTGGTTGTATTACACTTTACAAGAGAAAATGACGAAACAAGTTTTATTTTTTTTAACGGACAATTCATATCATTCTTTGAAAATCTGTTTAAGGAATACTTTATTGAATGTAAAGATATATAACGATGATATAAGTTACAACAGGGATTTCGATTGCAATTTTAAAAATAAAAATTGGCATCAAGTTTCTGTTGTTGTACAAAAGGTTTCTGATAATGAATTAGGTTGCAAAGTTACTGTTTTCGTTAATGGAAAATTAGTTAACGTAATTTCAAAATTTACTTTATTAAAATTGAATGGAAACTTATCGTTTAAGGTTAATTCAATTTCCAACAAGTACAAAAATAATTTGACGATAGGAAGTAAGTTGTCGTCATTTGATATCTATAATTTTCCGTTTACAGAAGATGATAGCCTTCTATCGTTTGACTTTTGTCACTTTTCTCATTCAGGAAATCTTTTTCATTTCGAACCGACGCAAAACAAAGGAATCTTTGGTTATAAAATAATTTCTGACAAAACGGTCAATGTAAACTGTCAAATAAAAACAGTAAATCCAGATCCAACATTTTCGACGGTTTTTGTAGATTACGGAAACATAATAAACGTAATTCCGATGTTTTTACATTTAGATTTAGAAAACAAAAATCACTTTAAGTCAAATTTGTTGGAAGAAAATTTAGTTGATATTTTGAAAAATTGTTTGAGTTTGTCAGATTTTTGTCAACAAAATTTCCTTGAAATTGGTGGTTTTAAGACAATTTCCCATCTCCTTTTATCAACAAGTCCAAAACACTTGACTTATCAATTGTATGTTAGATTTTTCGGTTTATTACAAATATTGACGATAGAAAAATTGACAAATGAATTATATTCACAAATTTTGTTGAATATTCAGATATGGATAAGAAGTGACAAACAAAATCACATCAGAATATTGAAACATTGGAGTAGAACTATTTATAACCAATCTAATATTAATTTACCTCCAAAAACATTTTCTTTTTGTGATTTTCTAAGAATTTTGAGGATTTTTTACTTTTTCGACAAAAATGAAATCAAAAACCTCAAAAATCCAAAAGAAAACCACCTTATCCAAGAAACCCTAACTGAAAATACATCAAACAATGATGAAAAACAGCAAAATAATGAAAATAATATGAAAAATCCACAAATAAAAGAAGAAATTAAAAATAGTGAAGAAAAATTTTCAGAAAATAATGATAAAAATGAGCAAATTTTAGACGAAACCAAAAAGTTAAATGAAGAAACAATGATAAAAGAAGAAAATACAAATGATAAAGTTGAAAGTGAAGTGACATCGAAAAGTGACATTTCTGACCATTTACATCAAAACGAAGCTAAAATTAATGATGAAAATTTAATTGAAAACGTCACTTTTAATGAAGATAAAATTTATGTGAAAGATTGCAGGAGATACATTTACGAAATTATGACAACTTTTACTTTTAATTTGACGGAAAGCGAAATCATGGAATTTTTCACGGAAATTTTATCACTGAAAGATAATGAACAGAAAGAAAGTTTGTTGAGTTATTTATTCAACATTCTCAGCCAAGAAAATGCTTCAAAAATCAAAAATTTCATTCAAAACAATGTTACATTCTTAGTGACTTTGATTGATCCATTAAATGACTGTCAAACAGTTACAGTTTATAATATTTTGGCTGTTGTTTACAAAGATTCAAGAAGAAGAGAACTTTCTGACTTAATTTTCAAAATTTTGAATTGTTTTGATGGAAAATTTGCCAAAAAAGGTGTTTTAGAACATCTCAAAGTTCTTGTTAAACAAGGATTTACCGAATTCTCACCAATTGAATTTTGGACAGCAATAATTTTAGGAGAAAATGAGTTGAAATTGTTGATAAAAAGTTTTGACAATGAAAATGAATTTTATTTTGATGAATTTTCTTTGATTTATCCTGTTTTATCTTGTTTTGTTTCTTCGGATGTTGATTTGGTTTGTAACTTTTTAGTAACGAAATTTACCAAGAAATGGAAAGAAGTCTTTTATTTGATTAATTTATTCGGAAGAGGGTTGAATTTAATCCAAAAAAGTGACGAAATTCAAAATGTTTTTCTTAGTTTTGTTTTGGATTTTTTGATGAAAAACTGTTTGCCAATTTCACTTCACATTGCCGCTTTTCAGTTATGTTATAGATTTATTTTCTTCAGACAAACTCCTCAAGAAGGAACTTGTTATTTTTCAAATGTTGCCCTTGATTTTTTATTTTCGAATTCAGTTTTCTGCGAAAATAAAATTCAACTTAATTTTTTGTCAAAAATTAAAACGATCGAAAAACCGTCGAAATTGGCAAATTTAATTGATTCCGGAGAGGATAAATTTTCTTTTGGACTGAGATTTGACAAAACTGGAAAATGGGCCGATAGAAACCTATCGTCGACGATTATTTTTATGATGACTTCTAATTTGGAGAAAATTTTGAATTCTCCAATAAACATCATAAAAAGTGATAGTTTATTGTTGTTGTGCGGGTATTTGTACAATGATGATCCTTCAACTGTTAAAAACTTTCTTGACAAAAACAGAAAATTTGTCAGCAAAGAAAGTTTATCGTTTTTGTATTCAAAAATTCAAATTTTAACAAATGAAAAAGAGTTTGATGCAAAAATGAGTGATTGCCAGAGATTTATGGAGAGTATGACGGATTTACCAATGAAGAAATTTGATGATGAAAAGAATTATGGTGAATATATGATTGAATTTATTTCATCGATGTTCAAGAACTGTTTTGTTCTTCATACTAATTTTTATAACGAAAAATTGTTTTGTTTTATAGATCAAATGAAAGAGGAGAAGGAAAACAACAAGAGGCTTTGGTTAGAAATGTGGGAAAAGCTTAAAAATGACAATACTTCTCCTTATTTTGTTAATTTACCATGAATAAAAATATTATTGTTTGTGTTCTGTATTCTTTATAAATTTAATTTAATTTTTTTTATAATTATAGTCAATGCTCTTTTGATTGTATTACTTTATATAAATAAATTAGTTCCGCATTTACATAATATGGATTCACAAATTTAAGTAATTTGTCATTCACATACAAACTCACACTCATAATAATAATAAAAAATTTTTAACATAATAAACTTTTTATTGAGAAATCCAAAGAATGCTTAATGAAAAGATAGATAAAAAAGATTCATTGATGGACAAAATATTGATTTAACCCTATCATTACATATTTCAGAATCAATACGAGTTATTCTAGCAGCTCCATTCCCGGAATGCCCAATCTCTTTCCATTCATCAGGACTCTTAAAAGTAGAGTTTCCATCTAAGATTGTTGCATTCGTGAAAACAATTCCAGAATAGTGCTTTGGACTATTAGTGTGGATTCCATTCTCATTTACAGAGTTACATCCTTCAAATCCGCTGACATAACTCGAACCACTTGATGAAACAGAAACATATTCATTGTTTTGATTTACCGACTCACTCTTATCTCCAAATCCACCGTAGAAACCACCTCCGGCGCCAGATCCGGGTGTATCGGCATGAGATTTCCCATTTGCGCCGATTCCAAGAGAATTTCCAGCAGTCTGCGTAGTAGTGGATGGGGAAAATTTCAGATTATTGTAACCAGAAGTAATAAAACCAGTTAAATTACCACCTGGAGCACCATAACAACCAGAAACAGCTCCAGAACCACCAACAGCTACCATGATTCGACTGGCAAGCGATGCAACATCAGAGTCATTCACGAGTCTTACATCTGTTGCACCGCCGCCTCCACCACTGGGGTCGTCATCATGAGTATCCTTACCTCCATTTCCACCGCCATTATAGCCGCCCAAAGCATACGTATTTGTACTGCAACTTGACGGTTTCCCTCCTTGACCTCCAATATAAAGGTAAATCCTTTTTGTAGTTCGAAATCTGACGATTCCAGATGTATATGCACCTTTTCCGCCATAATTATTCGACATGTAATTTCCATCTTTACATCCAGTGCCTCCTTGGGCTCCCCAGAGTTCAATTAGGAATGAACCTGGGCCAACTTCAACTTCTACAGGACTACATTTATTTGTATTTTGGCACGGATATGTGTATAATGTGATAAGATCTTTTGTTGAGTTTAAATTTTACACGTTATTCAAAAAATAAACAATTCAATAACTATTCAAATTATCAATCCTTTATTATTATAAGAAAGATTTTTATATAATTATCTAATAATTTCAAATCAATTTGAATGCCTATTCTATTTGACCAGCTCACAAAATCATTTCAAAAGGTAGTTGAACATATAATTTGCAATATCAAAAAATTCCAAAATTTGATAACCTGATATGAATGCTTATATATTTGATTTTGCTGGTCTTTAGAGATATATCATTCAATCTGGACATTCACAAAATTTTGTGGTTTTTATTTTTCCATCCAAATTTGTAAAAACTAAAACATGTGTGATCTATTCAACGGACAAGTTGTTTCACTTTTCTTCTGTAAAGGTTAACAAATGAGAAAGGGACAGACTAGCCCATTGTCACTTTTTAATTTAGCAAATGAACGCTTATGGAGTGGAGTTTTTGGGTAAATCTGATTTGCTTATAAATGAAATAAAATCAAAAGAAACCATATTGACATTATATTATGCAAAAATAAATGATCTTACTTAGTACTTTTAAAGTTAATTTCAGAAAAAATTTGACACAATGGTATCCGGCACATACAAGTGGTGTACAACCAAAATATAAGTTGGTTTAAACATATATTGCTATTTCTCATGATCTTACTTAGTACTTTTAAAGTTAATTTCAGAAAAAATTTGACACAATGGTATCCGGCACATACAAGTGGTGTACAACCAAAATATAAGTTGGTTTAAACATATATTGCTATTTCTCATGATCTTACTTAGTACTTTTAAAGTTAATTTCAGAAAAAATTTGACACAATGGTATCCGGCACATACAAGTGGTGTACAACCAAAATATAAGTTGGTTTAAACATATATTGCTATTTCTCATGATCTTACTTAGTACTTTTAAAGTTAATTTCAGAAAAAATTTGACACAATGGTATCCGGCACATACAAGTGGTGTACAACCAAAATATAAGTTGGTTTAAACATATATTGCTATTTCTCATGATCTTACTTAGTACTTTTAAAGTTAATTTCAGAAAAAATTTGACACAATGGTATCCGGCACATACAAGTGGTGTACAACCAAAATTTCATATCCCTAGTTTTACATTTATGCTTAGTTTTATTTCACCTAATTTTCAAAGATCATAATTGAATTAGATGGCCAAGCTATTCAAAACACGACCAAGCTTATCAAAATAAGACCAATATATTCAAAATTCTTTATTCTTTCAAATCATTTCATTTTAATGCAGATCCAAGATCAAGAAATCACATATATCGAGTTGCTTAAGTATGGAGTGCAACAAGAAATCCAAGCAGGTTGTAGTTATTCATATAAAACTAGGAAAGAAAGAAATCAAATCCAATTTAATTGTAAGTGGCCGAATTGTCCATGTCGCTTCCATGTTGATACACTTCCCGATGACAAGTACCACATACGAAAATGTATTAACACCCACAATCATTCTGCCCCTTTTCCAAACAAATCACAACAAATTACATCATATTTTTCTAGATCTTATTTAACAAGATATTTTGAATCAAATCAAGACCGTGTTTACGCACAATTAAGGTGTTTCAAAGATCTTAATATCCCATTTGATAGTGGGATCATTCCGGAAATGTTTCAACAATCTACAGATGCTTTAAAAAAGTTTTCTAAACGCTTTCATGCAATCAATACCCGTTTCTCAGCGGATGATGTTACATCTCTTGCAATTTTTGTCGACATGGTTAAGAGTCATTCTCCAGATGATCTCATCGAGTTTATTCATGAGCCAGATCGTATGATTTTCTATTACGCCCCATTCGAAGCAAATGCTTTTTCACATCAAATACAAACTTATCACATTGATTCCACTTATAAGCTCTTGCGCTCTCGCATACCATTTTATGCCGTCACTGGCAAATTCGCGGAATCAATTGTTTTTCCGTTTTTGTATTTTTTCGTTTGGCCCGACACAAGTGAAAATATACAAGTTTGTCTCACAGCATATTTTGGCTCCATCAATCGCGAACCATTTTATTTTTCAATGGACTGCGCACCTCAAATCACAAATGCTGTTGAAACAGCCATCCCCTTATGCCAGATCATTTGGTGTGGCGTTCATGTGTTGCGCGCTGTCATGAGAAAGGCTGAAAAGTTTCAAGATCGTTCCAACTTCGAAACTTTCTATAACTTAATGAAGTTATTGGTCTTTGGTTCTGAAGAGGAAGAAATTGATCCTGATGAAGTTTACAACAATTTAGAAGAAATTTTAAATGAGGAACCTGCTGCCCGTGAATACTTTGACCGACAGTGGCGCCATCATCTTGACAGGTGGATGCTTCGCTATAGAAATGAAGGAGATGGAACAAACAACATCTCGGAATCACATTTCAAGGTTTTGAAGCACCAGTACTTCCCAGAAAGGCGAAATCTTCGACTCGATGAACTTGTCATCGAGTTATATTCCAGTGTTGTTCTTTCATTCCTGATTAAGTTGCAAATTAAAGGTCTGGATTCAGAGAGAAGTGTTAAAGTTATCAAAAAAGTCACAAGAGATTTCGAAGAAATGACACAATTTAAAAAAGTCGAATGCATCAGTATGCTTGAAGCTGTTCAGAAAGGTCTGAAAAATGATACACTTGATCCCAACATTGTTTACTCAACATTAAAAATATTATTGCAAAGAAAACATTTGATTTAATAAACATTTAATTTATTATAATTAATTTTTTATTACAGTATAGTAAAAAATGCTATAAATAAATTATTATATTTTATTAAAATGTGACTTTTAATAGTAAGTGAATAAAATAAATCAGGAATTGGGAAAGAAATAAGGTTAATTAAAAATAATGAAAATTACAAGTTTAAGGTTAATGAAAAAGTGACAATGAGTGAGTTTGTTCCCCACTCTTAACAAATTTAAAAATCACTTATGTACAATAATGTTAATAATAAAAGAGTAAATATAAAATTAGTTTAAAGAAAATATAAAGGAATAAAGATTCATTGATGGACAAAATATAGAATGAATGCTATTAAAACATTTGTCTGGTTCAACAGGTGTTATTCGAACAGCACCATTACCTGAATGTCCGACTTCTCTCAAATAATCAGGACTTCGAAACTCTGAATTTCCATCAAAGATTTGTGCATGAATAAAGACAATTCCAGACCAATGCTTAGAACTATTCGTATTGACGCCATTAATATCAACAGAATTACAACCTTCATAACCGCTGACATAACCTCCTAATTTTGTAAAAAGTTTACTTGTGGCTCCAAACCCACCATAAAATCCTCCGCCTGCACCTGAACCAGGTGCATTTACATGCAGACTTCCATTTGCTCCGATTCCAAGAGAATTTCCGGAGGTTTGGGAGGTATTTGAGGGAGCAAACTGCTTACTATCGTAACCAGTAGTGATAAAACCTGTCAAATTACCACCTGGAGCACCATAACAACCATAAACAGCTCCAGAACCACCAGCAGCTACCATGATTCTACTGGCAAGTGATGCAACATCAGAGCCATTCACGAGTCTTACATCTGTTGCACCGCCGCCTCCACCACTCGGATCATCATCACGTGTGTCTTTACCTCCATTTCCGCCGCCATTATAGCCTCCTAAAGCATACGCATTTGTGTCACAACTTGACGGTTTCCCTCCTTGACCTCCTATATAAAGGTAAAGCCGTTTTGTAGTTCGAAATCTGACGATTCCAGATGTGTATGCACCTCTCCCGCCATAATTATTTGACATGTAATTTCCATCCAAACATGAAATGCCTCCCTGGGCTCCCCAAAGTTCAATTAGGAATGAACCAGGGCCAACTTCAACTTCTACAGGATCACATTTAGTTGTATTTTGGCAAGGATAGGTGTATAGTGTGATAAGATCTTTTCTTTAGTTTGTTGTAGTAATCGTACATTGTCTGGAGAACTGTGTTTGCCTGTGTTGTCAATCCTAAGATTGAGTCAGACTCAACAGCTGGATGTCCGTTTGCGACACCAATGATTTGGTTGACAGACAATGCAAGCAAATTGATGTAAGAAGCAGTGCCAAACATGTTGTTTGCCTGTGGAGCGTTCTCTTTGATGAGTGTGCCGATTTTCTCGTACAACAAGAAGAGAATTGTTGTGTAAGCAATTGAGCAAAGCATGATGAAGACGAATGCAATTGCAAGCTGTGCGAAATCACCAACAGTTCCAGATGAATCTGATGCAGTGACGAAAATCTTAAGCAAGTTTTCTTCTTGCTTGTTTCTTTCGCCTTCAGATTGTTGTGTCTTTGTGCCTCCTAAGTCTGTGTTCTTCTGCAACTGTCTCAAGTTCTCGTTGATAGAAGAAACGACGTTCTTTGGAAGGGACATCAATGTCTTGTAAATTGCTGTCTTATCATTGTTAAGTCTCTTCCATGAGATAGCAATGATTGCGACGAAGACAAGCAATAAGAAAATAGCAACACCAATGATGCACCAGAAGAAGATCTTGTTCTTTGAGTTGATGTCATCATATATGTAGCTGACAATGTGTTCAATTGAATCAGTAATAACTGTGACAACGTTCAATGCGTTGACAATTGGATTCTTGAACTGAGATTGAGCCAATGTATTATTGGTGATGGCCTGCTTTGTGTCAGCAATTGTTGATGCGCAGACAGAGAAGTCACTGATAGCGGACCGGAGGGATTTCTTGGAGTTGTTTGTTGGAATTCCATCATTGTAAGTGATATAATTAATTGAATCTGTGAAAATTGTTGTTCTTACATGATCGAATTGTTCTGTTCCACGTCCGTATTCTCTGAAATCGTTCATTGTGATTGATTCGACATTCTGCATTTGGAGAAGTGCAGACAACTGGAAAGGAATGCTGGATGTATCCTTGAAGGCTGTGCACTTGTACTCAGGAAGTTTATTGTTGATTGCGGCTGGCCAATAAGAGAGGTTGTTGTAGACATAAGCCATGGAAAGTGTTGGAATCATGGATACGTAATATCTGGAGAAGGCAAGAGCATCGATAAGCTCAGCTGGCTTACGGATACTGGATGAATATGTCTTTGCAACAGCTAACATGGCAATTGCACCGCCAAAGAAGATTATCGAGATAATGAGACAGATGGCAATGACCATTCTGATGGAAGGAATCTTAAGGTTGTCGATAAGCTCCTTAATGGCACGTGAATCTTCTAATCTCTGCTCATTGAACTATTCTTCGTTCTCAGAAGTCATGAGGATGGAGCCGGACATGTCACTCATCATATTCTTGTTGGCATTCTCGGCCTGGTTCCATGCGTTGACTGGTAAAAGTGGGAAAGCATGAAGACCAAGTTCTTGGGCATGATCGGAGTGAACTTGGATACCACGGGACATCTTTCTTGTCTGTTCAACAACTTCTGTATAGCCTTCTGCATCGTTCTTGACTTCATACAAATAACGGCTATAAGATCTGAAAATGAACCTGTTGTTTGGATACTGGGTAAGGAGAAGAGCGAACTGGGAATCGGACTTAAGGATACTTTCATAAGCGTTAGAAATGGCTGAATCCATTTCACCGATGTTGCCTTGAATGACCTGATCCCAGATGTGCCTCAGACGACGCTTGCATGCACCTGTTTCCTTGGAAATCTTCTCGATCTTGCGCTTGAGTTCGGCTGTAAGGTTCATTTCTCTCTGCTGGAAGATAATCATGGACTGAGCAAGACATTCCTTGACGAGTGTGCCATGGAACTTCTTCTGATTAATTGTTCTTACGATGAACATGTGTAAAGATGAAGCTTCGGGGTAGATGGCGACAAATTTACCAAAGGTAACCCAGTATGCTGGCTCATCTGGCCACTGTTGTGTGATAAACTTGAAGAGAGAGAAATCGATGGAGACTGGGTGCGCGTAGTTGAAGCCAATAACTGCTGCCTTCATTAATTTCTTCGGGTTCGAAAATTCGTGGAGAATACTGTTATCGTCGTTAATATCATCAAGAAGCATTAAGTTCTTGTTGACCTGGCGACATGTGATGAAGAATGATATAAATGCGCAAACAGCGAAGACAACGAACCATGCTAAGACAGTGGCTGTTGACATCTTAACGCTAACGAATATCAAGATAGCGAATATTGTGTGAGCGAGACCACCAAAAATACCATGGGTGTAGAACATGGTAGTATGGGTGAAAGATACAAGGGAAAATGAATTTCCGCATGTCCAGAATGTGCTGAGGCATCCAACTGCTTGTAAAAGTTCAAGAATGCCTTGAGGTATTTTTGTCAGATAAGTGTTGATACCACTGAAAAAGCCAATTAACGCGATAGAATAGATGATAAGCATCTGTGTGAAACCATTAACGCAAAGGAATGATGTTGGTCTGAACAAGAATGAGTACGAATAAAGTGTTCTGAAGAAAACACAGTAAAGGGCATAGGTAATGACCGTAAGGATAATCGTAACGACATTAAATGGTGTGGAGAAATGGGTGGTTTCCTTTGCAATTAACTTTGAAATAACCTCACAGCAAATTTCAATAGCGGGGAAGTGCATGAGGTAACCGAAAGTTGAAAAGAATATGTTAATTATATAAATTGGGGCCTTTCCAATCTTACCACGCTTTTGGTAGTAGTAAGAAGCCGTTACCAAAAGGATGAAGAAACAGAAGAACATGGCAAAATAGATAATTGCGAAGTAGAATGATGCTTGATCGCGATATGTAATTGGAACGATGTTCCAAATAATGGAGAAAATGTTTAAGAATTTGAAAATGTAAGTGTCTCTGTCATAAAAATTGAAGTAGTTAGAACAAAGTATGGGTCCAAAGAATTGAATAAGACGCCAGAAAGAAATGATGGAATGTAATGTATACCATGATGGAACCATTGAGTCCATGTATACAAAAAGGAAAGAAATCATGTTCCGTAATTTCTTGATCTTGCTGCTATGTAAGAGACCTTTATATTTATATGTTGCTGAAAACGCAGATGAAAGCATTTTCGAGTGCTCACTCGAAGCGTTTTCAGAGGCGTGCATCTAAAAAAATTTTATGTCTATTCAAAAAATAAAAAATTCAATTAGTATTCAAATTTTTAATTCTTTATCATTCAAAAATAACATTTAGATCAATAACTGATAAATTGAAATTCATTTTTGGGCCTTAATTCTGTTTGATACGCTCAAAAAATCATTTCAATAGGCCAATCGTTTTCTATAAATCGCGAACATTGATAGCTTTCAATCAATGCGCCCATATTTAATTGTAGAATGCGATTAATTCATCAGGAAAATACCCATATACAATAATGTTAATATTAAAAAAGTTAATATATAAATAGAGTATATTAACTAATCCAAAGAAAGTTTAGAGAAAATATAAAGGAATAAAGATTCATTGATGGACAAAATATAGAATGAATGCTATTAAAACATTTGTCTGGTTCAACAGGTGTTATTCGAACAGCACCATTACCTGAATGTCCGACTTCTCTCAAATAATCAGGACTTCGAAACTCTGAATTTCCATCAAAGATTTGTGCATGAATAAAGACAATTCCAGACCAATGCTTAGAACTATTCGTATTGGTTTGAGCAACTCTTTTGCATTTTTGGCAATACAATATTACAATTCTGTATTTTTTTTTCAGTATATTACAATTCCAGATGTATAAGCACCTCTCCCACCATAATTATTCGACATGTAATTTCCATCTTTACATCCAGTGCCTCCTTGGGCTCCCCAGAGTTCAATTAGGAATGAACCTGGGCCAACTTCAACTTCTACAGGACTACATTTATTTGTATTTTGGCACGGATATGTGTATAATGTGATAAGATCTTTTGTTGAGTTTAAATTTTACACGTTATTCAAAAAATAAACAATTCAATATCTATTCAAAACATATAAGTACTATTATTATCACAAAAATTGTGTGATTACATTTGACATTAAATTCAATTGAATCTTAATTTTTACGATTTTTTTGAACAATCTTCAAAAGAGAAACTTTATAAAATTGAACAAAAAGTTACTCATATTGATAAAAAGACAATATTAAATATATCAATTAACAATGGCTTCAAAAATATACAAATTTATTATTTATTAAAATTATACAAAATTTATATATCACTGTCTATGAAAACTTCCTGTTGATGTTAGATATGATTGAACAGGATTGACTAAGTAAGTCATTTGCTTTCCCTTACCTTTCAAGAACGTTTCTACTCTTGCAGCAATGTCGAAACTCATACCTTTGATTAAGTCATAAGTTGCTTGACTGATATGAACATGGTTTGCTTCATCTGTACTTTGAAGACGAGCTGCAACATTGATTGGATCACCAATGATGTCGAATGCTGGTTTATCGGTACCTAAAACACCTGCAATGATTGGACCACCACTGTTCACACCAACGCGGATTGTAAGAGATGAATCAAGACGCATGTTGATTTCATCAAGTTCTGCGATGGAATCAAGACCAAGCATGACTGCTTGCTCGGCATGTGATTCTGGAGATGTTTCTGGATTGAACAAACCAGCGGCAGCCATGTAGATGTCACCAATGAGTTTGATCTTAGTGACCATGTTGTACTTGCTAGCGATCTTGTCAATACCTGCAAAGTACAATGATAAGTTCTGCATGATGTCTTGTGGACTAAGGTTGACGGTGTACTCTGAGAAGCGAACAATGTCAATGAAGATGATTGTTGCTGAGTTGACAGTGAACGTGATATCTTTCTCTCCTCTGTTCAACTGTACAACAATATCTCTTGGCAATATCTGATACAACAATTTTTCTGATTTGGCCTTCGCTTCTTCTGCTTGCTTCATTTGATGAACAAGTGCAGTTTGATCTCTTACAATGATTGCAAATGAGTTCAAGTCATCGTTATTATGATTCTTGATTCCGACTATTGTTACATGACATGGGATCTCCACATTATTATCTGTTACTGCTGTAAAATCTTCTTCTGCAAATGTTGATATCTGTCCTGATCTCATCATCTCAAGTTTATTTGTGATCTTATCTTCATCAGCACTTGTGAAGAATTGAGAAATATGTTGTCCTAATATTTGTTCAGGCGTGTATCCAATTAATCCTTGTACAGACTTGTTAACAATCTCAACAACACCAAATACACTTGTCAAGAATATCGAATCTGTTGCATTAAGAATAATCAATCCATCAACTGATAATCTGTCATCCTTTATATCTGATTTCGATTTCAAGAATGTTTTACTGAAGAGTTTATTGTTGACAAGCGTTGCTGGATTAAATCTCTTTGATACGAAGCAAACAGCTTTATATGCTGAAGCTCTATTAGTATAATAAAATGATACAACAACTACGAAACTTATTAATAGTATTGTAACACATACACCAATAATTATAATGTTTTGCAATATATCATTATATTCCATGTCTGCTAATTTGATCATTCTCTTTGTGACATTCATTAATCTCATCCACATGTGAGCATTGACAATGTGAATTGAGTTTGCCATAATAAATGTGCTCACATTTTGATTTTGATTTAGAAGATCATTTGCTAATTGCTGAACAAAGCCACGATACACATCAATCTGTTGATGAATACTAGTTTGAGCATAGAAATCGTGGGGATCTCCAATTTTAGGTTTAGCTGGTTTATCAATTATATTATATTGATCTAATTCTTCATCGAATCCTTTGCATGCAGGGGTGTCTTCAAAACCATTGACTAATTTATTGTCAAGATCAGCTAATTCCTTTGTCAAAAATAGAGAAAGATTAACTAACTCAGAAATACTTGTCATTCTGTTTTGTTCTGGCAAATCATGCATTGCCAAAGAATAAATCAAAGCATACAAGGAAGAAGCTGATGATGACAATCTTAATGATGCAAATTGATTCCATGAATTCAAATTGATAATGTTTGTATTTGAATTGACTACCAAAATACAAATAATTAAAGAACAAAGTAAGAATCCTAAAGAGATAAACAATATAATGGTAATTAAAATATAGGATACACGACTTGTTCCTGTCATTTCAACAATTTTTGTATCATCATCTGTTGCATGGATTGTTATCAGAGCTTTTGCATCATTTTTAGCTTTGACATCAAAACCTTTGATGATTTCAATAACATCTTTGAGTGATTTGATTGTTAATATATGGATAACAATCACAGGAATGAAAACGGAAACAAAAGTTTCACATGGAATTAAAAATTCTAAAATTCCGAAGACTCTTTTAAGATGATTTCCTTCAGATCTTTGGAAATCACAGAAAGAATCAAATAAAACTATTGATTGTTCATAGAATGCATTGAAATTGAAATACAACTCGCAGTAATTTGGATTACTTAAGAGATATTTGACAGTTTTGTTTCCACTTAATTCTCTTTGATGAGAAATCATCATTCCGACTAAAGATGAAAATGATTCATTTGCTATCGCTGCAGGTTTAGCATCAGCATCGCAAATGACTATTTCTGTTACAGGTTTTATCAATGATTTGGCGAAATCATAAATATCTTCACCTTCAAGAGCCAATTGTGCAACAGAATTAATGAGGTTTCCAAATTGAATTGATGAGTTTGTTGTGAATATCATTGTTTCTCTCAACATATCAGCATCAACATTAATGAAAACAGGATCAGTTGATCTCATTAATCCTCTCATTGCAGGCATATAAGTATCCAAAACATTATGTTCTCTGATGAATTCTAAGATCAAATCAGCATTCGCAATTGAGGAATAAAATGTGATTTGAGATATTGAATCCAATCTTTGTAATGATCCTGTTTGTGTTGCTAATTGCCTTTCAGAATAAATGAAAGTAAAAGCAAAGATAGCAATGACGCAAACAATAATAAATATTGTAGCAGGAATGATCGATTTGATCGAGTTTGGAAGTTTGTTTTCTAAAGCTCTGTGTAAAGCAAGTCTTGTTCTTGATTGGTATATTGTTTGTTTACCAACCATTTCTTCTACATCAAGATCTAAAAAGTTTTCACTCATTGTTGAACTATTTTGGCTTCCGCTTGTTTTACTTTGATCTGTTGATGATTGACTACCTTGACTAGATGCAAGTATTGATTCTTTCTTTTTATCATTGACTGCACCTTTAAGATCTAATATCTTTTTGGTGATATATCCTGGAAAAGCTCTGACCATTGATCTAAAAGAATAATCTATTGAAAAACTTAAGCCCATTTCAATAACTTGTGCTCTATGTCTAATTTTGAGGCCTTCTGGAAAATCACACTCGCATTCAATAAGATAACGGCTGAATTCTTCACAGAATTTCGGATTATTTGGAGCATTCTCTAATGATTCTCTCCAAACAGCTCTGATCATATGTGCTTTGTTTGCAAGGTTCTCAAAGTAGTTTGGTGTCAATTTATTTGAATCAACGGCTCCTCTGGTCAACATCTCGCATTGCTTTGACATGTTTTTCAGCTCAATAAGTTTCAGTTTTGATTGGGAACTCACTGAAAATTGACGTAGTGTCTTTATACTGTCAACTTGGTAGATCAAAAATCTAGTTGTGAATCCAATTTTTCTATGAGTCAGGATTAGACGCTCAATTCTATTAAGAAGTCTTGTTTCTTTCGGAAAATAGTTGACTAGTTGCAAGCATGTGCTCAAAGCAAGTTCTCCGTTGAATTTATTGATGATAAAGTTTACCAGAGACCAATTGTAGAAGCATAGACAGTAGTTTTGGAAGCCAATTCTAAGATACAATAATGCTTTGATCTCATTCTTATCAAGTCCAAGGGATGTGTAATATTCGCTTGCCTCTTCTTCATTAGAAAATGTTTCTTGGAGTTGAGAAATAATCTTTTTGACTCTGAAGATATGATAGATAAGAAAAGCAGGTGTCAAACCAATAAAACACCCGAATGTTAAACCTAATGGAATATTATAATTGAATTTCTTGACGAAATAAGAGATAATCATGATAACATCACCTAACATATTAGAAAATTGCCATCCACACGATAATGATTGCGACATAATATCGACGAATGGAATTCTTCTTAGAATGTATATAACGATATACACGTACATTGCAAAATGTAAAGCTATTGCAACAAGTCTTGCCCAGTCTTCAAATAATGCCAGAATGAAGTATAATCCTAGTGATATCATGATTGCAGCTAAAGTAATGATCATAATTGATGGGTCAAAGTTAAGTAGAGGAGAGACATTAACGTTCACTGATTTTGATGCAAATCCCTGAACAATTGCGAATGAGAATACTTCATATGCAACATTTATGAGATATAACAACATGGAGACAATTACTTTATACGATGTATATCCATGACACATTAGCAAAAATGTTTCTCCCACTCCAATTATTGATGGAATTAAAATTACGATAAGTATTGTGTCAAAATAGAATCTAATAGGATAATTAAGCACGTTGATAAAATTTCTTTGCACTTTGAAATATGCCAATTGAAATCTAATCAAAATAAAGATTATCACATTTATTGCGAAAATAACAAACGCAATAACGAAGTAATATCCAGGCTGAGGTGGCTGAGGAATATAAAAAAAGATCGATCTTAATAGTTTCATTGTACCTTTTGTATCGTTAATTTCCCAATATGGCTGCCATGGCCAGTTTGTAACAATAACAACTTGAAGAAAGAAGAATACTAAGAATGGGTAAACAAATATGATTGGAATATTGGCTTGCTGGAAGACAGCTGTGAATAATGGAAACATTTCATCGATAACTTTGTTTTCATTTTGAACCTGGACTCCATTATTCATGCTTTCATTCGATATCGATACAGATACAGTTGCTGGATTCTGCTGATTGTTGTAAGCCATTCAGTTTGCTATTTTGTTATTTTGTTAAATCTTTTTGTTTTCTATCTGCCCTCAAAAAATAAAACGAAAAATATTGTTTGTATCACTAATTATAATATAATTAATCATAAAAAACACCACGAACTAATTGAGAACTAAAAATAACAGAAATATAAAAACATTTTCCGGAATTATCACCGAGCAATATTCTGTCTAAGGATGTTAAAAGGCCGATTCAATGAATAAAAAGATTTCAATGATGGAATTAGCAAAAGAAATCAATTCTTTCGATACACCTTCCTGAGAAGATTAATAATATAGGGATATTACAAATTTGTGACAGTTCAAACAATTTCAAAATGTTGTCTTAAATATTTGAAGCATTCAAAAATTGAGATAAATTTCACAAAGGATGATAAAAATCATATCATTGATTCACTACACATCAGTATTCAGATAAACAAGTTTTGAGAATGATACTATCTTTTAGAAAACTTTTGAATGGAGATAAATTAAATATAATAATTATGAGATTAACTGTACATCTATGTTAGATTTAAATATACCTCTATTTGGAAAAAAGCATTCAAAATTATTTTCAATAGATCTATTGGCAATTTTAATTTATTTTAATCACCTAATAATATGAATGATAATAATACAAATTATTGGAATTAACAATGCTTTGAAAATTTGAATGTATCGAAATTATGAATTATCGATGTAAATATTTTCTATTTTCAACTATTTTAATAATTATTTACTCTTTTCTTTAAATTGGAAATTGCCCATCAAAAGTTGTTATAGGATGCAAAAATCGGAAATTTACAGGTTTTTAATCCATTTGCTTCGATTCGGATTATATTTCATCAGACGTTGCATTTACCAGATAGCAATCAAGGAATTTTTCAGATTCTTCAGTAAGTTTTGAACAATTTTGCTCAACTCAACCTTTAAGTTAACTTTATGGTATAGTTTAGCAAAAAACTAATTTGTTAACAATATTTATCTAAGTATTTGTTATGATTTTAGTTTTATTTATTTATCATTATTTTTGAGTTTGTTTTCAATAAGTATTTTAACGAGAATCTGTATATAAATCAATGTGAAATTGAAATTTATTAGTTCCAACTAACTTGCAACTAATTAAAGTCTAATCTTTGTCATCTTTTATTTCCTGCTAGTAGCGTCTAAAATAAGAACAGAATCTATGCAACATATCTGCCTGAACATAGTAAATACTGTCAATCTTTACAACTATAAAAGTTTCGCAATTGAATTTGGCGATCAATGAAATAATGAAAAATTAGAGTTCTTGTTTCGAAATAATTTTCCATAAACACCTATTCTACATATCTAAATATCTTTCATGTTTGAAGATTTACTATGCAAATTCTTGATATGATCCCTAATAACAATTCTTTAATAATACGATATTATTCTAATTTTTACAGTCTTTGGTAGATAAATTGAAGAACAATCGTAAGAACTGTAAATTATAAATTTTCAATTCAACCTTTAAATTTTATAAATCATGATAAATCAATTAGATTACTACATTTAATTATTTTTATACTAAAATTTATTTGCCTGTAATTACAAATTGAAAGAATTGAATAAATTGAGCTCCTTTATAGAAAATTATAGATTCATTAACCCACAAATGTTTAACATACACGTGTCTTGAATAAAAATATAACTCCTTATCGATTAATCTCATGACCCTCTATAAGTTTTATACAAAATTCAATAATTGAAAAGACTCAAAAATGTACAGACAGAAAATAATATTAATAAACTTTAAAAGTGCGTTTAACCGTGCTCTTGAGGCAAAATTAACTTAATATTATAGTAATCTTTATTTTCAAAGCATTTGAAATGGCTCAGAAAAAAACATTTTCTGAGGATTAAAATTTATTTATATTTGAATAGTGATTATATATCTTGTTCAAATTTTGATTTTATTTTTCTATGCCGCCACATTTCACATTGAAATTATCTTGACGTACATTCAAAAATTGAAATGATATCGTCTCCTTTGAAATTTGTTAAATACTATTCAATAAATATTGAACCTCAATTCAGAAAATTATATAGCAAGAGTTAGTTTCGATAAATCCCCTCATGACATATAATGGAATATTTCTCATTATCGGAGATAATTTTAGAAAATGAAAAATTCTGATCTCAAAGTTAATGATTATGAAGTATTTGACCGGGAAATAATAATAAAATATTATCATTAACGATGTAACGAATTTTCATCTCAAAAATTCAAATTATATAGTTTCACAAAATACAAAATGACTAATAACAACAATAATGCACCACCAACACAACTATCAGCTTCAATGTCAACTGATTCGACTCAGCAGAATACAGATGTATTAAAAGGATCATCGATTATTGATGACATGTTTCCATTATTTACACATGTCTTTCAACAGGTAGATATTCCGTTGCCTCTAGTTTTCCCATTCCTTCTTTACTTCTTTTCACAGGTCATTGCAGTTTCTTTGTGGCCATGGAACTCATATTGGAAAGATCACGACGAAAATCATATTGTAGAGGAGGTAAGATTAGTTTTCTTCTGGATACCTAAGGATGCAAATTCAACTCACTTCGTAATCGTTTCAACAGTGTTATTTGCTCTAAATTTAATTTCGTTAATTTTAATAATCTTCCAAATTGAATACTTCAAGATACAGAGAAGCTTTATAAACTTTATCAACATTCCAATAAGATTCTATTTTGATACAATCCTCTTAGTAAGTTTAACCCCGACTACAATCACAATTGGAGAGTCGTTTTTATTAATGTGTACAAACGAATTTCACGTTCAGTATGTTATATCAATCATCTTGTCCGCCTTTTCTCTTGGTTATGAATTATTCTCATTTACGATTGTTCAAAGTTTCGCATCCAAATCTATTGCTATCAGCAATTCACTACTTCTTAATTTTGATCCAAGTCTCATGATTGAATGTATCGGTGGTATGATAGCATCAACTTTATTATACTTTATTTTAGCATTGTTTGAACCATGGGCAAGACTAATAGCTATAGCAATGCATGCTGCATGGTTTGCTTATATGTGCCAATATATTACAGCAAGATTACCTTTTGTTGCTCAACTTTCATCCGGATTGTCACTTTCTTGGTATTTAGACAACATTTTTGGAGATACTTTAATGATAATAACACATTTCTATAGAAATGTCAATCAATGGTTCTTATTTGGTTTTGTATATCTAACATTTCTAGTAGGTGCGCCTCCATTTTTGATTTATCTTAACTACAAACAAAAGAAAATCGTTAAATTGATGAATGAAGATCTGAAAAATCAGGATGATGCGAATGAATATTTCATATCTTTAGGGTTATCTAACAACAAGGTAAAAGTATTGCTATATTTAAGGACGGCATTTCAATTCAATTGTACTTGCTTCTATAATTGGACGCTTGTCAAATTTATAATTGAAAAGTACACAGATGAAGCTGTACTAAGCACATGCTTACATTTTGTTAACTTCTTTCCTAAAGAAACACATTTACTGAACAGGATTAGGCACATTATATTACAGACAAGGAAGATCCATTTTGCAACAAGATTTTTATTGTATCAAGTCGAGAACATTAAAACACTAAGAAACTATTCAGTCAGTAGCGCATCAAAATTAAAGATTATTGAACTGAAAACTATGTCAAAACAATGCGAGATGATGACAAGAGCAGCCGTAGATTCAACAAAGTTAACACCGACATATTTTGAGAACCTTTCTTACAAAGCGCGCATGACTAGAGCTGTTTGGATGGAAGCGCTGCAGAATGCACCAAATAATCCCAAGTTCTGTGAAGAATTTACGCGATACTTAGTTGAATGTGAAGCAGATTTTGATACAGCAATTAGAATGAAGCACAGAGGACAGATTATTGAGATGGGAAGGAGCTTTTCAGTCGATTATTGTTTTCGCTCTATGATAAGGGTCTTTCCAAACTATTTAAAGAAAGAAATTGTTGATTTTAATGGAGCAATTATAGACCAAAACAAGAGAGTTGCTAATAAAGCATCAAATTCTGTATCAGCTAACGGTTCAAACGGAGGAAACTCGAATGACCAATCCTTCGGCAAAAGTGATGACGATTTTGACAATGAAGTCGAGGAATTTGTAGCCAAACAATTACAAATTCAAGAATCAGAATTGCTTTACACAGAACATTAGAAACTAAGATTCCATCTTCAATAAAGATGATAGTTCCTACGTCGGCTATAATTTTAGTTTTAGTCTTTGGAATTTTCTGTTTTGGTTACGCATTTTCAGCTGATTGGCTTTCTGGCCAAACTTCATCCATGAACAGACTAGATTACATTTCACAGACAAGATTTTACATTGCACTGTCTAATGTTGATTTAGTCTTGCAATACTCCCAAGAACACGGAAAGCTACAATACTACATAGATGCGATGAAAGGTCTGATGAGAAGCACAGATCCAGTTTTCATCAACGTTTTAGATGATATGCTTCGAGAGATGCTCTTATTTACAAATAATGCATCCACAAAATTCCAAGAACTTATTAACAACATAGCAGAACTTTCATTAATTGGTGAAGATATATATTCCTTCGCGGGATCCCTTCTTAAACCCGAGAAATCAGTTTATTCATGTGGAGGTCCTAGAGGTAAAGCAGGTTTATATAATATATCAATATCGGGATTGATAGCTATGTCCATTTCCCATCAAAGAGAGTTCGCTGGACGTGATTCTGTTTATAATTTAATGAAAGAACCTACATACTGTGAACTTTTCCTGAATTTCCAGGTTTTCTACGAAGAAACAACAGCTTTATTCGATAAAGTATGCGATTATCAAAGGCAGAGTCTGAGGATTTAGATAAAATTTTCATGATTCTTTCGTACATTATTCTTGCATCGATATTCTTCATAGTTGTCGTTCCTGTTGTTGTAATACACTTCAAAACAGTCAAAACCCTCAAGGATATCATAGCAATGATTCATAGTTTCGATCCTAAATCGAAATCTGAAGCCAAAGCATTAATTTCTGTTTCATCACACGATGATGATACAAAAACTGCTGAGATGCAAGGAAATAGGCATGGATCAATTATATTAATTTCAATAATTTTCTTCATTTCATTAAGTTTCCTGTTTATTTCACTTATAATGTGCCATTTAGTTGTTCAAGCTAACAATAGCATTATCAAACTGAATGGATGGAACCAATATGCAAGTTTAAGGCTTAGTTTATCCGCCGAAAGTTTAATGCTGCTAATTTTCTCAGTTGCGATGCATGATATTCCTGAATCACGCGTTTTAGGATCAATTGGAGTCTTAGTTAATATGTCACTAAAGATCACAAACCAATTAGTTATAGCAGATTTGAATCTCACTCATGGAACAGATGAATTCCCACCTTGCGCAGGTTTTGACAAAATTTTAGACGATTACAATATTATTGACAAACCAACGAAACCTGTTATTGGTGACCCTCATGATTTCTATGCCCAAACATCAATTCATCAACAAATTGACGTTTACAACAGTTTTGTTCAATCATTAGCACAAGATGTATTGAAATTGGATGAACCTGTTAGTGAATTCCATATGGCAAACTCGATCCATGTTGTCAACGCTCATTTATGGATGAGGATGATGAATGTTACAAAAAGATTGATCAAATTAGCTGATGTTGAATACCATTCAATGTGTCAATCAATAGTTATTCTGGCTGTTATTACAGCAGTTTTAATGATCGCTTTCGAGTTAGTTGTCTACTTCTATTACAAGAATAGAGTTGGAGCTTATAGGCCAAGCCTGTTTGTTCTTAAAAGATTTCATCCAATGACATTAATCAACAACAAAAACTTTGCCAAATTTTTCTTGAAATCGAAAGATGTCTCAGAGAATGAACGATTAACTGTTGAAGGATCGATTATTCATAATGCTAATGACGCCATTTTCTGCACAAGTCAGTATGGAGTTGTTGAAGTTGTTAACAAGTCTGTTTCACAACTTCTTGGGTACACTTCTGAACAGATTTTGGGTCAACACGTTACAACGTTCTTTGCAACACAAGATGAAGAAAAATTCCAATCGAAATTGGAGATGATGAAGAGTGGACAAATATCAAATTTCTGCGAAGAAGATTTCTTGGCAGTCACTGATTCAGCAAATGAAGTTCCATGCCATGTTTCAATTTTCGGAATGAAGTCAAACAATGGAGATATCAATTCATTTGTTGTTATTTTGAGAGACCAAACAAGTTTAGTTGAACAAATGAAGCAAGCAGAAGAAGCAAAAGCCAAATCAGAAAAACTATTGTACCAGATCTTGCCAAGGGATATCGTTGTACAGTTGAACAGAGGAGAGAAAGATATCACATTCACTGTCAACTCAGCAACAATCATCTTCATTGACATTGTTCGCTTCTCAGAGTACACCGTCAACCTTAGTCCACAAGACATCATGCAGAACTTATCATTGTACTTTGCAGGTATTGACAAGATCGCTAGCAAGTACAACATGGTCACTAAGATCAAACTCATTGGTGACATCTACATGGCTGCCGCTGGTTTGTTCAATCCAGAAACATCTCCAGAATCACATGCCGAGCAAGCAGTCATGCTTGGTCTTGATTCCATCGCAGAACTTGATGAAATCAACATGCGTCTTGATTCATCTCTTACAATCCGCGTTGGTGTGAACAGTGGTGGTCCAATCATTGCAGGTGTTTTAGGTACCGATAAACCAGCATTCGACATCATTGGTGATCCAATCAATGTTGCAGCTCGTCTTCAAAGTACAGATGAAGCAAACCATGTTCATATCAGCCAAGCAACTTATGACTTAATTAATGGACTCAGTTTTGACATTGTTGCAAGAGGAGAAACTTTCTTGAAAGGAAAAGGCAAGCAAATGACTTACTTCGTTAACCCTATACAAGTCGGCTTAACAAGTACAGGTAGTTTTAGAAGACTTTCTGTTGGATGAATTAATCTTTATATGTAAATAAAAATAGCCAAATGTTTCAAACGAGTTTTTATTATTTCTGCTATATTAAACTATAATTTCATTGAAATATAATTTAACTTTTTTTTTTAAACTAGAAAATTTTGTTAAATGTGAAGGATTTTTGGCACACTCTATTTTTGATTAATGTTGTATTAGTTTCAATCTAGATTTTAATGAAAATTTAAAATGTAATATTAGAGAACGAGTCGTTCCATATATTTTGGCTTTAAATAAAATTCAACATCCTGTTCATGCATTAAAAACCCATGCATTTTTCTAAATTTGAATAATTGCATGCAATTTATACTAGTTTTCATTACAATTTATTTTTATTCTTTTTTAGTCAAAATTTACAGTAATTGATTTTGTTTTACTTTTTCTATGTTAATTCACACCTGTAATTAACATATTAAGAGTTAACTTATTATTGGATTGAATAATATGTTTCAATTATGCTGGATGATATAAATAAAAAACTTTTATTCAAACTTATCAAATATCCCACAGAAATTTTGTGAAAGTCTTTGACTAACTAAAGTATACTACCTATCATATGTAAAATCAACTAATTCATGGCTTGATTATTTTATACGTTGAATCCCTCGGCTTCTTTCAAATTTGAATTAATCTGACATAATCCTTTGAAATATTTATTTGATTGAATACTTTACATCAAAATTGAAAGCAAATTCAACCGTGCATGGTCGCTGAAAGAGTTATAGCGAATTGTTCATAAATTTGATTGTAAAATATACTTTATTAGAATCTAATTTTTGAGACAACAAAAGTGAATCCATTTTAAAATATCAGACCTACAAAATTTCATTGTTTAAAGGTAAATAAAAGTAATATGTTTCATTATCTTTTTATGCCTGACTCTCAAAACTTTCCTTAAATACGATAAATTTTCATTTTAATAGCTGATTGTATTAAATGTTCATATTTGTCGATTAACCGGACTTTTTTTTGAATGTGCAAATATGACGCAATCTTGCGTAATTTGCCAGAATGTTCGCTTTTTTGATTTTTTCTTCAGCCCAAAAAACTTACCAAGGCTGGCAGAGCCAACCAATACAAGAAGCAGCTCAAGAATCATATAATATTATCGAATGCCAGTTCGTTGGAATTGGTGGCGATTCTTCTTCAAGTGCCCTATGGTTACATGGTGGTACAACATCAACGTCAATATATTTGCTTGCCACATTATTCCATAGTTGTAAAGCAGGCCAAGGTGGCGCATTCAGTTTTACAGACAACGCCGATTTAAGGTTTTTCTTGTGCTGTGTTTCAAATTGTCAAACAGGAGGCAATTCATACAGAAAAGGAGCTATTGGATATGTAGTTCTAAAGAGTAATGTTCCAAGATTCGAATATTTTACTGCTAATTCAAATTCTGTTGGCTCTCGCAATCTTCACGTTGAATCAAGCCCGAATTTTGTGAATTGTAACTTTTCTAACAATATTGCTGATAATGGAAAGGAAAGTTACTCTTATGGTAATATTTATATTTATAATAATGGTGTTCAAACGACTTATGGATACTATTTTACAAATTTTTATAGAAATCAAAGCCCATGTTCCACAATATATCATGATTATTGCCAGACTCTATACATTAATTCTTGCAATTTTTTGGAAAATACTGTTACTGACTATGCCATGATATATTTCTGGTATTCATGGTACGCATATATAAAAAAATGTGTAATTAAAGGAAATACACTTGGAAGCACATATATTGCCGATAACAAACGATATTCACAAGGATGCGAATTTTCTGATTGCTATTGTGACAACAAAAAATTTGGATCTGGTTGCACCACGAAAAACTGGGATGAAGAACTGGATCAGAATTATATTTATACTTATTATGCAACAGCAAATTGTCAGGCTGTAAGACCTTATCCAAGAAGATCAAATACATTTGCACCAACACCTTATCAAACAGCTTTTCAGACACCATTCTTGACAGCAGCGAAGACACCATTCTCAACACCATTCGGAACAGCTTTCATGACACCATTCAGAACTATGTCATCAACACCTTTCAACACAGAAATAGCTACACCTTTCTACACAGAGAGTGTCACACCATTCAACACATTTTATATGACACCATTCAGTACAGCACACGAAACACCTGTTGTCACACCATTCAACACACATCAAACAACACCATTCGAGACACAATTCAGTACACCAAATGACACTCCATTTAATTCGATGTTCGAAACACCATTCGACACATGTTCCTCAACACCATACGAAACAGCTTTTGAAACACCATTCCAATCTGCATTTGAAACAGCATATGAAACACCATTCCAATCTGCATTTGAAACAGCATATGAAACACCATTCCAATCTATGTTTGAGACTGCTTATGAAACTCCAATTATCACAGAAGCAGAGACAGCTTTCGAATCTCCATTCGAGACAGTTTTCGAAACAGCATCACAAACAGCTCTCGAAACAGTATATGAGACACCATTTGAAACAGCATTTGAGACAGCATATGAAACTCCTGTTCAAACAGAAACAGTATATGAGACACCATTTGAAACAGCTCATGAAACTGTTTTTGAAACACCATTCGAAACATCATACGAGACACCATTTGAGTCAGCCTTTGTTACACCATTCAATACAGTTTTCGAAACAGCTCACGAAACTCCATTCGAAACTGCCATCGAGACACCATTCAACACTGCATCAGAGACAATGATTATCATTGCACCAGAAACAGCCTTTGAAACACCATTCCTTACCTCATTTGAAACCCCATATGAAACTGCCTCATCAACACCATTTGAAACAGCATTCCAAACAGCTGCACAAACAGCTTTTGAGACTCCATTCGTTACTGCTTTTGAAACAGCATATCAAACAGCATTCAAGACTCCATTCGATACTGCAGGTCAAACAATGAGTGAAACACCATTTGAAAGTGCATTTGAAACACCATTCGTTACTGCTTTTGAAACAGCTTTCCAAACTCCCGAAATCACACAAAATAATGTTCCTCCAATCGATCCTCAACCATCCGAAAATGAAGGCGACCCAGATAAACCAACAGAAAAACCATCCGAAAATGAACAAGGTAAACAATCAGAAAAAATTCTGCAAATGCACCATTCCATTCAGTAAGTTCTTCGACGAACAGTGGAAAAATTCAAGAACAGCAAACTACAGAAACAGCATCAAAGAGCAAATCATGGATTTACATCTTAATAGGTGTTGTTTGTGTTCTTGCTCTCATTGCAATTATTGTTGTTGTAGTTGTTCTGAAAAAGAAGAGTGATAATTCTGATTCCCTTGAGACAGAACCTGCTGATGACAATCCAGAAACTGTGATAGGAGAAGATGAATTTGCCGCAGAAGGCAACACAACAGATGTCTTCAATTTGACGTCCTCAATTTGTGGTGATAATGATCCATTTAATGTCGGTTCGGACTTAGAAAGTGATTCTGTTAACGAAAATTATGTCTTTATATAATAAAATATGTATAGGGTTGTTAAAAATATCAAAAATTAGCGTTTTGAAGACACCATGGTGTCTTATAATTTTCCCTTCCTTATTGGCGTGTAGAAATAAATGCGCCAATAGATTGAAGAAGAAGAATTGTTTTTCTCTTAATGAACTTTAATCCTTTTGATATAAGAATATTAAAAACATTAATATAATTTCGATTTCGGAAATTAAATTTCCAAATTTTTTGTCGATTTCGGAAATAACAGGATCCCGCATCCAACACGCAACAACAAAACACAAAACACACTTTTTGGTTCTTTCATCGTTTTAATCGTAATTTATGTAATACATGATTTGGATAAATTTTACAAAAATAGAACCTATATTATATTCTTTTCAAAGATTCTTGCAAATCATCAAAATAATTGTATTTTAAAAAACGATCAAATTATCCTTTCATTATTTTAAACTTAAATTAGTTTTTATGATTGACTAAAGCAATCATATTTATTCATCATTAAATAAACAAAAAAATAATATTTGAGAGTTATTTCAAAAAAAAACACATTGAATTTATTAATATGTCTCAATTTCAGTATTATAAATTTTTATAATTTCAATATTTTGAAATACACTTTTTAATATTTCAATATTTATGATATTTCAATGTATTAAGTGGTCTCAAATTGAGCTTCTCAAATATAAGTTGGCCTATTCAAATAATAAAATTAAATAATATTTAAAATAATAAATAAAAGTGATTGAGGTCATAGCAAAACGGCTGTTTCAGTCATTAATTCTTAAAATAAAAAGGGTAAAAACTAAATAAAATGGGTAAAATTCAATAGTGTCTGTGCTATCGTTCAATTTGAAGGTGTCTTTTGAAACCGCAAGACACATTGAATTTTTGAATAGGGTATTGTGGTTTGACAGACACCAATGAAAAAAAATAAAATGATATTTATTTTAAATATATAAGATCCTTATATAAAATATAAATATTTTATCGTTTTATTTTCTTGTTTTAGAAATGTTTTTTATTGAAAAATCAATAAAACTAACTCCAAAATAAAATTTTTGATTTAAAGACACTATGAAGACACCAGGCAAATCTTCCAAGACACCTATCGTCGGGAATCTAACAACCCTAAATATGTATATGTTGCGTTAATAATTATATTTTTTTCCCAAAAATTATTGAATAGATTATTATAAATATTTCGATCTTGATTTATTATAAGAAAGGCGAAGATATGGAGATGTTCAATTTCTTTGAAATAAAATTAGAGGGATATGTCTCCAGAATTTCATACCAAGCAAGCAATCATGCCGGGTCTTGATTTTATCGCAAAACTTGATGAAATTAATATGCGTTTTGATTCATCTCTTACAATCCGAGTTGGTGTCAATCAGTGTTTTAGGTACCGATAAACCAGTATTCGACACCATTGGTGATCCAATTAATGTTGCAGCTCATCTTCAAAGCACAGATGAAAAAAAAAAACATATTGAAACTCACCTTCAAAGTTTATAATGTAAATTGAAAGATGTACCAAGCTAATTGTAAATGGTATGAAGAATAATCTAAAATTATGTAAAATCAAGAATCGATTTTTATAATATCAAAGTTCACTTTATTGAATTGTTATGTGATATTATTATTTTTGAAAATATAGCGCCATATAGTACTATTCTATTGTTGACATGATTTAATTTGAGATAATAATTTATAAATTTATTTTTAACGCAAATTGATCTAATTTTGCACCATAAATTTATTAACTATATATATTTTTTTACAAAAAAGTTAAATCAATATGAATTTAATGGAAATCATGTTAAATCTCGCGGAATTTAGTTCTTATATGATTGTTTGTCGTATACATATTCAATCATAGCATGACATTTTAACTTATGAATTCACTGAAATGAAGGCCTTTAATTATTCTGCCACAATCCTCTCAAAAAATGCTTATTGAATAAATAATGGTCACTAAAAAAGTTGAGATATAATTAAATATATGTCCTATTTTTTAATTTTTTATAAGTGTATTTAATTTTTGATAGAGAAAATTGAGACACTTTCAAAATATAAGACCAATAGTATTTTAATATTTAAATATAATTTAAGATAGATTATTTTGATTTTTTTCCGCTGATTCTCAAATTATCTTTAAATTCGATAACTTTATTTATATTAGCTAATTATATAAATTATACATAATTGTTGTTTACCCAGACACTTGATTTTGAATATGCAAAAATGACGCAATCTTGCGTAATTTGCCAGAATGTTAGCCTTCCTAATCTCTTCTTCAGCTCAAAAAAATTATCAAGGCTGGCAGAGCCAACCAATACAAGAAGCAGCTCAAGAATCATATAATATTATCGAATGCCAGTTCGTTGAAATTGGTGGCGATTCTTCTTCAAGTGCCCTATGGTTACATGGCGGTACAACATCAACGTCAATATATTTGCTTGCCACATTATTCCATAGCTGTAAAGCAGGCCAAGGTGGCGCATTCAGTTTTTACAGACAACGCCGATTTAAGGTTTTTTCTTGTGCTGTGTTTCAAATTGTCAAACAGGAGGCAATTCATACAGAAAAGGAGCTATTGGATATGTAGTTTCTAAAGAGTAATGTTCCAAGATTCGAATATTTTACTGCTAATTCAAATTCTGTTGGCTCTCGCAATCTTCACGTTGAATCAAGCCCGAATTTTGTGAATTGTAACTTTTCTAGCAATATTGCTGATAATGGAAAGGAAAGTTACTCTTATGGTAATATTTATATTTATAATAATGGTGTTCAAACGACTTATGGATACTATTTTACAAATTTTTATAGAAATCAAAGCCCATGTTCCACAATATATCATGATTATTGCCAGACTCTATACATTAATTCTTGCAATTTTTTGGAAAATACTGTTACTGACTATGCCATGATATATTTCTGGTATTCATGGTACGCATATATAAAAAAATGTGTAATTAAAGGAAATACACTTGGAAGCACATATATTGCCGATAACAAACGATATTCACAAGGATGCGAATTTTCTGATTGCTATTGTGACAACAAAAAATTTGGATCTGGTTGCACCACGAAAAACTGGGATGAAGAACTGGATCAGAATTATATTCATACTTATTATGCAACAGCAAATTGTCAGGCTGTAAGACCTTATCCAAGAAGATCAAATACATTTGCACCAACACCTTATCAAACAGCTTTTCAGACACCATTCTTGACAGCAGCGAAGACACCATTCTCAACACCATTCGGAACAGCTTTCATGACACCATTCAGAACTATGTCATCAACACCTTTCAACACAGAAATAGCTACACCTTTCTACACAGAGAGTGTCACACCATTCAACACATTTTATATGACACCATTCAGTACAGCACACGAAACACCTGTTGTCACACCATTCAACACACATCAAACAACACCATTCGAGACACAATTCAGTACACCAAATGACACTCCATTTAATTCGATGTTCGAAACACCATTCGACACATGTTCCTCAACACCATACGAAACAGCTTTTGAAACACCATTCCAATCTGCATTTGAAACAGCATATGAAACACCATTCCAATCTGCATTTGAAACAGCATATGAAACACCATTCCAATCTATGTTTGAGACTGCTTATGAAACTCCAATTATCACAGAAGCAGAGACAGCTTTCGAATCTCCATTCGAGACAGTTTTCGAAACAGCATCACAAACAGCTCTCGAAACAGTATATGAGACACCATTTGAAACAGCATTTGAGACAGCATATGAAACTCCTGTTCAAACAGAAACAGTATATGAGACACCATTTGAAACAGCTCATGAAACTGTTTTTGAAACACCATTCGAAACATCATACGAGACACCATTTGAGTCAGCCTTTGTTACACCATTCAATACAGTTTTCGAAACAGCTCACGAAACTCCATTCGAAACTGCCATCGAGACACCATTCAACACTGCATCAGAGACAATGATTATCATTGCACCAGAAACAGCCTTTGAAACACCATTCCTTACCTCATTTGAAACCCCATATGAAACTGCCTCATCAACACCATTTGAAACAGCATTCCAAACAGCTGCACAAACAGCTTTTGAGACTCCATTCGTTACTGCTTTTGAAACAGCATATCAAACAGCATTCAAGACTCCATTCGATACTGCAGGTCAAACAATGAGTGAAACACCATTTGAAAGTGCATTTGAAACACCATTCGTTACTGCTTTTGAAACAGCTTTCCAAACTCCCGAAATCACACAAAATAATGTTCCTCCAATCGATCCTCAACCATCCGAAAATGAAGGCGACCCAGATAAACCAACAGAAAAACCATCCGAAAATGAACAAGGTAAACAATCAGAAAAAAATTCTGCAAATGCACCATTCCATTCAGTAAGTTCTTCGACGAACAGTGGAAAAATTCAAGAACAGCAAACTACAGAAACAGCATCAAAGAGCAAATCATGGATTTACATCTTAATAGGTGTTGTTTGTGTTCTTGCTCTCATTGCAATTATTGTTGTTGTAGTTGTTCTGAAAAAGAAGAGTGATAATTCTGATTCCCTTGAGACAGAACCTGCTGATGACAATCCAGAAACTGTGATAGGAGAAGATGAATTTGCCGCAGAAGGCAACACAACAGATGTCTTCAATTTGACGTCCTCAATTTGTGGTGATAATGATCCATTTAATGTCGGTTCGGACTTAGAAAGTGATTCTGTTAACGAAAATTATGTCTTTATATAATAAAATATGTATAGGGTTGTTAAAAATATCAAAAATTAGCGTTTTGAAGACACCATGGTGTCTTATAATTTTCCCTTCCTTATTGGCGTGTAGAAATAAATGCGCCAATAGATTGAAGAAGAAGAATTGTTTTTCTCTTAATGAACTTTAATCCTTTTGATATAAGAATATTAAAAACATTAATATAATTTCGATTTCGGAAATTAAATTTCCAAATTTTTTGTCGATTTCGGAAATAACAGGATCCCGCATCCAACACGCAACAACAAAACACAAAACACACTTTTTGGTTCTTTCATCGTTTTAATCGTAATTTATGTAATACATGATTTGGATAAATTTTACAAAAATAGAACCTATATTATATTCTTTTCAAAGATTCTTGCAAATCATCAAAAATAATTGTATTTTAAAAAACGATCAAATTATCCTTTCATTATTTTAAACTTAAATTAGTTTTTATGATTGACTAAAGCAATCATATTTATTCATCATTAAATAAACAAAAAAATAATATTTGAGAGTTATTTCAAAAAAAAAACACATTGAATTTATTAATATGTCTCAATTTCAGTATTATAAATTTTTATAATTTCAATATTTTGAAATACACTTTTTAATATTTCAATATTTATGATATTTCAATGTATTAAGTGGTCTCAAATTGAGCTTCTCAAATATAAGTTGGCCTATTCAAATAATAAAATTAAATAATATTTAAAATAATAAATAAAAGTGATTGAGGTCATAGCAAAACGGCTGTTTCAGTCATTAATTCTTAAAAATAAAAAGGGTAAAAACTAAATAAAATGGGTAAAATTCAATAGTGTCTGTGCTATCGTTCAATTTGAAGGTGTCTTTTGAAACCGCAAGACACATTGAATTTTTGAATAGTGTATTGTGGTTTGACAGACACCAATGAAAAAAATAAAATGATATTTATTTTAAATATATAAGATCCTTATATAAAATATAAATATTTTATCGTTTTATTTTCTTGTTTTAGAAATGTTTTTTATTGAAAAATCAATAAAACTAACTCCAAAATAAAATTTTTGATTTAAAGACACTATGAAGACACCAGGCAAATCTTCCAAGACACCTATCGTCGGGAATCTAACAACCCTAAATATGTATATGTTGCGTTAATAATTATATTTTTTTTCCCAAAAATTATTGAATAGATTATTATAAATATTTCGATCTTGATTTATTATAAGAAAGGCGAAGATATGGAGATGTTCAATTTCTTTGAAATAAAAATTAGAGGGATATGTCTCCAGAATTTCATACCAAGCAAGCAATCATGCCGGGTCTTGATTTTATCGCAAAACTTGATGAAATTAATATGCGTTTTGATTCATCTCTTACAATCCGAGTTGGTGTCAATCAGTGTTTTAGGTACCGATAAACCAGTATTCGACACCATTGGTGATCCAATTAATGTTGCAGCTCATCTTCAAAGCACAGATGAAAAAAAAAAACATATTGAAACTCACCTTCAAAGTTTATAATGTAAATTGAAAGATGTACCAAGCTAATTGTAAATGGTATGAAGAATAATCTAAAATTATGTAAAATCAAGAATCGATTTTTATAATATCAAAGTTCACTTTATTGAATTGTTATGTGATATTATTATTTTTGAAAATATAGCGCCATATAGTACTATTCTATTGTTGACATGATTTAATTTGAGATAATAATTTATAAATTTATTTTTAACGCAAATTGATCTAATTTTGCACCATAAATTTATTAACTATATATATTTTTTTACAAAAAAGTTAAATCAATATGAATTTAATGGAAATCATGTTAAATCTCGCGGAATTTAGTTCTTATAAGTACAGTATACATTGTGCGTCGCCTGTAGCCTACAGCTACAGGCACCGACACAATGAAAAAAGTGACAGAAAACTGACACCATACGGGCGCGCATATGTACGCATATATGTGTAAAAATAAACGTTCATATGTAAACTAACCTTTATTCACTAGCAGGGGCTGATAAATCATAATCGTCGAGAAGTACGATAGGTGGCCCCACAGGTTTAATCTGTATGGAGAGGCAAACGTGACGTAAGAAGCATAACACTGGTTTCTCAGTATATTTAATAGACTCTGCTGTTGGCTTAACTGTAAGCTTATATGTAATAGGTGAATTAGATAACTGACCCTGTTGGAATGTATAATCAGTTTCGCAAGGGAATCCACATAGGTAATGACCTAAGTCATTTGACTCGATTCCAAATTGAGGGACTGATGTGGTTGTGATAGACCTCATGACATCATAGTTGAAGCCAACAGTATCGTTATTATTGTTAGTGGCATTTGCCTGCATCTCATAGAAGATTGGATCATTAGATGCTTGAGCCTCAGCGGGTATGTTACCATATGCTCCACAGTTCAATTGAATTTGTTCAAACAATGGATTTTCATAGGTAGTGTTATAATTAGGTGTTTTCTTAAATAGTGTATAAATGGTGTTCACATATAATGGAGTAAATGCTGCCGTGAATGTACAAGGAGTTCCTTCACCTTTAGCCATTGAACCATCCATAGTAATGCAGTCAATTCTTTTGATTGGGAAGTTTAGAGTCTTTGCCGAATATCTTGTCACCAAATCACTATAGATGTTAGGGTCCAAAGAGAATGAGTTACAGTATGTAATCATTTCAAAGAAGTTTGCATTCTTCTTAGTGAACTTAATAAACTTGGTACCAAATGATATCGTACTCTTATCGGCATTCCAAGTTACAGTATCAATAACTTTGATACCTTCATAGATAGGAGTGAAGTGATTAGTGATTGGAATATAGCTTGTAACATTGGCTTGCATGTTCGGTAATGGTAGAATATCCTGATAACTTAATGGTGTCCAAACCATACCAGCAATACTGAACTTAACCTTAAGTTGTAAGTTACCAGCAAACGCTGGAAGGAATCTAATGTTATTAAGTATTAGGAATCTTCTTAGGTCAATCTTGATTGGTATGTGGAACTTTAATGTAGTTGCACCACTAATTGGTTTATTGAACTCAATAATCTGTCCAGAACGAACTGTATCACATCTATTGAAAACATCTTTATGTCTAGCCTTACTAAATACATCAACTTTCTTAATAGCTTCTGTTGTAGATGCAGTAGAAGTAATGTAACCTTCTTCTCTAGCATTATCTTGTGTATAAACACTTTTACCATTAGCGATTAATTGATATGATTCAACAGCATAGAATGAATCAATGTATCCCAACCAAATTGCTGGAAGATGTGCACATGATTTGCCACCAGCATATTTAGTATCAATTGCTTTAATTGCTGTAACATTTGATCCTGTAGGAGCTGTCTCAACAGCTCTTTCTTTATATACTTCACCATCATATTTAGGAACTTTTTCATCAGCTGGTTCAGTTTCTGTTGTAATTATGCACTCACCATCGACATAACCACTAATGAACGTATTATATAAGTCAATCATGTTCTCACCAGGTGGTGATATGTTAAATGTAATATAACCGTTATCAATAGTATTTGTCGGCATAGCTGGCACTTTTGTTGGGACATATCTATGGTTAGTATCTCCAATAGGAACTGCCCCATCAACTTGATCGAAATAATATCTTACTTGTCTGATGGAATCAGCAATACTGTATGTATTGAGGTTATCGTTCAACATCTTTCTCAGCTATAAAAAATTTACAATCTTCTTATTCTTGGGATTATTCGTCTTATTTGTGGCTGAGGTTTAGGAGGTTCTGGTTCAGGCTCTGGTTCATCATCGAAGTGTATTCTTTTCTCTTCCATTGATTGAACATATTCTTGATTCTCTTTAGTTTCCTTCTCACGTTCAATTGGGTCCATGTTTGGTTCATTAACTACACTGTTACGTTCTAATATCTTTGTCATCATCTCTAACAACATTTTATTAGTATATGCTTGTTCTTCTTCTTTCTTCTCATCAACTTTAGGAGCTTCTTGAACAACAGGAGCTGGGGCAGGAGCTGGTGAATTCAATGGTGCCTTTCTCTTTCTAACTTGAACTGAACCATTCTTCATATGACAAACATAATATAATGGATGTTGTATTCCTTTAGCTTCATTCAATATGATTGATTGCTTTTCACTTGGTGAAAGTTTTGACGTCATTTCTATCCTAATAAAATTTTTTACTCCTAACAAAATGACTGAGAATACTTTCGACAGAGAAGCACTCAAGAATGAACTTCGTGAAGAAATACTTAATGAACTCAAACCAAAAGAACAAACACAAGAAGAGAAACCAGCTAAACCAAAGCGTAAACTCACAGAGAAACAATTAGCTGCATTAGCAGCTGGACGCGCAAAGAATCCACGAATGATTGCAAAGAAATTGAGAGAAGAGGAAGAAGCTAAGAAAAATAATAAGTAAGTGTTTAGAACTTTAACTTACGTTCAAAAGATGACTTCGTTGAAATAGTGAAGTCCTTATTTTTGTTGAAGCATGGTTTCGAACCAATGCACAAGTCAAAGGTTATCTCATCACCTTCATAAAGAGATTTGTACAATTCCACGATGCTATATTTTTCCCCAACTTTCTCAGGGAAGAACAAACCTTTCTTCTCGTCATAATGTACTTGTATCGCATCTGGGAACATTTGGTTTGCAGTAAGTGCAATTACGTCCTGTGTGATTCCCTTCATTCGACAGTGGAAAGCAATTTCCTTGAGGTCATTGGTTAATTCGTCGAGGTAAGTCTTCTTTCCAACGAATATAGATCTTTGTGCCTTAGACATATGTCCTGCAGTAATCTCTGCAAAGTCTGAATGAAATTGACCCAGTGCTTTTCCAATGAGTTCTCTGTTATACCTTCTCTTGTATTCTTCTGCTAACTTATCTAAGTCCTTCTCATACAAGTGTAAACTATCTGTATCCTGATAGAACAACTTCAAGCCCAAATCTTCTGCTGTGAAGAATACTTCATTCATGATTCGTTTGGACATAGAAAGGATTGAAACACCTAATGGACAATAGTTAAAGTGACGAACGATAGGTTTAAATGACTTTACACATGAAAGTTCGGAATCGGGGATGAACTCTATTGTCTGTATGTCATTATAGTTCTTAATGATATAGTCAGTGAGCTTATTGTCCTTGATGAAACGAATCTTTTTGTCAATGGGCTTTAATATCGTCTTACCATAGATACTGTTCAAAAGAAGTTTGATGATCTCTTGTATCGGATTACCTTCCTTCTTATACTTAGCACGTAATTCGAAGAGCTTCTTAACTTCATTCCTTATTGTCATGTCCCTTTTTCCATCATAATAGTATCCATCAATGACTTTGCATGAGATCTCTTGGAACTTGATCAGATCTTGAAGCGTAATGTGGTCTACGAACATCTTGCAGCATGTATTGGAACTTCTGGCAACATGTAAGTCAGGGTTGATGTCAGGATTGACGACAATCAATGGGAATGCTGAGTTCTTACCGATCGACAAGATCTCGATCTGACAGTAAAATCCTGAGATGAACTTTTCCTTTGTTGGTTCAGCTTGGTCATCATCAAAGAGATGCTCCAACAAGTATTCACTGCTCTTCATCTCTTCTGTCATAACTTTTGGAATTCCTTCTAAACAGTAAAGTCTAGCAATTGCTGATGGATACAATGATACAGCATCGAAGTCAGTGATGAGTTCTCCTTCATTGTATTGCTTCTTGTTCTCAGCTAGCATGCATCTTCCTCCTTGAATACACTTGGAAATATATTCACGAGGTTTTCCTGCAAGATCAAAGAGATTACCGTTCTTCCAATATACTCTCTTCTCAAAGAGTTTGTTTGAGATAGAACTTATTGAAACATAATCATAAGCATCTATTTCAAACTCAGTCATGAGGTCATTGCGGAACTTAAGAAAGCCATCTCGTAAAATGCGTACATCTTGACCGCAATAGAATGACGAATAAACTTCCATGTCAAAGTGTTCATCATCAATCTTGCAATCTTCAATCTTCTCAATGTTCTCATTAAAAGCTTCAATATCTTTGACATGATTCATGGCATCATCGATGTTACCAACTTTAGTTGTATTAACTAACTCTTCCGTGTAGTAATTATATGGGAAAACTTCTTTTTCACCACTAGTGAGGTGAAACATTTCAGGGAATCTTTCCAACTTAGTTGAGATGATTGCATAAGAGTCTTTGAAGCAGAGAAGTTTTCCTTTGTACTTTCCTTGTATCTGCATCGTTTGTGAACCTTTGATGATTGGAGTTCCTGTAATCTCTTCTAACTGAGACATGAGAAAAGTGACATCGTACGATAAGTTGTGGAAATAAACTAAACTCTTATCTGGTAAAGCTTCGAGGAATTTTGACGCACAGTCACTTCCCCAAATTGATGTATAACCATCATCGTCATCTTCCATGAAACAAATGTTGTATGCTTTGTGAATGTTTCCATCAGTTGATGCTTCGAAGTCAGCAAAGAAAACATGTTCTCTTGGGAACTTCATGTCTTTCTTCGTCTCTGAACTCCAATCTTTCTTCATCCTTGCGCAATAACGCTCATTGTATGTGAGGTCAATCATTTCTTCAAGGTTCTCATTATACATCGTTGTGAAGTATGTGCAAAGTTCTCCTGTTCTAATTGGTTCGAAATAATTGTTAGCAAACAAGAGTTCAATGACTTTTGCAAGTGGTGTAACTAACTTTGAGTTAATTGCATACCTTGTTTCATATCTTCTGTTAACTAACATCTTCTTCTCTAAAGTCCAATCCTTGCACAACTTACAAACATCTTCATAGTTCTTGATGAACATTGAACTTATTGGAAGCTTTTCGTTCAACATGTAGTGGTCATACATTAATAAAAGTTCTACTGTCATCTTTGGTTCTTCATCTGGTTCATAAGTATATGAATGATTTGAATACTTCTCGTTGTATTTGATGACATGGAACCTTATTCCTGTTTCTTTGGCAATAACCTTAATCTTTGACATTGGAAAATCTTTGACACGAATGATTTCCCTCATATGATTAATTGTTGCTTCGTCAACACCAGCTTGAATACAAGCGTAGATGAAACATGAATCTTTCATCATCTTCTTTGCTGTCTCTGCATTAAGTTCGTTGAAGATCTGATACCTCTCTAAGTTAATAGGTAATTTGCATGTCCATGTCCAAAGCTGACCATTACGTGACCTGTTTCTCTTCTTTGAATGGTTTTGTTTGATGATCTTGAGTGCGATCTTTTCTTGACCTGCTGCTCTCATCGTATCTAACATAACTTGTTCTTCAGCTGTGAGTTTATATGGTGTGTACGTTCCTTTTCTCAAAGCAGAAGCATCAACATCTGAATAAGCTGTATAGTCAAAGATCTCGATCTTCCTTAACGAAGGAATACTACAAAGGAAGAAGTCATAGTTTGATTCAAGGACTTTAGATGCTAATTCTTGTACTTCTGCTATTGGAGCTTCATTAAGTAACTGATGAACTAATGATCCCATTGTATTGATGTTCAAATGACGCAAAATGTTTCTCTTCTCATCAAAGTCGTAATAGAATGTCCACTTCTGTTTGAAAAGGTCTATCTGTCCAATGAACTTTGCCATAACTCTTGGAAACATCTTGTTGAAGTAATCTTTTCCTCTTGGACTGTATTGGTCAATGTTAAACATAATGAATCTTTCTCCTGCTTTAGTTATTGGGTCTAACCATTTCTCATCAGGAAGTTTTTGACCATTAATGTTCTTAACAACGTAAAAGGCATTCTGTATTTCTTTGTATGCTAATTCGCTCTCATCAATCTTTGGTGGAGGGTCTGAGTATATTGGTTGCATCTCCATTAACGCTCTATTATGAGATCTCTGATCGTGATCTAAAGCAACTGGGGAATTTGAAGCTGGAACATTCATGATACCATTGTAGTCATCATAGAAGCTCTTAGCATTCTTGAAAATATCTGCTACACTTCCTGTACCTCCTTGATTCTTAATTGCCAGAGCTAATTTATTGGTAATGTCTTTAGCTTTCTTAGGCATTTTGATCCCAAACATATCAAGCATACCTTTCTTATCTTCTGGTGAAAGGTTATTAACTAATCCTTTTATAGCATTGAGCATGTTGGTCTTTTATAACCGATAAAAAAATATACGTTATTTTTTTTTAATCGTCATCGTAATCATAATCGTACGAAGATTCTGTATCATCATCACTGACATCATTGGTTTCTCTAACTTCTGGCTTATCTGGTTTAATCTCTATCACCATAAACATTGGTGACAATAATCGAACAGGCTGATCTTGGAAGTCAACTAAGGTAAACGTAACATTAGTTAGTTCCCATGGAAATGCATCTATCCATGGTGAGGATTCCTTACATATAAGTGGTTTACCAGATATCCAGAACTCATTGATGTTATAACATGTAGATCTGTACATGATCTTTCTTCGATCATCAACTTGGTCAATATTATTGAACCCAGAGATGACAGACATTGATGAACGAAGGTATAACTGATACCCGAAGTTGAGCATAGGTGGTTTTGGCATTTGTAGATAATAATTATGTACAATAGGTAGTTCTATTCCATATGCACCTAAAATAAGATTTGCTCTATGTGAAGCATCTTTTAAATAGACTTTATGTCCTTTGTCCTGTGACGTAAATATAAGTTGATTCGTAGCACTCAGTGAAACTGTTACATTATGTTGACCTTTTTTCTTGTTATAATAATCAAACTGTTTTGTTACAATCTCTTGTAGTTTTGATACAATAGTATCCATATCAAATGAAAGAGCTGACTTAAATGTACACACCTTTTCTTCTCCATCTTCGTCTAACTGTAAGACAAAATAATCTGTTTCGTCACAAACAATAAAGTTCGCCATAGTACTGACACTTTTTACTCTCATCTTTATCTTACTTGGATGCCCCATGTTAGGATCTGCTTGAAACTGTATTGTCCCGTAGTTATTAGGATCAGTCGATTGTAGATAATACATCATTTTTATATGTAGTAAAAGAATGAGTGTTGTTCCATATGCATATGAATGTTATAAGTCTAGCGTACTTCAATATAAAGAATATACTCTCAGAATTACTGATAATGCTTTAGTCATACATAAAGAAGGTGCTGATGAAGACATTACCATCGGTCCTGGTATATTACCTATCGAGCAACCAGATGGTACAATTGTTGAAACAGACTTAAATCAATACCTTCAAGCGTTACAGAATCGTGTGACAAAAGTAGAGAATAATTACTTAGATGCTCCATTCTTCACAACTGATAGAGATTATATGTTTTCATGTATGGCGAGTAATGGTTTGCAAGAAACTCGTGAGGTAAATATTAATGAAGCATTAGAGACTATAATATATCATGTTAAACGGTTATTATCGATTGACCATGGAGTTCATTTTGACCCAAGGTCTACACTGTTCAATATACCAATGATTGAAAACAGTCAATTAACATTTAAAGAAGATACATTGTATAATGCTTTAAACGCAGCATTTGCTTATATATTAGGTCATGAACAAGTACAAAATAGTGGTATTGCAATATACTTAGATAAAGTTATGTTAAAGAAACCATTGACATTCACAGAAGATGGTCCAAAAGCAACTGGTATTGTTGGTGATGGAACATTATTGACGAAAGAATACTTAGCAAGTCATGTCGGAGAATTTTTCTCCACTAATGATAGCATCAGTACAACACCAGAAGTTATTTTATTGAAGAAACCAATCACATTTGATGTTAAAGGAAAGACAAAAGCAACTGGTATAGCTGGCGATGGAGTTCTTCTGACTAAGGAATACTTGAAGAAAAATATCAATGACTTCGTTGAAATTGTCAAAGATAAAGAATCTGGTCTTAAGTTCAACCCTTTATCATTCATCTTTGCCATAGCAAACGCCGGTGCTACTGCAGCCTCATGGATATCACTCCAGAGTCAAATAAATGCTCTTTGGGCTTTTGTTGAAAGTCAAGAAGGTATAGATACTGTTCTTGACACTCTGGGTAATCTTGGTCCAAATCATAAAGGAGGTTTTGTGGATGGAATAAAAAATTTAGTTGAAAAGACTAAAACAAGTTTCCAGAAGATAACTCATATAGAAAGATTCAGAAATGAAGGTTATATGGAACTTGAGAGTTTTGATGTGACTGGACCTTTGGAACCAATTCCAATGCCACGTGATGCTAATGATGAAGAAGAGAAAGATCCTGGACCAAAAACAATCATTTCTACGTTAAGTACTTTGTACCCTGATTTTGTGACCTTAGTGAAAGTTGCTAATACATCAAGAAAGAACAATAATATTAATATGTCTGGTACTGATGACCTTACTGATTATCTTTATCTCATTCTTGCTGAATTAGCGAAGAAAGTTGAGGAGAACAAAAATAATGGAGGAAGAACTGCACTTAAGATTGCAGACAAAGCTGACAAAAGTTATGTTGACGAAGAGATACGTAAAGTTGCATCTAAAGAATATACTTTACACAGTCTGTCATACTTAAGACAATCAAAGGTCCAGAGAAAGATATGTACCCAGGTGATGGTACAACAGTTAAAGTTAATGAAAGAGTTTCATTCCCATCTGGTATTGATGCAAAAGAAGTATATATTAATGGTGAAAACATCAATACAACATTGATTCCTTTGAAAAATAATGAGTTCACTGAACCTTTGACAGTTAAATCAATTCGTTCAAGAGAAGACAAACCTGTTATAATCAATAAAATAAGAGCAGACGACATAATATTGAACTATACCCTTGGTTCAAGTGCACCTTTAGAGAATCCAAGTACAAGCGTAAAAGATACACTAAACTCCTTAAATAACAAATGTATGAACATTGAAGATCATGTCAGAAACTTTGAAACACATGAACTACCAACAATGTTAGATAAGAAAGCTGACAAAGAACATACACATAAATCCTTCTCAACTGTTGCTATAGAAAGTATTGAAGGAACGGTTGAAGAAACTGGTGGGGATACATTATATTGTAAACCTCCTAACTTTCCACAAGGTTTAACATCGGATGACGACATAACGACGATGAGAAACATTAGATGTAAAGATGTTTATGTCATGAAGGATGAACATAATATTAAATTCACTGCTCAAGATTTATATGACAAGAAAGCAGACAAAACAGAGCTTCAAACATTAAAGACAGAAATACTTCAAACATTATATCCTGTTGGTTCTATTTATACGTCAATGAACTCAACAAATCCAGAAACAGTTCTGGGTTTTGGTACATGGCAGCAGATTGTAGACAAATTCTTATACTGTGCAAACTCTTCAAAGCAAACAGGAGGTTCGAAGAAAATTACTGAAGCAAACCTTCCACCGCACACTCATACAGGAACTACAAACACAACAGGTAGTCATTCACATTCAATAACAAAAAGAGGTTATACAAATCTTGCAGCAGGTTCGGATAGACAGGGAATGCATAGATATGATATTTCAAGTGACCCAGTAGATTCAAGCGCAGGTATTTTCTGTGGAACCACAGGAAATCATTCACACACTTTCACAACAAATCCAACAGGCTCGGGTGCAGATTATATGCCACCATTTATGACTGTATTCGCTTGGTTCAGAGCTGCTTAACTCAAGATCACGATCACAAACTGTTTCTCAGTATGAATGAGTAGCTCTATTTTTACATCATTACTGAAGTATTTCTTTTCTTCATCAATGACAGAAAGAATGTTTTCATCATCTTTTAAAGATCTTACCAAAGTTAGATCTTCATCAGAAAATCTCAAAGAAAGACTCATTTATGCACTAATAAAAATATAGCTAATTATTTTTTTATCTGAACTTTTTATCGGGTATATAAAGATGTCTGAACATCATATAAAGTTCTTTAAGATCCAACAGTTTGTAGATGAAGTGAAGAAGCAAAATAAAACAGCAAAGAGACTACTTATATGCTTACCACAAACATTATGTCAAGGAAAGTATGGTTATAGTGCAAGTCCGATCATGATCTTTGTCGATAAGCAGAAATACACAAATGAAGGTTTAGCTAATTTACTCAAGTTTGAAAAGATAGCTATAAACATTCCTGACCATTTCTCAGCGAGAATAAACCTTGACAAGACTAAAAGTTATTGTTTATATGTAGATCTCACGAAATCAACAAAGAGTAAAGACAAAGAATATAACCCAGTTGAACTTAAGACAATGGGTAAGAACTTACTCAAAGCTGCTATCAAACCTGTCGAAGAGATCGACATTGAGGATGAAGCAGAAGAAATAGATGTAGATCCTGATGTTATAAACGATAAAGTTTATTTTTGGAGGAAGATGGTGTCAGACCATTTATCTGGCATGCTTGTTCTAGGTAATTGCAGAAACCTAGAAAGATTGTATTGGTCTGAGTTTCATATGTTCTTCATCTCTCCATTGAAGCAAGTAAATTTTCATGAAGAGTTCGTCTGGATTCTCAGGCTTTGGTACACACTGATCGAAGATCTGTATGACCTCTTCATGACCGTACTCCCTGGTCAGACATGAGTGTTCTGAAGAACTTTTGCATCTTCGGACCAGGTTTAGCATCTATGCAACGAGTGGGTCTCATTGACATTTTTGTCACTTTTATTTGGTCGAATGGAAGGATTCGAGTTCATGCCACTTGACAGCAAAGAAGGTGCAGAAGAGGTTGTTGTTGCTGCATTCTATGCGAGCTCACACGTTGACGCATTCCGAACTTACCAGGATGACCTCGAAAAAGAAGGTCGAAAGCTTGGAAAGATCCAAATGTTGCTTGAGTTCTTCCGTGGAAACCTTGCACAGAAGTATGAGAAGAAAGAATAAACAACTAATTATTACTGAGCTTAGCTCATAAATGTAAGTTTTTACTCTGATCAGATCTTAGATCTCGTCGGGACAAGCGGAAAGGATAAAGTCCATGAGCTGGACTTTTGTCTTAGTGAGCGGTACTGCGGTCATGAGTAGTTCGCGCTTGTTTGAGCCACTTGGAACGCGACCCTTCCAATTCCTCATAGATCTCAAGGCAGAGATCGTGAAGAACTCAAGGACAAAGAGTCTTTGAGACTTGGTAAGGAATCCCTCATCATCTCTTTCATCCTGGAGGGTCTTTGTGGATGCAGTGGACTTGATCTCGTCTTCCTCGATCGGATCATTCTCATAATCTTCATCACCCTTCTTCCTAAACGTCATCTGCTCTCTCTTGTAGTCGTTCCTGAGAGCATTGAGTCCAGCTTCAAGATCTTGTGAGTTCTTTGCAGGTTTATTGAAAGTTTTCTTTTCCTGCATTTGCTGTATAAGCTGGGTTTGCTGTTGCATCATCTGCATCATCATTGCCATCATATCTAGTGTTGGTGATGCTGGAGCTGGTGTTGTACCATCTTGGGACATTCGGTCGTCGGTTATGTCTTTACAAAAGACTGCTTTACAAAAGACAGCTTTACAAAAGACAGCTTTACAAAAGACAGCTTTACAAAAGACTGCTTTACAAAAGACAGCTTTACAAAAGACGTCTTGACAAAAGACAGCTTTACAAAAGACTGCTTTACAAAAGCATTTTCTCACAAAATTGAATACTTTTGCTTTACAAAAGACGTCTTGACAAAAGATTGCTTTACAAAAGTCTGCTTTACAAAAGACGTCTTGACAAAAGATTGCTTTACAAAAGTCTGCTTTACAAAAGATTGCTTTACAAAAGATTGCTTTACAAAAGTCTGCTTTACAAAAGACAGCTTTACAAAAGATTGCTTTACAAAAGCCATGACTGATCTTCATCCAATTTGTTTAATCGAACTTAATGAAGTAATTTCTGCATATCTCCTGCATGTATTTGGAAACGAGAGGATAAGACAACTCACCAAGGTTTCCAGACGCCAGATCCAAAGACTTGAATCAACTGCAGGAGTAATCCTAAGCTTTGAAGAAGGATTAACCAATAAGAAAGATGTCATTGACTCCAAGCGTGAAAGCCTTGCTGCTTTCTTACGCAAACACCCATGGGTCGATGTTGATCTCCAAACTCCTTACCAAGGACTCGTTGAAACCTTCACGACCTACAGACAGCTCCTTGACAGACCTGAGCAGAACCTTCTGGTCGAACGTGATGGCACATTAAGCCCTACAGACCAGAAGAGAAAGAAGCTCAAGAGTAAAACTGACATTTAATACTTTTGACATTTTTTTCATGAGTGTTCACGTTAAGATCAATGATGAAAATGACTTCATGGGAAGATATCATTGATGACATAGAGAATGACCTTGATGAAAACATGATGGGAGCTCAAACGTCAGTTAAGGTCAAACTTGGTGAAGTTCAAGAAAAGATCTCCGAGATCAATGCAAAAATATCTGCTCTTACAGAGGTTGACGTTTATTACAGAAGCTTGGAGAGAACTTTAAGCAAACTTGAACGTCAGAACCAAAGTCTCATAGTTGTGCTCCAGAAACTCAGTCTCATGCGTAAAGCATATAATGACTACCTACATGTAAGAGACTTACCTTCTTATTCTACTCCAGATCTCGACTTTTCCGATATAAGTCCAATCCTTATTGATACAACACTTACGATAGCAGGGATGCTTCCTACATATCCAGAATATGATAACTTACCTCAGCTCTTCGAGTATCTCAAGAAAAAGTTCATGATCTTATTATGCGAGACCATGAAAAGACGTCAAAATACCAGAACAGAACGAGAACAGAGCTTACTAATAGACTTATTATATAATACTAAAGAAATAAAGGAGTTTTTATTCTAACTTTGGTATTTTTGGGAAGAACTGATCTGGATCATATTTGTCAACCACAGGTTTTGGTATCAAAAGTCTCTCTGGTTCTTGGACGGCTGGTACTGGAAATGGTTCCTTTGGTTTCCTAGCTTTTGGGAGATCTAAAAATTTTCTTGGTCTCTTTCTTTTGTGTAAGTGTTGTCCATTTTTATCGACAACGAATGTGAGCTTTCCGTCGTCAAAGATGAATGTCGTCGCTTCTTCAGTTCCCTCATCAACTATTATCTTCTTGATCTTTCTCTTCTCCATTAACAGAAAAAGTGACATATATTACTTCATTATTTTTCTGAGTGTTAGGATTAATTAAACCTCTATCTATAACATGCTTTCTCATAGGAAATTTCTCTCCATATCTTTTTGTCAATATCTCTATAAGTTCTTCTGTATAAGATTTATCACTACTGAAGTAAATAGATGGATAATTAAGGACATCAAAGGTTTCTACAGTATCTTTAAGAGTCCATTCATCTCCATACTGTATAGAATAAGTATGGAAGTATGGAGGATCACATATAAAGAAAACATTGGGAAGATCTTTATACTCATTGAAGAGTATTCTCCAATCTTTATGAACAATAGTTAAACCTTCAAGATAGTCATCTATGTTTTCACCAAATAAGTTAGTATATCTGAGGTATAACACTTTCTTCATTAATGTGTCAAGATCATAGTATTTGTATGCTCCAGAATAGAGAAGACGTGAACATAATGTATCCCAGTCTATGTATGGAGCTTTACTTATAACTTCTCTGACGATCTCTTTCTGATCAGTAGGAATTTTCTCATCTGGCTTAACATTTATTCTCTCCTTAAGTTCCTTAAGTATTTCATTCGTGTCATGAATGTGTTTCAGTCTATCAACGTAGTTATCATAGTCGTTAGCTATGATCGTTGCTTTTGGGAACATAATATGCAACAAATGAGAGATATAGAGAGAACCACCAAAGAGGTCAACGAAGACATAATCCCCTTTGATGTCTTTGAGTATGTCGATAAGATCTTTCCTGATCTTAGACTTATTACCTATGAAAGGTAAAGGAGGTTTGGTAAAAATCATTTATATGGTAATAAAAATAAGTGTTTAGATTAATTGGGTTTGAGTAGGTCTGCTGCATCTGTATTGCGTCCTCTGTATCTCTCTCCTGGGAGATCGCGGTTGATCATCCCGTGGACTTCGCAGAAAAAAAGGAGCATGACCAAGAGAACAATGAACAAGTTTATACAAAAGAATACAACAACAGCGTTCGTTAAGAAGTTCATTGAACTCTTCACATAAGCTATGTCTTCTTCGTAGCCCATTAACTTAAAAAGTGTCATGACCACTTCATTTTTGATGAAGTCAACAGCTTATGTCCACTTCGTAGCCCATTAACTTAAAAAGTGTCATGACCACTTCATTTTTCATGAAGTCAACAGTTTATGTCCACTTCCTCCCACAAGCACTTGAGGAACAAGAGAAGGTCATCATTGACTACCTTCAAGCCACTGAGAAGCTCCAAAAGCTTCAAGATCTCCGCGAAGAGTTCAAGTCCCGCTTGAAACAGGAGAACTTACTGCAGGAGTACATGCTCATTTTGTACCCATTACTAGATGGCTCCCATTTACCATCAGAGTACACTGCAGCTCTTGATGCACTCAAAGTTCTTCGCGAACACCATCCGATCGGTAAAGAAGCCTTCGAGCTCACCATTGAACAAGCCATCCTCGCCAAGGACAATGCAAAGAAGCGGATGCTCGAAGCTCTTGATAAGATCAAGGAGTACGTCGAAACGTTCTAAAATAATTACTTGAGTAAACAATAAGTTTTATTGAGTAAGTCTTGAAACATTTGTGCTTTTGTTCTTGTTTGAACAACCATATTTAACATTAGATAAAAAATTTTTTGGTTAAACAATAACATACTTAAGACATAAATTATACCTACTTATTAACTCAGTATATTGTGCATTATATGCATACTTAAACTCTTGAGCAATATTGTTCTCATCAATGATTCTGATCTGAGCTATTTTTGAGAAAGGTGGTGGAATACCACAACATGTGATGTCTGGGTCCAGTAGGTCTATTTCACACTTGAACCCAGTCATTCTGTGAACAACTTCTTCCAAGTCTGGCTTAGGTAGTAAGATCTGATCTTTGCTCACTAAGTTAGAAAAGAGCTCTTTGTCTTGGTCTAGAAGTATCTTCTGGTATATACTAAGTAAATACTCTTCTACACCAATCCTCGATGAAGTCTCCACAGATCTCGATGAGGTCAGGTTGGAAGTTAATGGACTTAAAGGAGGAGGATACATTGGTGCTTCTGAGTTCGTAGTTGTTTCCTCTTTTTTTATCTCTGTTGGAGCATCACTTACTGTACCAGATGGATAGTTCTTTATCACAATGTTATTAGTTGTTCTTGAATCAACATTGCTTGTTGGTTCAATTGGAAGATTAGCTGCACCATAAAGAATTGACTTCGATCTCATTTGTTATGAGTAAAAATTGTTTTATTCTCATATAAATGACGAACATTAACCCAGAGAACAACACAGAATATACTGCAACAGGAGTTGTTTACAATGATCTAGATCAGATCGTCCAACTCAAAGCCCCAAGAGGAAGGAATTTAATAAGACAACCTCCACCAAAGATATATGTTGATGATGGTAGTAATGGGTTCAACTTAGTGTATCATTACTCATATCCTCAATATGCAAAAATTGGGTCTACCCCAAACGTGACAAACCATTATATGAACCTTTATGATGAAGCAAGGTTTCATGCACCAACGAAGAAAGAACCTGATGCATCAAGATTACATGAATTCGCAGACCATGATGGTTATAGCGATTACTCAATGCCTGTAAGACTTTAACGTTAATAAAAAAATGACTGTTGGTAAACAAGAAAAAACTTTAATACAAGAGGATTTGATGCTACCAATATATTCAACTGATATGGGAGCTTATCAATTCGATACATTTGAGAATCCTGGTGGAACACCACCATATTTTCTTTTGTTCATCAATGTAAACAGTAGAAAAGGTTATGCGTTCCCAATGAGTGAAAAGAACTCAAACAATGTTCTAAGTGCAATGCAGAAGTTCATTTCACAAGCTACAGGTGAAATGAAGCCTACAATACTTACTAGTGATGAAGACCCAGCTTATACGACACAAAATGTTCGAGATCTGTTGGTCAGTCATAACATTGAGCACATGACGACACAGAAATACAATCATAACATACTAGGTATTATTAATAGGTTCTGTAGAACTATTAGAACTATGTTACATATGAAGTTAAACCTCAAAGAAGGTGATAAAACACCACCTTTCACTGCAGATACAATGAGACAAATTATTAATGACTACAACACTGAATATCATTCAAGCACACAACAAAAGCCTGATGATTTCACAGAAAAGGATAATGAGGAATATATAAAGAAGCAAAGATTGAAAGAAGAGTATGTCAGAAAAAATAACCTTTATAACTTAAGACCTGGTCAAAAAGTTCAAGTCATAGTTGAACCAAGAACATGGGGTAAAGGTAACCAACAAAGAAGACATCTTGATCCTTCTTATTATACAGTTGATTCAGTTGATACAAGTGCATACTTGTTAAGAGCAAAAGATGGAAGTGTTGCAAGATATCCACGTTATCAGATATGGACAAAAATAGAGCATGGATTAAAGCAAGGAGAAACTTTAGATCAAGGAAGACACGGTGCTGTTAAAAGTATTGATGGTCATGAACTTGTCGGTAATGATGTAAAGTATGATGTTACGTTTGAGAACGAAAATACAGGAAAAGTGACAGGTAGAGGTATGCGTGAAGGTAATCCAAACAGGTTGTCACAAATGGAAGTACAGTATTGGAGGAAAAATATTAATGAAGGTCATGTTAAAGATATGCCTAGTTTTCTTGAGAAGTATCGTGGGTTTCGAGTTTAGCTTGTAAGTCCTTTATTTTTGTTTCATACAATGAGATCTTCCTTCTGATCTGTTCATCATTGAGAGGTTGCTTGACTTTACGGAACTGTACACGTCCGTCTTTCATTGTATGTACATAATATCCATCAGGAACCTTACCATCTTTTATATATTCAGTTAACCACTTTTGTTTAGTTGATGCTTTAATGACTTGACTCATTTCTTACTGGATAAATTTTTATGTTTTTTATCTTTTGACGATTTTTTCTTATCCTTATCTTTCTTCTTGTCCTTGTCCTTCTTTGATTTATCCTTCTTCTTGTCCTTGTCCTTCTTGGACTTCTCTGCTGCAGGTGGTGTTGGATTCTGTTTGACTTTAGCACTTGGGTCAGGACCTTGTCTTTGAGACTTAGATATAGATTGTTTAGGAGCTGCTGCTTGTTTAGTTGCTTCAGCTTGTTGTTTAGCTAATTCAGCAGCTTGTTTATCATTCTCTTCTATTTCCTTTGCACCAGTTGCGACTTCATTCTTGAACTTTTGGAGATTCTCAGCAGCATCCATTACCTTATTCGCTCCTTTAAACAATCCATAAAATTTCTGCCATGGTGATACTGAAGGTATATTTCCACCAATTGCTGGAGGAACTGATGCTTCAGGAGTTGGAGATGGTGTTTTGTCTGAATTGAGATGCTTTTCTGCTTCAAGAACTTGTGTAGTATTTTTCTCCAGGTATGCTTTTGCAACCTCCTTAACTTCTGGACGTTCATTATTTACATCCTGTCTTGGTGTTGATGTTTCAGTAGCGTTTTCCTGAGTTACATTAACAACAGGTTGCTCAACTGCTGAAACATTAGCTGCTTCAGTAATGTTATGAGTAGTTGAAACATTTCCTGATATACCTTCTCCTGTTGGAACTCTTGGAGCAATTGTTGTGATGTTCGCCATTGCAGGAGTTGGAGTAGGAGTGTCATCAATCTTTCTGTCAGCTTTCGTCGTTTGCGTTGTAGTATTTGTTGTTTCATTACCATATTTTGATCTTAGTCTGGTAAGCTCTAACTTCATATGTTCTTCAGGATATGCATACTTATTATATTCACCCTTAATATTCTTTTTCCATTCATCGTATTTATCTTCTGCTGATTTCTTAATTGATGCTAGTCCGTTTACAGCCAATTCATCAGTACCGTTATCAGTAGTCTGGTTATATAAAAGATTAGCAGCTGATCTAATTGTGTAATCCGTAAGATTACCAAAACGCTCTATTGTACCTAATGTTGTGTTCTTCAGTTCCTTTCCAATTCCTTGTGCAGCATCTTTGACTAAATCAGCCCCATGCACCAAATTGTCTCACAGGAGCCGCTATTGATGGTGAAGGAGATGGAGATGGCGATGGAGTTGGTGATGGTGAAGGAGATGGAGATGGTGAAGGAGATGGAGTTGGCGATGGTGTTGCTGCTTTCGCCTTTCTATCAGCTTCTTCTTTCGCCTTTCTATCTGCTTCTTCCTTAGCCTTACGAGCTTTTTCTTTCTTCTTAAGTTCCTCTAGTTCTTTACGTTCAGCTTCTTCTTTCGCCTTTCGTTCAGCTTCTTCCTTAGCCTTACGAGCTTTTTCTTTCTTCTTAAGCTCCTCTAGTTCTTTACGTTCAGCTTCTTCTTTCGCCTTTCGTTCAGCTTCTTCCTTAGCCTTACGAGCTTTTTCTTTCTTCTTAAGCTCCTCTAGTTCTTTACGTTCAGCTTCTTCTTTCGCCTTTCGTTCAGCTTCTTCCTTAGCCTTACGAGCTTTTTCTTTCTTCTTAAGCTCCTCTAGTTCTTTACGTTCAGCTTCTTCTTTCGCCTTTCGTTCAGCTTCTTCCTTAGCCTTACGAGCTTTTTCTTTCTTCTTAAGCTCCTCTAGTTCTTTACGTTCAGCTTCTTCTTTCGCCTTTCGTTCAGCTTCTTCCTTAGCCTTACGAGCTTTTTCTTCATAATATTTTGTATACTTATCATCAGCCCAATTACCAAGTGATTTGGCACCTGTTAGTATTCCATTTGCGGTTGATGTTGCTGTTCTTCCGAGCCATCCCCCTACCGCTGAAGCACCATTGCCAATAGCACTACCAGCATTTAAAATTCCACGACCAATCCATATCCCTGGTTTTGCCTTTGTATTAAGAGTAAGAAATTCTTCCTTCCTATCTTCAGGTGTAGGATTTGTAACAGTTCTTACAGTATCAACAACAGTGTCAACACTGGTTCCAATAGCACTACCAACAGCTGTTGCACCAGTTAGAATACCATGGGTAACTAAATCAGTAGCTCTTGAGACAACATTATCACTCGAGGCTTTCTCTGCTGGATAGTTTGATCCTTTGTAAGTTCCTGGACCACCTCTATTTGAAGCTTCTCCTTCAACTATTTTCTTCTCTTCTTGTGCTTGTTCTCTGGCAACACTCAATGCACGTTCTTGTCTTTGAATGTTGTCTTTCTTTAACATGTAACCACCAAGTGTCTGTGGTGGTGTGTTTTTATCTAGTGCAGCATCAATTGCAGCCTTTTCTTTTCGCTTTTCTTCGTCTAACCAATTTTGAATAGATTCTGCATCAGTTGGTTCAGCTGGAGTTGGAGACGGTGTTGGAGCTTTAGTTGGTGTTGGAGACGGTGTCGGAGCTTTAGTCGGAGTTGGAGATGGAGTAGGTGCTTTTGTAGGTGTCGGTGATGGAGTTGGAGATGGAGTTGGAGGTACTGTTGGTTCTGGAGTTGGTTCAACAGTCGGTGAAGGTGTTGGCGCCTTTGTGATTCTTGGAGTTGGCTCTGGTGTTCTAATAGGGGAAGCAGTTGGTGTATTAGCTCTTTTAAGAACCTGTGATCTTTCCGCTTGATTTGAATCAGATACTGGGTTAGTTGTACTAGGATGTGATACAGGAGTTATTTTTGGTGTAGGTGTTGGTTTATTTAATGTTATACCATGACTACTCGACATTGGTGGAGGACCTGCGTGAGCAGTTGGTGTCAGAGTTGGCGTTGGAGCTACTGTAGGAGTTGGCGTTGGAGCTACTGTTGGTTCAGGAGTGGGAGTTGGTGTTGGAGCTACTGTAGGAGTAGGTGTAGGAGTTGGTGTTGGAGTCGACATTTGTTTTAACCTCTCATTATACCAATTCTCCAAATAATAAGCCTCACCCATTAAGTTACTCTGTCTTTGTTTTATAGAAAATTCACCTAACAGTAATTCATCATGAATCATTTTCTGCAGCTTTGTCGTGTTTTCTACTTCCTTTATTAGAACGCTCGATGTATTCGCCAATCCTCTATATTCCTTAATCATCTTATCTAGTTTGTTCATATTTGGTACTTCCTTTTTCTTCTCAGCGTTAATCTCATTAGATCGTTTCTCCAATTCTTCAACTACTTTGTAAAGCTTATTTATCTTGACATGTGATTCCTTTACTTCTCCAGTCCTTGGATCCTTAGGTTCCTTGTATTTAGCTAATTTCGTCTCTATATATCTTCGTTTAGCGTCATATCCAGGATCACTGGTTCGTAAAGGATGCGAAGGTGGACGAAAATAAGGTATGTAGAAATCTGGATCATCATTAATAGAAGAACGTGCTTTAAAGTTACGAACCGCGTCTGTAAAAGGGTCTCTACCACGTGCTGTATATGTTGATGTAATCAAAAAGCCTTCTCTTCTCATTGGGAAATTAATACGACCTTTTTGAACATATTCTTTCTCAAAGTATTGCCTAGCATTGTAATCAAAAGCAAGATCATTATATATATCGCGCAAAAAATCAAATGTATGCTGCTTGAACTTTTGATCGCTAATTATGGTACGAATTATCGGACGTTCATTCTCCCATTTCTTAACTCGTTCATCAATGAGTTTCCTCTCTTGTTCACTCATTTAAACCTCATAAAAATATATTATCTGCGTATAGTGCCACTAATAGCATTAATCCATGGCATGTCTGATAGTACACGTACTGACTGAACTAATGGCTTATGATTGTTCCAAATAGCTCCTCCAATGTATGCGTTATACTTATTGTTGTCAATAGTTTGTTGAGGTTGAACTATAGGTGTTTCAACAGGCTTGTCTCTACTGAAGTCACCACCAAGAGCTTTATTGAATGCTTTAAGATTCTTCGTTAATGCATTATCTTCACCTAATGTAGTTTTTGCAATTCTTTCACCAAGACTACCGATAACACCACCGACTTGACCAACTTGAGGGAAAAGTTTGTTAGCAATGTTAAATCCAGCACCTATTACAAGACCAGGATTTTTTTTCACCATACCCCATCCAGCTTTAACATAATCGCCAAAACCCATTTATTTCTTCTTAAAATAATGTCATCTTTTGTTGCTTAACTTCTTTAAAGTCCGTCTTTCCTGCAACTATATGAACTTCCATATATGAACGAGGTGTTGGTAGCTCTTTGTATTTGTTCCATAACTCTTCCCAATCTTCTGTTGCTCCTGACTGTTCAATCATTGACTGAAAGTCTCTCATAGAATAACCTTGAAAGATAACGAAGTCAGTGCATAGTCTCTTAATGTTTAAACATATATGTCTCCATGTTTGACACATGATGACAACAGTATAGTTATAATGTCTGACCTTAGTGATGAAGTTCGCTAATGGTGAACGTGGGTCATTCAATAAGTCATGACCACCATAATCGTCTAACACTAATAGAGAATTACTGGGATACTTTGTGAAAGGATATTTGTTCAACTTCTTTACAACATATATTGCAATCTTCTTATACTCAAACTTTCCATCAGGTTTCCTTAGTTGATGCTTTGTTAAGATGTGTTCCATCTCCTCTGAAATTTTTTCGAACTTACTTTGAACGAACTCAACAATAGCGTAATACTTTGCTTTCATCTTAACGTTCTTCATTAAATAAGGCATAAGTTCTTTATCATCCTTTTTCAGTACTGGTGCTTTAACTTGACTCATAAATGTCTTCGCTGTTTTATCCATTGTTCCTGATGTTGCTGAGATAACTATTGAGTCATAATATGGAGTATTAGTGAAGCGGTCTGTTATCATTATATGACGAATAACACCATATGTCTTACCTGAACCCATCTTACCGCAGTAGAAATAAACACCATTAGTACAAAATGGATAATCATCAGAAAATGGCATAATGAGTGCATTGTTTAGTTCTTTACTATTCTTACGTGCTCCATCATGAAGAATCTTATCTACTTGATTAATAACTTTCTCCATCTTTTAGTTACATATAAAATGTCTAAATATGATGGATTATACTATGAACATGTTATGAATGATGGCACGATAAGTGGTAATACAGTCTCATATAAATTACCGAGAGACTTCATTGAATATCCTGCGTCAAAAGCTCTTGAGATAAGAAAGATAAGTCTTGAGCATCCAGACTTTGAGTTTCTTGCTATTCCATTAGAAATGACAGATTCATCAAAATCAGTGAAAAAAAGGTTTGACATGAGATATTACATAAAACCCAACATGACTACACAGGAGTTGAATGAAGGTCTTATGGAAAAAATGACTGAGGCAAGTAGAGAATTTGTTGATTGTTACTATGATTCAAATGAAAATAAATTGAATGTATTAAGAAAAGGTACATCACCAATCATAACATTACCTTCATACAGTAGTATAGAAAAAAATGCCTTGAATTATAAATATGACATGTCCCTAGGAGATGTGTTGGATTTCATCACTGCGTTATTAGAAACCACTGAAACAGACACAACATCAAGAAAACCAGAGCTTGTTTGGGAAGATGACCATGGTAGAACATTCACGCAAAAAGTAATTCCATCGAAAGCAAAATTTTTAGACTTATGGGAAAAAAAATATATCTCGCGAATGCATGTATATTATAGTTTTACCATAGCAGATTTCACTGACGAAAATGATAAAGATAAAAAAACATATAAGTACTTTGATGAGCTTTTCATAACTATAGCGAATATCAGGTTTATCCTTGAGCGAAAGGGCAAACCAACATATAAATTTGTCGGTTATCAGATAAGAATAAATCCTCTCCTTGAGCCTTTAGTAACGTTGAGTAATATTGCTCATGATAACAAACAATTTATATGTAATGTGAATGAACAGCTTGTGCCACCAAAATTTTACGATATCACTGGTTATAAAGATGCACTCGTGTTTGAGTTTTATAAGCGCTTTTCATTCAAAAGAGTTGAAGAATCAACTGATGGTCAAAAAAAGGAATATTATGTAAAAGAACCATATGAAATTCCTAAAGACTCTAATATAATGGTTGAACTTATATTAGAGTCTGGTACTCAATCTCAACATAAATAGTTTACGTGACAGAATTTTTTTGACACGTAAAGTTTACATTTTAATGGAAGCGAACAACAAAGCTCCTGCTAAGACTCTTGCCATCCAGAAGCCAGAGGTGACTGAAGAACAGTCCTCTGGCGACGAGGAAATATTGATGGGTGGCGAGAGTCCGAAGACCGAGATCAAGATCCCAGATCTCGATCACAAGCAAACGGCAAAGAAAACGGGTCCACGAGCTACTCCTCGAGAGCTACGTTTAATCAAGACCAGCCACAAGTATTTGAAGCAGCTGGAGGAGTCAAACGTAGCTCTCGAGGAACTAAAGCTCAAGCTGGCTGAAAAAGTAGAGGAAGCGAAAGGTAAAGAGCTCTACATCAGCCAGCTTGAGTATAAAGTTGACTCTTATGCCAACGAGATCTGCGATCTTCGATCTCGTCTCAACCGTGTGGGACATGAGTCAGACAGCTGGCATGAAAGGTTCCTTAAGGCTGACACATCCTACCATGAATTAAAGCGCGCCATAAGGAACTTAGCCACTGGCTTCTGATCCCTCCTCTAAACCACGAATAAACACCTAATTTTACTACTATAACTCTTATTTTTACTCATATTACTCACATATATCCTCATATAACTTATAGTTCATTGTCACTCAGATCACGATCTTTGTGATCACGATCAACTTAGGAAAAGAGAAAAAGTATAAAAGTTAGTATAATTAATTGTTTAGTCTTAAGTAAGCTTATTGTTCATCAAGGAGTTGATGTAAGCGTTTCTTTGCCTCCGTGATCTGCTTCTTTTATAAGCTTACAGTTAAGCCAACAGCAGAGTCTATTAAATATACTGAGAAACCAGTGTTATGCTTCTTACGTCACGTTTGCCTCTCCATACAGATTAAACAGGTGGGACCACCTATCGTACTTCTCGACGATTATGATTTATCAGCCCCTGCTAGTGAATAAAGGTTAGTTTACATATGAACGTTTATTTTTACACATATATGCGTACATATGCGCGCCCGTATGGTGTCAGTTTTCTGTCACTTTTTTCATTGTGTCGGTGCCTGTAGCTGTAGGCTACAGGCGACGCACAATGTATACTGTACTCTTATATGATTGTTTGTCGTATACATATTCAATCATAGCATGACATTTTAACTTATGAATTCACTGAAATGAAGGCCTTTAATTATTCTGCCACAATCCTCTCAAAAAATGCTTATTGAATAAATAATGGTCACTAAAAAAGTTGAGATATAATTAAATATATGTCCTATTTTTTAATTTTTTATAAGTGTATTTAATTTTTGATAGAGAAAATTGAGACACTTTCAAAATATAAGACCAATAGTATTTTAATATTTAAATATAATTTAAGATAGATTATTTTGATTTTTTTCCGCTGATTCTCAAATTATCTTTAAATTCGATAACTTTATTTATATTAGCTAATTATATAAATTATACATAATTGTTGTTTACCCAGACACTTGATTTTGAATATGCAAAAATGACGCAATCTTGCGTAATTTGCCAGAATGTTAGCCTTCCTAATCTCTTCTTCAGCTCAAAAAAATTATCAAGGCTGGCAGAGCCAACCAATACAAGAAGCAGCTCAAGAATCATATAATATTATCGAATGCCAGTTCGTTGAAATTGGTGGCGATTCTTCTTCAAGTGCCCTATGGTTACATGGCGGTACAACATCAACGTCAATATATTTGCTTGCCACATTATTCCATAGCTGTAAAGCAGGCCAAGGTGGCGCATTCAGTTTTACAGACAACGCCGATTTAAGGTTTTTCTTGTGCTGTGTTTCAAATTGTCAAACAGGAGGCAATTCATACAGAAAAGGAGCTATTGGATATGTAGTTCTAAAGAGTAATGTTCCAAGATTCGAATATTTTACTGCTAATTCAAATTCTGTTGGCTCTCGCAATCTTCACGTTGAATCAAGCCCGAATTTTGTGAATTGTAACTTTTCTAGCAATATTGCTGATAATGGAAAGGAAAGTTACTCTTATGGTAATATTTATATTTATAATAATGGTGTTCAAACGACTTATGGATACTATTTTACAAATTTTTATAGAAATCAAAGCCCATGTTCCACAATATATCATGATTATTGCCAGACTCTATACATTAATTCTTGCAATTTTTTGGAAAATACTGTTACTGACTATGCCATGATATATTTCTGGTATTCATGGTACGCATATATAAAAAAATGTGTAATTAAAGGAAATACACTTGGAAGCACATATATTGCCGATAACAAACGATATTCACAAGGATGCGAATTTTCTGATTGCTATTGTGACAACAAAAAATTTGGATCTGGTTGCACCACGAAAAACTGGGATGAAGAACTGGATCAGAATTATATTCATACTTATTATGCAACAGCAAATTGTCAGGCTGTAAGACCTTATCCAAGAAGATCAAATACATTTGCACCAACACCTTATCAAACAGCTTTTCAGACACCATTCTTGACAGCAGCGAAGACACCATTCTCAACACCATTCGGAACAGCTTTCATGACACCATTCAGAACTATGTCATCAACACCTTTCAACACAGAAATAGCTACACCTTTCTACACAGAGAGTGTCACACCATTCAACACATTTTATATGACACCATTCAGTACAGCACACGAAACACCTGTTGTCACACCATTCAACACACATCAAACAACACCATTCGAGACACAATTCAGTACACCAAATGACACTCCATTTAATTCGATGTTCGAAACACCATTCGACACATGTTCCTCAACACCATACGAAACAGCTTTTGAAACACCATTCCAATCTGCATTTGAAACAGCATATGAAACACCATTCCAATCTGCATTTGAAACAGCATATGAAACACCATTCCAATCTATGTTTGAGACTGCTTATGAAACTCCAATTATTACAGAAGCAGAGACAGCTTTCGAATCTCCATTCGAGACAGTTTTCGAAACAGCATCACAAACAGCTCTCGAAACAGTATATGAGACACCATTTGAAACAGCATTTGAGACAGCATATGAAACTCCTGTTCAAACAGAAACAGAAACAGTATATGAAACGCCATTTGAAACAGCTCATGAAACTCCATTTGAAACTGCTTATCAAACACCATTCGAAACATCATACGAGACACCATTTGAGTCAGCCTTTGTTACACCATTCAATACAGTTTTCGAAACAGCTCACGAAACTCCATTCGAAACTGCCATCGAGACACCATTCAACACTGCATCAGAGACAATGATTATCATTGCACCAGAAACAGCCTTTGAAACACCATTCCTTACCTCATTTGAAACCCCATATGAAACTGCCTCATCAACACCATTTGAAACAGCATTCCAAACAGCTGCACAAACAGCTTTTGAGACTCCATTCGTTACTGCTTTTGAAACAGCATATCAAACAGCATTCAAGACTCCATTCGATACTGCAGGTCAAACAATGAGTGAAACACCATTTGAAAGTGCATTTGAAACACCATTCGTTACTGCTTTTGAAACAGCTTTCCAAACTCCCGAAATCACACAAAATAATGTTCCTCCAATCGATCCTCAACCATCCGAAAATGAAGGCGACCCAGATAAACCAACAGAAAAACCATCCGAAAATGAACCAGGAAAATCATCTGAAGAAGACTCAGAGAATCCGACAGAGAAGCCAACAGAAAACCCATCTAAAGATCCTGGAAATGCACCAACTCAAACAGCAAGTTCTTCGAAGAGCAATGAAAAAGTTCAAGAACAACAAAAGTCAGAAACAGCATCAAAGAGTAAATCATGGATATACATCTTGATTGGTGTTGTTTGCGCTCTTGCAATCATTGCAATTATTGTTACTGTGCTTATAATGAAAAGAAAGAGTTCTGATTCAGACTCTCTTGAGAGCGATCCAGTTGATGACAACCCAGAATCACAAGTTGTTAATACTGTAATTGTAGATGACGAATTTGAAGAAGAAGACAATAACACGGCTATCTTCAGTTTGACAGCTTCGATCACTGGAGAAAATGATCCATTCAATGTTGGCTCAGATTTTGAAACAGATGATATTAATGAAAATTATGTATTTATATAATAAAATAGATATGTATATGCCGATAAATTGATGAGTTTTTTGCATGTTTTAGAAGATGTTCAAAAACTTCTATATTATGATTAAAGTATGCAATTGACAAAGGTGTTTGCTTGCAATGTTTTTGAATTGCATTAAAATTTTCAACAAGAATATTAACATACTTATAAACAAGAGTTTTTCCTACTTCATCTTTAATTAATTTCAAATAATTCATATTTTGCCGAAATTCCCTATTCCTTGGAATTTTGCATTTATCAAAGCATGGAAGTTATAGATAAATCAATACGGGATCATTTTTATTTCCGAAATTTAAATTCTAAGCTCATGGTACTTTAATTGTTTGAATGAATGATAAGCTGTATTTAACTTGGTGCTTAGAATAAAGTGTATTTTGTCTTTATCATGCTAATCAACGAATTAATGTTTAACATTTTAATGATCTGTTTGATGTTGAGAATAAAGAGTATTATATTTTTACCTCATAAATAAACTTTTTATTTATTAATATACAAAACAAAAGAAAAAAAATAATTAATAGTTGACCGGATATTCATGATTGGAAGGATTCTCTAGTTTACGAGATCTTATAATAAAGAAATCAACCAATCCTTTATAGTCACCTTTGATTACTAATAATTCCATGAGTTCTATTGGAATTCTATCATGAAAATCAGGCAAATAAATGGCTTTTCTTATGAAATTGTGCGCGAAGTCAATTCTTATCTGAGTTTCATCCTTTTTATTGGCCAAAATCCTCTTGCAAAGGTCAAGAACGAAATCCATTCTTTCTTCACTTCCTTCTGAGTTCGCAATTACAATGGCTAAGCAGAAATAAGCTAATCTCTCGCCATCTTTGATCAAATTTATGTTTTCTGTCAAAATATTCTCGACACAACGCATTATTTCCATCATAATCGAAACTTGGTCATCGCAAACAATTGACATGACGAAAGCGTAAGAAATAAGCAGTTCTCCAGGCAATTTATCCCTTAATAAAAGTAAATGGCTCCTGTTTATCATCGAAAATGAACCTTCAACGAGTTTTACTGGTCCAAAGATGGTCAGCCATGATCGGAGAATAATAATCATGGAGTACAAGTTACTTGCGAACATCCAAGAGTCCAATGGGAAGAGAAATGGCGTTGGAGTGTTTGATGGCTCAAAAAAGAACTCCTTATTTTGCATTGATATAAGGATTTCATAGTCACAGTTGCTAAAAAGTAAAGTGGTGATTGGACCTCGTACCAAAAGCATCATTTGAGAGAATAAGAAATTATTCAACTCTGTATCTGGGAATTTGATCTTAATTAGATGCTGAGAGACTAATTTTGGTTGTCTGGATCCCCAAACAAAGGTCATTGGCCACAAATAAGGAAATTGAGTCAAAATATTTTTGATTTCTTCGTAATCTTTTTCTCCTTCCTTCAATAGATAGTTGATATAGATATTAGTTCTGATTAAATTTGATCTCTCATTCATAATTTCTGCAAAAGTATTTTGATTCTCTGACATTTTAAAGTTATCATTGTTGAAATAGCGCAAACTGTATATTTCTAATGGATTTGTTGCTTCTTTGTTATTGGTAAACTTCTTAATTTGATCAATTTCATAAGGGCAGCCTGATCTTTTGAAATTTTTAATCAATAAAAAGAAAAATCCACTTAAAATGGAGTATTTTTCCAAGTCATATTGATTTTGTATCATTTGGTCAAAGATTAATGAGAAATATTCTTGATATTGGTCCATTTGCTTGATATAAAATACAATATCGAGAATATTCTTCTCCAAATCAGCTATAATCTTCTTAATTCTTTGTAAATTATCAGATTGTATGATTGCTTTGAATGGTTCTAAAAAATTGTATGAATAAGCTGGAAAATTGAAAATTGTTTCAAGTAAATTATCATAATCAACTGATTCTGGCATTCTTGTGAATATTTCTATTAACTTTTCTTCATCACACCCTGCTGGGAAACAATTTTTCGATGATTGGCTTTTAAGTGCACTAATAAAGACTTCTTTGTTGAAAACCTTAATATGGACATTTGGATCTTGGTTTTTAACCCTCAAATAAAAGAACTGAGGAAGAATTGTAGTGATAAGAACTGCATCTGTTAAAGAAGGATGATCTAAGAAAGAATTCATCAAAGCAAGATTAATCACTTTGTAGAAAACTAAGCCTGAATGTCGTGGAATTAAATGCTGCGTTCGAGTTATGCGAATTGCTGAAGAATAAAAAGAAATAAATTCAAATTTTGAAAAGTTATGGAACTGTTGTATAACTTTATCTGTTTTCAATGCATAGTCGAAGAGTTTTTGCAATTGAGTAACATTTCTTTTTGACTCTAAAATATTTATATCTTTAAATAAACCTTGAATTCGGTTAAATTCATCGGGTTTGAAATATCTAGCTGTTGCAATATTGATAGAAAGTATTGGTGATCGCGATAATGTAAACAAAGCTTCAAATTTTTGTTCTTTATCTGCGCAAACAGAGCAAATTTCTAAAACTTTAATAGCAATAGCGCAATTTTCGATTTCTCCATGCTTTTCTGTATTAAAAATTCTATCTCCGTACCTAATAAACATTAGAATACATCCGTTAATTTGATTTTGATCATCAATCTGTATTGACCGTGTAGACAGAGCGATATCATGAGTAAATAAAGCTAATAAATAATCGATTAACTCTGGAAAAAAATTGCCAGATGTTCCACAAATGGAAGCTAAGTGGCAAATGAAGTCTGGCGTGATTCCTTGATATGTACTTAATACTCTTTCTAAGAAATCATCTCCATTGATTCTTTCATTCCAACATTGTCTAATGAATGCATCTGCATTCATCAATTATGAATAAAAATGACAAATAGTGATATCCAATAAGTGTATTACATAGAATATTGCTACCGAACATGATAGTTATAGATGATCGCTCATTTTTAATTTTTTTTCAGGCTTGATGCAAAATCTCATTATAGGAATATTAACTTTATTGATATTCTATCAAAACTCGTTTAATGAACTTTAAAGTTGAAAATATCATCCAAACATATGATTTTGTATATATTGAACATGATGAATATCTAAAATGCAATTTCATTCTTGTGTGTTTTATGATCTTATTATAAAATCTCGCTGCATACGATAATAGATGTTGAGAATTAATAAAGTTTGGATATTTAACTTAAGAAAGTGCTTTATGTATATACATATATAAGTCGTCTAAAAGACTTTATATGCAAGCGAATTATGATTTCTATTTAATATTCAAATAACCAAACTTAAAGTTTGAAATGTTATATTTTTTGAATTTAATCTATCTATTTACGAAACATAATATATTCTCTCATTCAAGCTTGGAAGCAGTTGTGAATTCGATTTAAAGTAGAATGACGTTTACCGTAAGAATTCAATGTCAATTCAATCTAATTTATAGTTAAAATTGAGCGAATATGAAAGTCTGGTTTCAAAATAGCAATATGTTTTTACACTGATGATAAAATCTGTCACTTTTATAAAAACCGATGAACCAAGGAACCCAGCTTGTCGACTCCTTTAAGTTGGTTTTGATAGGTGATTGCAATATAGGTAAGACATGCATGGTTGAAAAATTAACAAAAGGGCAAATTAACGAAAATTATAAGCCGACCATCGGCGCGGGTCATACTTGCTGGACTTGCACCATTAACGAAGATCAAGTAGACTTCCAAATTTGGGATACTGCAGGCGAAGAGCGTTTTGCATCACTGGCCCCGATGTATTATAAAGATTCTGACGGTGCTATTGTTGTTTTTTCACAGATAGATGCTCAATCAGCTAAAAATGTTCCAGTATGGATTGAAAGATTTCATTCTACTGTTAGTGAATCTACGCCTATATTGATTTGCTGCAATAAGATCGACTTAGAGCCAACCTACGAAAATACAATGGAACAATATGCTAAATCACGTAATTTTATGTATGCTAGAGCTTCAGCTTTTTCTGGTGAAGGTGTGGAAGAGGCGTTCTTACAGATAGCAGAAAAGATAAAGCAATCAGCATGTTCAGATAGGTTCTTAAACAAAAGCCTTACAGATGAGAAAAAGGATAAGAAATCATGCTGCTAATTTAACATTTTATTTTACTTTTCAACTTGTTATTGTTATTTTAAATATGAATTCTATCTATTCAATCAGCTTTCTTAACTTCCCAATCCATCAATAATTTCATGAAAAAAAATTGATGTCTATAATAGAGATTCTTATGAGGTATTTAAACTACATATTGGAAATCTATACTAATAACTTTTAAAGTAGAATGTTTAGTAGACAAATCAAATCCGGAAATTTAAAAAATAACGCAAATCGAAACCATTTGCTTTAGTTTGATGACAGTAATGATGCTTGTAAGGTTAAAGTACAAGCCTCCATAAAATAAATCTTTATTGAAGACTTTATAAATCGAACGTTGTAATATTAAAAACAGCTAATTTTCTATAAAACTAGCTTTTACAAAGAAATTTGTAGAAAAGCAGGGTGAGGATAAACTAAAAAACGCTTGAAAACGTTTTTGATTAGTTTAATAGGGATTTTCTAGCACGTGATGCAACACAAAAACGATTTTCAGAATTTCAACAAGCTTTTCAAGGAAAGGAAAGATTTGATTTTGTTCCTCCCTAAGGATCCTTCGGCCGTAAACATATTTATTTGATTTAGCTATAACTATGCTATTATCTGTTGCTTTTTTTGTGTGTTCCCTGACCCATCACGGCTTTTAAAATTTTCACAACTAAAAAAGTTTCGATTTACACCCTTTGTAAATTATTCAAAAAATTCAATCAACTTTTTAATAAAATGCATATTAAGCTTATCGAAACCTATCAAAGATTACCAAAAATTATTTGTTACTGTAAAAATTGACATAAAAATAAAATACTCGATAAATCAAAGCAGTAATAAGTAATACACGTATTTGAAAAAGAAAAATTTTATCAAGGATGACCAAAATGCTTTCAAAGTGAAACAGTTTTCAAAATTCGCGAGTGACGATTATATTGTTCTCAAATTTTGCGATCGAATCAAAGACCTTTTCAAAAATTAAATCTTGAATAATATGGTATATATCAGATAATAAATCAAAAATGCATCTATGGTATAAATGGGTATTCAAATTTCACGATCGAAATTTTCAGAATAATTTTTCGAAAAATTTTTTAGATCAGTTTATTAAACATGCATCCGAGCACATCTACTCATCGTAGCTCGAGTGAATATTCAACTAGAAGATCAAGTGAATACTCAGTTAGTGAACAAATCAAAGTACAAGATGATGAAAAGAAGATGGCCCAAGGCGCATTGTACAAAATGGCCTTTGGCAGCTGCAAGAACGTACTTGCTATCATCCCATCATTCATTAGTGGCGGTGGTGTCATTTTAATCTTCTTCTTCTTCGGTAAAATCCTTAACTTAATCTCATTTTACGCTTATGTCCCAGATCCAAAAACATATGACAAGTGCCTCAAATATATTTACGCTATGATTGGTACATCATGTGGCTTAGCTATCTTCAAATTATTCGACCAATACTTGTGGATCAGAATCGGTTGCGAGATTTCTTGCAAGATTCGTAGAGCTCTTTTCAAGAACATGATGCAAAACGATGTCACATTCTTTGATACAAACCCAATTGGTGGCATTTTAACACTCCTTTCTGAAGATGCTCAACAAGTTCAACAAGCTTTCGGTACAGACAAGGGTACACAGATTGCTAACCTTGCTCAATTCCTTACTGGTATTATCTTCGCTTACGTTTACTCCTGGAAGCTTGCTTTAATTGCAACAGCCATTATTCCAGTTGCTGCCATCATCATGGCCTTCTTCATGCCAGCTGTTGTCAAGCAAACAACCCAGAGATTCCTTTACCTTTCCAAGTCAATGACAATTGCTGAAGAAACATTATCTTCTGTTAGAACAGTCAGAGGCTTCAACAGAGAAGAAGATGAAATCCAGAGATTCGAGAAATCCCAGTATGAAACAATCAAGTGCGAGAGAAAGCTCGGCGTCTTAATTTCAATCATGGCTACAATTGTTTTAACTCTTCTTTGGGCTATGGTTCTTGGTAACCTTTACTACGGTACACACTTAGTTCAGAACTCCCGTAAGCCAGATGGTACATTCGGATTCGGTCTTGGTGACTTAATGTCTTGCTGGGGCTACTGCATGTTCGGCTGCATGGGTATTTTAATGCTCCAGGGTTCCCTCCAGGGTGAACTGAGAGCCATTGCTGCTGGTGCCAGAATTCTCAAGTTATCCAAGACACCACCATCAGTTCCATTCGAAGGTGGCATTGAAACAGACAATTTCATTGGTGAAATCGAGTTCAAGAACGTCACATTCAGATATCCAATACGTCCAGTCAATGTTCTCAACAACGTTTCATTCAAAGTAAGAAGTGGTGAAATCGCTGCTTTAGTTGGTCACTCCGGATCAGGCAAGTCCACATGTGTCCAATTACTCGAGAGATACTATGATGTCAACGAAGGCCTCATTCTTCTCGATGGCAAAGATATCAAGGAATACAACCCACGTTGGTTACACCACAAGATTGGCTTAGTTGGTCAGGAACCAACACTCTTCTCAACATCAATCAAGGAGAACATCCTCTACGGTGTTGAAAGAGCCACAGAGTCACAAATTGATAACGCCGCTGAAATCGCAAACGCAAAGAAGTTCATTGAAAAGCTTGACAAGAAGTACGACACATTAGTTGGTGATCGTGGTGGCCAGTTATCTGGTGGTCAACGCCAGAGAATTGCCATTGCAAGAGCTGTCATCAAGAACCCAAGAATTCTTATTTGCGATGAAGCTACTTCCGCTTTGGATGCTGAGTCAGAAAAGAAGGTTCAAGCTGCTCTTGATAATGTCCTTATTGGAAGAACAGGTGTTATTGTCGCTCACCGTTTGTCAACGATCAGAAACGCCAACATCATTTATGTTTTCGATGCAGGTAATATCGTTGAACAAGGCACACACGATGAATTGGTTAAGAAGGGTGGTTTCTACTACAAGCTCGTTTCAAGACAACTTACACAGGCTGATGTCAAGAAGGGTGCAGATGCTGCTAAGAAGAACGATGAGAACTCTGCAAGTGGAAATAACAACAGTGATACAAAGCCAGAAGAATCTCCACGCCCACCAAGCAGACCAGTTGAACCACTTCCAGACGATAAGAAGAAAGATGAAAAGAAGAAGGATGATAAGAAGAAAGATAAGAAGAAGGACAAGAAGAAAGAGACAAGCCGTGATTCCGACTATAGCTATGGTGATTACTACTCTGGATTATATACTTCTGACGAAAACTCAGAAAAATAAGATAAATAAAATCTCTTATTCCTTTTATTTTATTCAATTTTAGAATATTTTCTCCTAATCTTTATTAATCTGATATATTAAGATGAAATATTGCAGTAGCTGCATAGCATTCAATGATTAGTTTGATCTCAAGCATTAAAAAGTCCATGATACCTGGAGATTTACTTATTGTTATCAAAAATTATAATGTTTATTTTTTTCCTACATCTTTTGAGAAATTTGATTTATTTATCACCCACATCTGACAAAATTAACCTTTTTTGAACAGATCATTTTTATGAATTTTTTATTTTGCCTAATTTTCATTAAAATTCTATTAGTTATTCCCGTTGCGTTTGCAGGATATGGTATTGCCCGAGCATGTATAAAGGCAAAATATGGTAAAGGAATGGAAATTTTTGAATCTAATATTGTAACTCTTGGAAATCAACTGCAAAAGATATATTTAGAAGGTAAAAACAAGTCCAATCCTGTTATGATAATGCTTCATGGTGGCCCATTAATGCCATTTGTCTATTGTAGTGCTTATAGAGGATTATACGAAGATTTAAGAAGCAATTATACATTAATTTGGTGGGATGAATACGGATCTGGCAAAAACTATGTAGATCATTCACTTTTAGATAATTTTACAGTTGATGACTGGGTAACAATGACAATTGATTTATATAATTGGACTATTCAGAAGTTTCCTAACTGTAAGATTGTTATAAATGGATATTCTTTCGGTACTTTCCTTGCTACACGTGCATTTAGACTAATATCTAAAGATCCAAATCATAAGATCTCTGGTGTTATTAATATGGGGCCAATTCTTAATATGAAGAACGCTTCCCTTCGATATGAAAATACATTGATGCCTGTAATATCTCAAGATAAGAAAGAGAAAATTGAAGAATTAAGAAATGGTTCTTATATCAAATACCAAAACTATTTAGAAGCACTTGCTGAAAAGTACCTGAATTGTCAGATATATAATAAGAAAGACGCTCATAACTCGATGATGAAAATATGGATTTCAAGATTACTGTTTTCTCCTGACTATACGCTAACAGATACTATTCACTACATTACAGTCAAGTTGCACTCTGATAACTACTACAATGTAATGTGGGAATCTTTCGGAAATCTCGATATGACAGAAGATTATAAGAGTTTGACCGTTCCAACACTATTTTTGCAGGGATCAGAAGAACTCTATGTCTCTAAAGAGCAACTTGATCCATTGCTTGCTGGCAAACAGAACATTTTCTATCATACTTTAGAAAAATCCGCACATTGCCCCACAACTGAAGCTTGGAACCAAATAACCAAGCTTGTTTGTGAATTCAAGCAAAATATATAGATTTGTCATTTGTTTTCTGTCGATTATAAAAATATTTCTATCAAATTCTATGAATATTTGTTCGAAATAAGGATACAGACTCGCTCTTTACAAACATGTTTGAAATCGAATGCATGAATCATAAATTAATGTAGCCCACTATGCTGTACAAAAATTTTATGTAAGGTATTCAAAAGCTTTCTATGAAAGATTTTAATGAAACTTATGCTTCATATCATGATTATTCAATTTACCGATTTTCGTTCGTTTCTGACAAATTTGAGGATTTGAATTATTTTAAATTTGGTTTGTGAAATCTTGATTAATATGCATATTAATGCAATTGATCTGATTCCTGATTTGTAAACTTATCAAAATAACTGGATAAATTTTTTATGGTAATAATCGGAGGTTTTGGGATTCAAACCGGAAAACAAAACCTTCGACGACTCCATGAACATCAATCAAGTGGATGGTTTTATTTAAACGCTTTATTTGTCATGTCTCTCGATAGATATAAAGAATTTCATTCAAAATATCCAAAAATCTTTAATCGACAACATAGAATATCCAACCAAGCGTATTTAAGCTATCTTTCAAATGATGAATACCAGAAATTTTCGTATTATGGCGAATTTGAAATAGAACCTTACACTTTGAAAGGCTTTAAATCATACAATTACTCAGATAATGGCAAATACATAGTTAGAGCATCAGATTACTGGCCTTACCCATCTCAATGCACTAAACAAAATTCAGAATTATACCTTTGCAAGAATGTTGATCATCAAACAATAGATCAAATATATTCAGATGAACATGTATTACTCGTGGAACCTTCTTCATCAATTAAATTACAATCTCGTTTTGCAGTTGGTTCATCTCAATCAGCTACGAACGTAATGTCGTACGAAGGTATTAAACTGCGTACGGCTCGATCAATCTCAATGATGGGCCTAGATGGAACAGGACAGATAGTTACAGTTTTAGATAACGGAGTAAACTTTGATCATTCCTTCTTTTCAGATTCGTCCGTTGAAATCACAGGCCCCGGTACATATCCAACACACAGGAAAATCATTAAATACGAGAACTGGACAGAAACCCCTGTAGATCTGAATCATACTCACGGAACATTCGTTTCTGGTCTAATTGCGGGCCGATCGGAAGATCCATTAGCCATGAATTCATTATACGAAGGTGCCGCCTACAACGCTAAGCTCCATATCATAGAAGTTGACGATTCAAATTATTCATGGGTTGATTTCAACAAAGTTGTCGAATCTATGGATGATATTGGCTCCAAAATATCCTCAAACAACTGGCATTACGGCGAGCGATCCATTATTAAGACCCAGTTAATGGATGAAGTTGCTTTTAAGAACAAAGACAAAATTTTCATTTTTCCAACAGGAAACCAACCAAGCGACGGAGTTTACAATGTTTACAGTCCTTCTGACTCCAAGAACGTCCTTACAATACAAGGTATCAGTAGAACTATCGCCAGACTTGCAGAAGAAGACACAGGACCATATGAATTTAGTAATGAATCATTTTCATTCCAAGTAGACAAATTTTCAAATGAAACAACTTTCTTCCAGAAGAAATCCCAATTGATTGACTACAGAGACTTGGAAGTATCAACAGAAGATAAAGAGAATGTTATATTTTACACTGAAACATGTCTTACAGAGAAGGCAAAAGCAAAAGTTGTTGTTTATAGATCAGATTTATCCGAAAACTGCTCAAAAACTGGTCAAAACTTTATCGTGACGATAGGAAATGATATGGTCACTTCACTTTTGACAGGTAACAGATTTACTGTTCGATATCCAATTAGTTATAACTGGGGACTCCAACAATATGATGTATTGAGAGGTCCTGGATACAACGGTATTTCTAAACCAGATTTGACATGTTTCGGTTATGATTCAAGAAGTGCAAATGCTAATTCACAAAAAGGTGACACTTCTTATGATTCTCTTATCCAACTTCCAGGTGTTTCTGCCAGTTCCAGCATTGGTAGTGGATTGGCAGCCATGGCCAGACAGTTTTTCACCAGTGGAAAGTACCCAGGAATCACAGATCCAAGTGGAACATTGATGAGGGCCATGTTGATAAATGGCGGAAGAGTTTACGGAAACGGTTTCGATCCTAGTTTTGGACATGGCATATTGATATTGGGAGAAGCATTAGGATATGGAGATTCAAATGATTCTGGTAAAAAAGATGGAACAAGATTCATCGACAAAAGAAAAGTTCTTCCTAATCAACACATCACTTACAACATCACAACAAAATATCCGAAAACGTTTAGAGCAACAATCGCTTATTCTGATCCACCTCGTGACCTTGCAAATTCAGCTCTTTTAACTGCTGATTTGAATTTGTATGTGCAATTAGAAGATGGATCAATTATTCCAGGAAATGGCTTGAGTTCTGGATCACAACAAGCAACAACTGAAAAAGTTTTCGTTGGAAATATTTCTGCACAAACTTTACAAGTTCACGTTTTTTCAAATGATTTCTTAACAGAAGAAGATGAAGAAATTGAATACTCTTTGGCGGTTGCCGGCGGTTTTGAACTTGAAGACCAAGAAGTTGAATTAAAAGAAGTAGAAAGTCAGTGTATAAATAACTGTTCAAGCAGAGGTGTCTGTGAAACAGGTGGTGTTTGTAAATGCCATCCAAATTATACAGGAGATTATTGTCAAGTAGAAGTTCCTTCATTTACTGAAGGTGCTCAATATCCTGTTGAAAGTCGAAGGATGTTTTGGACAAGATTTGAAGTCCCTCCTCATAATGATTTCATTTTTAAGTTGCAAAGATTACCTGATAATTTATATTGTTATTTAACTGATGAATCTCCAATGAATTACCAGAAATCATTTAGAAAAATCTATTCATCGTATAATGGTAATTTAAATGATATCGTGACAACAGATAGGATAAAAGTACAGTCAAATAATGTAACAACAATGTACGTTGGCTGTTCAACACTTAGACCTGGTGAATTTAATGGTTTAGAATATCAATATTTTCATAAATATAAAGTTCTTCAATTCGTAGAATTTATATATGTCCCGACACCAAATCCAACACCAAACATGACTCCAACACCTCAACCAACTACTCCTGTAATGACTGCTCATTTAACTCCTTACCAAACAGCAGAAACAACTCCTGATTTAACACCATTTTCAACAGTTCATGAAACAATTGTTCAAACACAAAAAGAAACTGCTTTTGAAACCCCTTATTTATCTCCATTTATGACAGTTGATTCAACACCATTTGGTACTCCTTACTATACGTTTTTCCAGACAATTGATAAGACAACGCCACCAAATACTCCGTCAATGACAACTCCTCTTCCTTCGAATTCTCCTGCGAGAACAATTTACATCGGAGCAGGAGGAAAAACAGATTCTGTTGATTCTTCTAGATCTGGATCAACTAAGAAGAAAACTGGTGTTTATATAGGTGTTGTCTTTGGTGTTTTGGCTGTAATTGTATTGGCTGTTTTATTGGTTGTTTGGTACTTCAAATGGAGAGATCGGAGCAGCAGCGATGACTCTAATATTGTTGAAAAAGTTGAAGAAACAAATGTTGATCCAAAGAATTCTTACATGAGTACTATTAATTTCACGTATAATAATAACCAGAGTGATGAAGATGATGAGTTCTTCCTCGGAAATAGCGAAGAAGATGGAGCTGAGGGAGATATCAAAAATATGGCTTGGTTTGTTGATAATTAATTTATTCACGTGTTTTTTTATTGTTTTCTTGTTTTATTATTTTGGTTTGATTTTATTTTTTTTCGGGAATATTTTTGATAAAAAATATTTTTATGATCTTCTCTATTTTTTAAACAATTAATGTAGTGTTTTCTTTTGATAATAGGCAGCGTGATATCATATATGAATCACCATCTGACATTCTACTGTCTCAGGCTTTAAAAATCAGACTTTTTTTGTAAAATTTTAATCCTTTTTTTAAATTAATACGTCAAATTTTTCCAATTAAGTATATAACAGGTATATATAGAAAATCGTACGAAATTAAGTAAATGCGATATGATCACATTTTCATATATCAAAATTTTCATTTTCAGATAATTTTCGCATAGATCCATCTTAGAGAAAGATATATTATCGTAAATATAGCAATTGATTATTGTAAATGTGCATGAGACTTAAAATCAATTTTAATTTTCTGAAGATTAAATCAAGGAAGTATGATAACTGCAATAAGAATAAATTAAATAGGATGATTTAAACTCGATGGACTGAAAAACTCAAAACAAAATCAATTTATACGTTGTTTAGTTCAGCATTTGAGGGAGCACTGAAAAATGCTATTGAAATAAAAATGTTTTATTAACTGATTGAAAGTAGTAAGATATGGTTAGGGCATCAATGTGTCTCGATAAATTTATACACAGAATTTTAAAATTGATATTGTAAAAGAATGGAATTCATTTGTGTTACAATAACTTCGAATTGTAATTAGTAAGTTTGGATTTGAAAGTGCATTCAAATGTTAAAAAGAAATAAATACGTCATAATGATGTTGTAATTAGAAGAAATCGAAAATAAAAATCAAATACGCATATTTCTGGATTGAGAAGCAAAAAGTTTTTTAGAAAAGGAGAATTGCTCCGCATGCTTCTTTTTGATGTCGGGAAAGAATAAAATGCATAGGTGCATTGAAAATAATATTCAAATATCAAATAAAGAAAAAATTGAGAAGACGTAAAGCAGACAAATTTTCGCTCACAAAAATATATTTTGTCTATGAGTTACTCAGTGCATGACAAACAGCAGAACAAACACAAGCGGACGACAAGCCAGAGCGTGCGCGACTACGAGCAAATGCGTCTCCGATGCTCGATGCTCGGCAAGAAGTTCGAAGTTGTTCAAGATTACTTGAAAGGTCTTTTCGGCAGCAACGTGACTGCAATCACGTTATTAAGCAGAGCTAACACGCTCGAGAAGATGACAGGGATACAAGTCGACAGACTTGCTCGAAGGAACAGACAAGCTCTTTTCTGTTGGTTCACAGAGAACTGGGAAGTCATACAACCAATCCTCCTTAGCAACACGAGCGCTTACCAGAAGGCGCACATGGCAGCTAAAAGCGAGAGCGAAGCGATGTTCGACATTGCAAATTTACTCAACTATCATTAGACAAGAGGAAGGAAAAAAAAATTATATTTTTTTTTTCTCATTTTCTCGAACGAAATTACTTCTTGTTTGATAAAGATCAATAAAATGTATGTCTTTAAACTCACTCGCATCTTTTTGAGGAACTATAATTCAGATAAAATCGTAATATTGAAACTATTGAGTTTTGATATTTACTCTCAATATTTGTTTATTCTCAGAATTTTTCTCCTTCAATTTTTTGATCAATGTCAAAAAAACTCAAAGTTATGGGCTTTTTTGATAAACAAGGATCGACAGAACTTTCTACGCATTTGCTGGAGTAATCTATATCAGATCGTATATAATCATCCAAATATTCGCATTGAAAATGAGAACAATTGTCATATTATTTTGCATTCCGAAATTTTTTCAGATCAATTCAATTATTCTAATAATAGTATGTAAATATTAAATAAATCCAACAAAAATAATGGATAAAACTTATCTTTTTTCGAATTTTGAGAGAAATATAATTTATTTTTCTTGTGATTTAGTTAATCATATTTAATTGATCATCATTCATTACATTGCAACTAGTAATTATCCAAAAAAGAAATTTCATAATTTTTTCATCGATTTGAAAGAATAAAATGCCATGATGGATATTAATTATTATATGTGCATGCATATTGTTTATTAGAATTTAATGGATCTAAAATCTGAATTTGAACAATAAAAATCCCCAATATTAGATTATTAAGATTAATTGATATAATTATATTTCCTTCTATATGTTTTAGTGTAAAACGTAAAAGCAAAATGCGAATCCTGATGATTTTTTGTAAAATTATTAAAATAGGGCTAATAATAAGGATATTTCTGCTTTGTTCTTGCATAAAATGTATTCCTATCATAGTCTATTGGGTAAATCCCTAAAATATTAAATAATGAAGCTCGTGCGCGTGACTTCATCCCTCGAAAAAATTGAATGCTCCTATATCTTTTCTCACAATTTCTTTAAATTTGGGGATATTGATTGAAATCATTAATCCTGATTCTCCTCCTTTTCTGGATATGTAAGGCCCAATAAGCCTTATTCTTCATTCTTACCAAGTAAAAGGATTCAATGTTTCGATTCAACTTTTCAATAAAATTTCACAAAATTGAATTATATCAATTTACTTTTGCTAGATTTCATATGAATATTGTTGAGAAACTTGTTTTAAATATAATTATAACGATTGAAATGAATATTTGCGAATTGTGAGCAAGCAGAAAATTTTTCTCACAACTGATATTGAATCTTCACAATTCTCTCTCGTTCGGAATAACATATTATTAATAAAGTTTCGAATTATCTAAATTTCAAGTTTTTTTATTTACAGCGCTTTAATTAATTTTTATCAATATACTTTGATGTTTGAACTGCAGAATTGCTGATATTTCTTCGAGTGGTATTGTTAAATAAAAGTTTTGGTATTTTAAGGAAAAAGAAAACAAAATTCTCTTATAAAAATCGTGCAAATCTTAATATTCTTTAGTAGAATAAATAGATATTTTAGATTAGTATAAATCTATGTTTTAAATTTAAGTTCAGGCATGCTTTGTTGAAAATCAAAGATTGATTGGGTTAATTTTTTAGTAGTTGTAACCCCTTATACAAATTGATGTATACTAGTACAGAATTAAAATATACTGATTGAATTAAATTCTAAAATACCGATAATTTGTTAAATCTAATGTTGATAAGCTTATAATAAATTCTCATAACTAGTGCTCAAATTAATATTATGAAACATTTTTCACATATCACACAGAAAAATGTTTTGACACGATTGTTTTTCAATAGAAAATTGTGTTTTGGATGTTTGCTAAGATCTTTAATGAAAATGTATTAATTAGCTGAAAACTAATTATATTGAAGAGTGATAATTTGATAAATATCATTTTATTTTGTTTTGAAATTGTGAATCATTGAAAAGTATTGAATTAAATCAATTAACGTATTTTTAATGAATCATGTATGATCACTATAGACATTATACCATACTTGTCATTCTTTTTCATCATGGGAAATGTTTTTTTGAAATGGAAAGTTACAAAATTTTAAAGTTTTGTGAAGACATATAAATTTTTCTGAAGCATAATTCAAGTAATAAATTGTTATAGACCGAAAATAGATTTTTTCGGTTTTCTCTTCAAATAATTGAAAGAATGATACTATTATAGGTTTATTATATTATATAGCATATACTCATGCTATAGCCGAAAATTATAAGTTTTGAGAAGATTGAATATAACACAAATAAATTTGAATGTAAGTTAAATTGCTTGTTGTTTTTAATAGCTATTTAATGAGAAATCCAATATTGCAAAATTCAAATTGAATGATTGAAAGAACAGAAAAAGTCATTCTTTTCAATTTCGAATATGTTTCATTGTATTTATAATTATATGGCAAATAAGATATTTAAACTTGATTTTTGAAGGAAAATTCACAAAATTGAATAAATTCAAATAATTTTTATTCAAAAATAAACTAGTTATTTGAGTTTAATACTAATTATCTATTCAAACTACAAAGTTTGTAATTTAAAATATTTTGTGAGATCAGATTGAATTAATTCAAGGTTCTTTTCAATTAATATGAATGACCATATTACGCATTTTCGAACATTATAAACCAAATATATAAAAATGGGAGACGAATGTTAAATTTGCTAGACATGGGGGAGTTGTCTGCAAAGTTTTAGCTCTTATCTCTAACAAAAAATTAATTTTTAAAAAAATGACCGAATACGTTTCACAGCGAGAAAAAAATAAAAGGCAAGATAGAATTTTCTAGACATAAAGAAGTTGTTTACCGAGTTTTAGCTCTTATCTCTAACAAAAAATTAATTTTTAAAAAAATGACCGAATACGTTTCACAGCGAGAAAAAAATAAAACTGTACACTGATTTTCATTTTCATTTCCAGTCACTTTACTTATTATTTTTTCTTTTTTTCATTTTAATTATAAATTATTTCATAATACGTTTATTTACGTTACCATTTTCTTTATTCTTTTGAATTCCATCCTAGACACTTCTAGAATATTTTGATTGTTAACGTACTTCATTAGAATGAATCCTTACAAAGGGTATGTTGATCGAATTTACCTAATTGGTATTTCCAATCAGATTGAAGAAGGTAAAATGACATGGGAAGAAGCTTGCACCCATGTTCCCATCGCCCCAACCCTTCAATCAAATGATTTCAAATATTTAGATGTTTCAAAATCTTTTTTACAAAATCAATTTAGCTTACAGAATATCCCATTGCCTAAAGGCAAGAAAGGTCGTAGGGTCAATCCCTACGACCAAATCAAAGCTCTTGCTGTGATACATGACCACTGGGCCTTTCCCTGTGGTCAAACAAAACAATGGAAACGTTTGAAATTACAACAAATTGATGTATCTTATAGAGAAGTACGCAGATACTTCAAAGAAAATCATTTCACCAAGACGCGATTAGAGCATGCCGGGCTAGAAACAGCAGTAAGATATTGGGTGCTTTCACCCAATCTTATCTGGCACGCAGATGTTCATTATTTTAGGGGTGTTTGTGGCCAGTATATTTATGGCATAATCGACGATTTTAGCCGCAAAGTCCTAGCGTGTATACAAATACCAGATATGCTGGCAGCGACGACAGCGAACGTTGCGGCTTCCGCCTTCATTGAATTTGGCGCCCCTTATTGTTTCTGGACCGACAACGGTTCAGAAAATAGGGGCGCCTTTCAAGATCTACTTGATCTTTGGGGCGTCCAATGGCGGCATACAGACTCTCATTCTCCCTACCAAAATGGGAAGATTGAGAGATTCTGGCCGACATTGGAGCGCTGCCAAAGCATTCAGGCTATTCCTGCCTTTATTTGGGAGTACAATAATAACACACCGCATGAAGATCTCCCAATTAATCCATTCACTGGAACAAATTTCACGCCAAATCAAATGTATCAGCTGAAACCGAAATACACAAATGCAGATACAGAAAGGTTGTGGCAAATATGGGATACAGATACAGGCATGACCGCTGTTGACACATTCACAGCGTAATAATAAACATAATTTTTTAATTTCATTTTTAACAAGTTTTTTTAAATGTATGTAATGAATAATTCATTAGAATATGATAATGCACATTGTAACAGAATAGAACAATCACCAAATTTTTTTTGAAATTAAAAAATAAAAGTAAAAAGTATAAAGTAATCTAACCAAAAAAGATATTTAAAAGAATTTTGGAAAAAACAGAATAAGGATAATGATATTATTTTAGATACACAATCGATGCACTGAAGAATAATCCGGTAAAATGATGATATAAAATTAGATTATTTTACAAGTAGCTAAAAGAATAAAACTATAATATAAAATAAATGAAGTTTAATGAAACAATAAAGGTTAAATAAATAATAAAGATTTTTATTTTATATCAGTATTAAGAAGAAGTAACAGCTGACACTTGGTAGACAACTTCTTTATGTCAAGAAAATTCTATCTTGCCTTTTATTTTTTTCTCGCTGTGAAACGTATTCGGTCATTTTTTTAAAAATTAATTTTTTGTTAGAGATAAGAGCTAAAACTCGGTAAACAACTTCTTTATGTCTAGAAAATTCTATCTTGCCTTTTATTTTTTTCTCGCTGTGAAACGTATTCGGTCATTTTTTTAAAAATTAATTTTTTGTTAGAGATAAGAGCTAAAACTTTGCAGACAACTCCCCCATGTCTAGCAAATTTAACATTCGTCTCCCATTTTTATATATTTGGTTTATAATGTTCGAAAATGCGTAATATGGTCATTCATATTAATTGAAAAGAACCTTGAATTAATTCAATCTGATCTCACAAAATATTTTAAATTACAAACTTTGTAGTTTGAATAGATAATTAGTATTAAACTCAAATAACTAGTTTATTTTTGAATAAAAATTATTTGAATTTATTCAATTTTGTGAATTTTCCTTCAAAAATCAAGTTTAAATATCTTATTTGCCATATAATTATAAATACAATGAAACATATTCGAAATTGAAAAGAATGACTTTTTCTGTTCTTTCAATCATTCAATTTGAATTTTGCAATATTGGATTTCTCATTAAATAGCTATTAAAAACAACAAGCAATTTAACTTACATTCAAATTTATTTGTGTTATATTCAATCTTCTCAAAACTTATAATTTTCGGCTATAGCATGAGTATATGCTATATAATATAATAAACCTATAATAGTATCATTCTTTCAATTATTTGAAGAGAAAACCGAAAAAATCTATTTTCGGTCTATAACAATTCAAGTACTAAATCTCAACTAAAGAGTGAATAGCAAATAAGAATAGAAAGCGTTCATATATAAAAACACAAAGATTGATGTATAATTAATCAGTAAAAAATAAAGTGCAATTTTGATGCATGGAAGGGTAGATGGATAAAAAAGCATTTTAAATGCATTTTAATCAATTTATTATGGCTGCAAGTAAAGAAAAAAACAAATAGAAAAAATAAATGTTGCGATTCATTATCTACGGGGTAGGTATTTAGTATTTCAATCTAATATGATATACAAAAAGCCAGAGCTTGATCAATAAAATTAAAAAAATATCAATAAATATATTGAAAATTTAAACAAAAACAATGAAAAGAAATCAATTTGAATCATTCATTGTATCAACATCATCATATTGAATCAAATAACAGAGTAAATAAATAATTCGGAATAAATATAAAATATTGAAGGAAGCATAGTAAATAAACAATGACAGAATGCTTGATTAAGATATTACATTGATAATGAGTTTAGTTAAGTTAAAATATCCAAAAAAATATAAGGAACAAGAAATTATCGATTGTATGCATGATTAAGAAGTAAATAATATTAAAAAAACAGATATCGAACAAGGCAAAATTGAATTTGAAAAAAGGTTGTAAAACTCTTAACCTTAAAAATTTTTGACCCCCTGGAGGAATCCTGATCGAGCAAGTTTGGAGTCTCCCTCCAGGTGAGGAACATGCAAACGAGAGAAGTGTTTAACACTTCATAAAGTATCTTGTGGATATGGTTAGATATATAGTTCTACTTAATGGAAAGAATTAAATTGTGTTAAAGTAAAAAATGGAGTTATGAACTCATTTCGATATAAGATGCTTCATTATAATATATAGTAAATGTTTTTATTCAAATTAAGCTTAGTTAGATTTTAATTAAAAATTGGCAATTCCGATTCGCTTTTAGTTTGGAGGGTATATGCGTATCCTGAAGCTGGTAAAGTGGTTTGATGGGTTTGCAAATCTGTCTGTACAATTTTTCAAAACGATTTGTAATTTCCGTTTGAATAGATAACTAGTATAGCTTGTAATGTCAGTAAAGTCAGTTTGCCTTAGTAAATGAAAATAAAGTTGATTCAAGTTGATTAATCTTGATTTCGGTGTTAATTGAATCAGGAATTAACAGATTCAGTAATTGTTTTGAATTTTGGAAGATAGGCGCACTAAATTATGGTTTTTAAAAACATTATACTATGTTTTTCTAAAGAGGAAAGCTTTGTTGATAGCAATTCGTAAAATGAGGAAAAAGTACGTTAAACTTTACATGGCAAATTTTGAAAAACTTGTGAAATAAAAATAGCCAATATTGAGTAAATTAAGATCTAATATATAAATAAAGAATATTAAAGTAAGAGAATTTCAAAATTATATAATTCCTATTAAAATCGAATAATTTAGAGTCGATTTACAGGAGCACTCATAAATATGAGCGTGACTAAGAAATTAAAAGTTAAATTTAGTCTGAAATTTTGTATATATTACACAATTAATACAAGATAATAAGTAATTGGCTCATTTATAAGATTAAGTCAAACAGTTTAATGTCATATGTATTTTTATTTTTAAATTTGAGTGGTTAATGAGCTATATTTTTTAATGCTAGCATAAGTATCGAAAAATAATAAATAATTAAATATTCGAAGCATTAGATTTACCATAAAAAGTGATATTGTATAATAATAGGAGCAATCTGATGCAAAGAATAGCTTAAACTCAACAATTAATTTTCCCCAAATTGTGAGGAAATCATCATATACCTAAAATATTTTGAAAAGCTCTGTCTCCAGATAGCTTAATGGATATTGCATGATAAATATAATAAAAAGTACGTAGTTCGAATAATTACATCTTTGTTTTTTTCTTTTTTTCAATTAAATTTGAATATGTTTTATTTTTCAAGAGAAATGAGAGAATTCTTGTCTATTAACGCTGGAGAAGACTCTGCTTCTAATGAGTGCTATAATACATAATGTTGTAGTATGATACTTTCTCACCAGCAATGCAAAATTATATATTTTATTTAAATTATTTTTAATTATTTCAGTTAATTCGATTTTTGCAAAGGTACTTATTAATACCATGATAAATTTGTCCAATTCATATAACAAATATGAACAAGATAAGCATTTTAACACTTGCCAATATTTTTTTCATGTTTTGATAACTCAATATGCAATGCCTGTTAATATCTTAAATATTAAGTTCATTTTTACTTAGAATGAATGTTATCCTGGCAAATTAAGCAAAATTATATTCTAATTATTGGAAATAGAATTTAGTTTTATAGAGATTTATTAATAACATCAAATGCATGCATTCTTTATAATCATGAACCAGTAATAAATATCATCGATAAGCAAATGTTATTCAATATTTATAAGAATCTCATAAATCTTTCTGGAATTTATATAGTTACTTAATAAGTAATAATTTCTCAGCAATACATGTCTCTTATCTCTGATAAAAGATGAATGATAAATATAAAAATGCTTATCCAAAACTTTTATCACAGTTTTGATTTTGCCAAAAGCTTGCACATTGTGTATTAAGCAACTAGTTTTATGAAAAGATATATACAATATCGACCTAGAACTAAAAATCCAATGATTCTAAGTGAAAAAGAAAAAAACTTAGTACCATGGTATTCGAACTACATTCCTTCACTCTACCAGTTTATTCCACTAAGCAAAATCTGACACCTAAACTTTTTTAAACTTTTGGTATATGATTCTTCCCCACCCGGACTTAATTTAGCTAATTTCGAATTCCATAGGGGTTTTACTAATATAAATATACTCTATTGACAAAACCAAAACATATCCTCTATTTCAAATTCGCAAAAATTCTTCTACACCGCTATTTATTTTTAAAATCAACATTTTTTTGAAATTTTTCGAAAATCCAACTTAAAAATGAATGCGTTTTTCAAGATCTCAAAACCCAGCAGACAGATTCGAAAAAAATATCAGTCATTTGTTTTAGAATCATCTAATGACCATATCCCCAAAATTAGAAGCAAATCGGAATTGGGAATCTTAGTTTTACAACCTTTATAGAATGAATGTTTATTGAAAAATGCACAAAGAAAAATTGAATATTTACATTTTTTTGTTGATATTTTTGATAAAACTTAAAATAGCATATATGTGGATGAGTAATTAGAATGAATTAGAATTAATTGAATTTTCTCAAATTTGCGCGTGAAATAAAAATAGGAGTTATTGTTTTTGATGTATTATTCAATATGATTTCACATGGCAAAATCAGTTAATTGTATATGATATATTTTCAAAAGTTAAATAAACTTTTCAAATAGATTATTATAAAATATCTTCAATTAACTACCTAATAAAGTATAATTATGGCATTTTGATAAATCGAGTCTAAATAACGGTTTTAACGATATCTTTTAAAAATATAAGATCAACATCATTTATTAATATTTTTATATTAACTTTTCTAAAAAAATACAAAAAATTGATAACTACTCAAAACAGGAACCGTCTTCGATATTTATAAAATATTGTTGTACTGATAGTATTTATCTAAATTAAATTTAATTATGTAAAATTTCAAAGAAAATCTAACGTACAAAAATGCTATTTTTATTAATTTGCCCTCGATTTTTTAAATTTAGTTCGTAACTTGCTCAACATGAATTTTATTATAAAGGCTTTAATTGATTTTATGAAAAACGTACAAAACAATTCAAAATGCGCCAAGGTTGATGTATGATCTCTAATAGTTTCGTCACATATCTTTGTATATCTCAATACAGATATATTGATCATTCTAATTTACATTTCTTCTGACAGTAATTTTAATTAAGCAATTCAGAAGTTTAATATATATTGTTGTGGTTAATTACTGAAGTTCTGTTTCGGGTATTGTTCGTTTGCCTAAAATAGTTTTATATAAAATAAATATTTTCTTGTATTGAACATGCACCTCCTTAGTTGATCCCAAAGAATACATTGTGATAATTATCTCAAATCTAACATTCAATTTTAGGTTGTTGCTAGAAATTGAAATCGATATGAATTCATAATGTTATCATTGTTCCTATGGTATCTATTATTTCTTTCAGCACTTTACATATAAGGTATTTATGTATTATCACTATATTTAAATTTAAATTTTGAAATAATTAACAAATAACCTTTATGATATAAAACAAATGTGGTTATTGAGGTGAAAGTGTAACTTTAAGTTGCTTTGATTCACCTGCTGCGACAGAAGTTTTGATCAAAATTTTTTTTGTGCCTTCATTAGATTCTTCAAAATCATTGGATGGTTTATTGTCTCCAAATGAAATTGTACAATCGGAAGGACTCTTTACATTTAATATGCAAGTCTTCTTTCCATTTGTTAACGTTACTGTTTTAGAATCAGTCAATGTTGTATTTGCACGAGTTGTCATTGTCCAAAAAATGTTTACTTTAGAGTTGCCACCTAATCAAAATTGCATCTCTAACAGCTGATTTAAGCTTCCCAAAGAAGTTTTCTGTTATGTCTATCTGTCCACCTAGTTTATTGTCATCAGAATCATAGACAAATATAAATAACAATAACAGCTATTGTTGCAATAGTAACAACCATTCTTGTTCTCATTTGTTTTGAATCTACGTCGTCATTTGTTTGATAATTGTCGCCAGGAGATTCAAAACTCATTGTTGTCGTCATTTGTATGAATTTTTGAGAGCGAATTTTTATCTTATTTTCACTTTGATTGTGAATTCAATTTAACTATTGAATGACCTATGATCTCCTAGTTGCTGTTTTCATCATTACTTCAATAATTTTTATCAATTGATCCAATTGATTTGTAAATAAAGCAACTAATCTCTAAATCTCAATAACGCAAAATCTAGGCTAAATTATGTTGTTTTGTCAAGAATTCGTGCTAGATTTGCAAATAAAATACCCTACGTTCCCAACTTCTGGAAAACGGTTTTTCACCCTTATGATCAGTTTCAGACACTTTGGGAATCTCCCAAACTTTGATATTTTGCATTATGATAGAGAAACGTGTCTAGTTTAACGCACAGTTGTTTTAAAGGCAAATGATGATATCACATGAAATTATCAAATTATCAAATTTTGAAGTACCAGTCCAAAGGGTTAATTAGATCCTACACAGATGTGCGATAGTGAAACATATGTGTTCTTGATTTGAGAAGTCCTACTGATAGAGGTATGAATCTCACAGCTTTGTGTGAGTGTGTCTGACACTTGTATAGAGTGGAATATGCGCCGACATATATTATATAATAACATGTAGTTGATAATTATGAAAAAATAGAATTTGATGCGAATGATATTGAAAGTTGTTTTGTAATTTGATATTTTTCTTATATGTGTTAATTAGTAAATGGCTTGTTTGTTGTGATCGTACTGTGAAAAATGAAAGGTATTTTAAATTAAAAAAATGAGATTTTGAGATATCTCTAGAATTAAGAATTTATTATGTATTTGACTTTTATATAACTATGTGTAAAGGATCTCGATGTCTATATGCTTTAAATAAAATTAAATAAAATGAGATAAAAAATTAAAATGGACAAGAAGATATATGGAAATGTAATTTGTATTGTATTGGTTGTTGGCATAATGATTTTAATACAGATTTAAGGATTTGGAATGGATTTGAAATTAAATGATTTTTATTCAAGGAATAATAAGATTTTGAACTGGTTTTTATTTTGAGAATGTAAACTCCTTCCATAGGATATGTATTAGAAAGATCAATTTTAAACTTTTTGAAAGAATTGTTTTTTTGTTGAGTGATTTTCTCTCATTTGATAATATATTTAAGTTGGCATATCTTACGCCCTTCCAAAAATATGTATTAGAAAGATCAATTTTAAACTTTTTGAAAGAATTGTTTTTTTGTTGAGCGATTTTCTCATATTTAATAATATATTTAAGTTGGCGTATCTTACGCCCTTCCAAAAATATGTATTAGAAAGATCAATTTTAAACTTTTTGAAAGAATTGTTTTTTTGTTGAGCGATTTTCTCATATTTAATAATATATTTAAGTTGGCGTATCTTACGCCCTTCCAAAAATATGTATTAGAAAGATCAATTTTAAACTTTTTGAAAGAATTGTTTTTTTGTTGAGCGATTTTCTCATATTTAATAATATATTTAAGTTGGCGTATCTTACGCCCTTCCAAAAATATGTATTAGAAAGATCAATTTTAAACTTTTTGAAAGAATTGTTTTTTTGTTGAGCGATTTTCTCATATTTAATAATATATTTAAGTTGGCGTATCTTACGCCCTTCCAAAAATATGTATTAGAAAGATCAATTTTAAACTTTTTGAAAGAATTGTTTTTTTGTTGAGCGATTTTCTCATATTTAATAATATATTTAAGTTGGCGTATCTTACGCCCTTCCAAAAATATGTATTAGAAAGATCAATTTTAAACTTTTTGAAAGAATTGTTTTTTTGTTGAGCGATTTTCTCTCATTTGATAATATATTTAAGTTGGCGTATCTTACGCCCTTCCAAATATTTCTTAAAAATTTAAATTTGTCTCATCTCCTACTCTTAATTTTAAAAAATTTCAAAATCCATAATAGTAAACATTTCTTATTTTTATTTAAATCTGAAAATAATAAATTTAAACAATTTCTCTACACACGACGGTTTCGGGTGTTTTCAGAATGGTTGACAACTGAATTCATCAGGATAATGTCGGTTGGGGTGCCCTTCTTGGCCTCCTGAGTACTCACCAAGATACCCCCAGCTCCCGCAAAACACCTCCCATAGGTGAGCATTAACTGATGAAGTTATTGACAACTTTATCTGATTTTTTTCTTTGTTTTTTTGTTAAGATTTCTTAACCAAAGACTCGAAAACAAAACTTCGCTTCAAGTTGCTGTCTTCCCAGTTACTCTGTCGCAATCTTTTGTCTGATTGCGTGCAAAGTTCTGCTTCTTTGAGACTTTGCCCGACAGATGCATCTGGGAGACAGCACCCAAGCAGCTTATCGCTTCAAGTTGCTGTCTTCCCAGTTACTCTGTCGCAATCTTTTGTCTGATTGCGTGCAAAGTTCTGCTCCATGAATTATCAAATATGTGCCATTTCAGGAGAGATAACAAGCTCATGCCTCCTGGAATGGCGGATTGTTCAACAATCTTCTTCTGATTGCAGAACTTTCAACCGACAAGAGTGCACAATACACTCTTGTCGGTCAAACTTCCGCATTCAAGTTATGAATGGGGAACTTGATATCATTCTGGGAGACATGCAGTGACAATGTCTCCCGGAATGAGACACTGTGACCGACAAGAGTGCACAATACACTTAATGTTTTCAAATTTTCAGATTTAAATTTAATCTTTATTTTCATCATCATTTATAGTCTTGTTCCTTTATACAGTTATAATAAATTATCGTCAGATTCTAATATTTAAGATTCTTACTACTCAATTCAATATAATTATGTTAGTCACTCATATTCAGGAGAATAATTTAAAAATCTATAGCTCATATTTTGATAGTTATATATTTAGATGATATATATTGCAATTCCGGTTTCAACACGATCAAATGCCAAACCAAGACAAAATATATATGAATTTTCAAAATATCGATTTACATTAGAATCTATATCTAATTTTATCAATACACAAGTAGTGAATGTTCAATACATCTTTGAGCAACGTGAATAGCACAATTTTATAGGATTATTAGTTGATTATATAAAATATAAGCCAAATCGAATCTGCTGTATAGTACTTTAGTTTATCATTGAATGTTAAATGTGTTCATATAAATATTTGAGTCAGATATCGCATTTTCTAATTTCAAAATTTATCTCATGAAGTTAGAATTTATTTGATCATACAACATCATGTTAGTCAAACCAGAGTTCAATGGCGATTCTAAAATGGAACAAATGCTTGTTTTATCAAAATGTTAAAATATTAATCTAAAAAACTTAATATCTAACCAAACCATTCTAGAATTATTATATACAGGTATGGGCAATCTAAATGCACACGGAATTCGGAAAATTAAAAAGAATATTTATGAGATTATTAAATCTTATGTAATTCAATGAAAAGTAGATAATATGAATATCCATAGGCTATATATCAACATATGAGTTTTTGGTTTGACCAATACTATACTAATGTGATCAAATTAATCTGATTTCTTAGATTTTCATTTGAAGCATTTGCAGTAGTAGGGGTACCTTTATATATTAACATATTAAAAAATTGCGCTCCGATTCGCAGTTTCTTCATGATTTTGAGATTGCATTAGATTTCGCGATGCAGAAAAAAATCACTTTAGATTCCCGTCAAACTCTAAGTATAAGCATGTCTCTATATGTAGAAACTGTCTGCGCTATTTATTTCCCGGCTCAAAAAACCACGGTGTCTGTGTGAGGAAAATACCCATTTTAGGACCCTGGGTAGGTAATGCATTGAGCAAAATTATTTGAATAAATTTTCCAATACAACCATAAATATTTCATAGTGTCAAACAGTTATCTAGATTTTCAATGATTTAAACATAATCTCCAAAATCAAAGGATCGATTGTTGAATATTCGTGGTGTTTTTTAGACATTGTTAGATGAAAAATGCTAATCATTATATCTACTTTGATAATTTTAAATTAAATTGTAATCTTATTAGTTACTGTTTTAAAAATAAAAACGTATTTTATTTAAAATCTTGTACGTTTGTAATTTTTAAATAAATCAATAATAAACTCTTCAACAGCATTATTATTATTTCTGATATTTGCATATTGAAAAAAAGTCATCATGTCTCAAAACAAAAAGTTCAACGAAGTTTTTTATTTAAATTTAATAACAATTCGTTGCTGGTCATTTTTAATTCTGTTTTCAGTTTGATAATGTATAGAAAATCATGTGAGTCTTTTCAATTTTAATAATGTAAATCACTCAATAAATAGTTTAATTCTTTCAATATTAAAAAATTGATATTGATATTGTTGATAACATATACATTAAAATAAGCATTTAAAATTAATTTTAAATTATAAATGGGGAGTGTCACCATTAAATTTTTTTTAGTTTATAAAAAAAATGATTCGGCGAAACTCTGATGAAGGGGATTCTGCCGAATCAGGAGGAATAAGTAAATTAAGAGGAAAGTTACTAGGGTTGATAGATCAAAAGTTCCCCTTGTTCATGATTGTTTTTCAACAAGTTCAATTTCCAATGATTGTTGTCTATCCATTCATGCTATCTTTCTTCTTACAAGTCATTATTGTTTCCTTATGGCCATGGGGAGCATACTGGCAGAATCATAGCAGCTCTCCAGTCATGAAATGGTTACTACAAATCTTCTTTTACATTCCAAGACCGGCTACAAATCTCGGATTCTTTTCCCAATCAATTGTTTTCTTTGCTTTTAATATCATTAACTCATCTTTCGTTCGATTTCAAATAATTTATTACAAATTTAGACGGAAATTCGTGACTTTTCTTTTTTACCCTATTCGATTTTATTACGATACGATTTTAATTGCATCTTACATTCCTGTTTTAATAGGATGCGGCGAAACTTTTTATATTATTGCGAAAGGTTCAAAAGACGTTAAAATTATAATAGCTTTTGTCCTCAATCTTATATCATTAATCTACGAATCTCATGCCTTTGTTACAGTTCAGAGTTTTGCATCTAAATCTGTTTGTGTAAATTTATCCCCATTGTTCAACTTTGATCCAAGCGTGATGATTTATAAACTATATACAATGCTTACAGTTTTTCTTTTATTCTTTATTTTACTTCTATTCGAAAGTTGGGCACAATTATTTGCAATCGTCATTCATTTATTCTTTTACGGCTATTTTCTATACTATACTATTAAGCACATGCCATTCGTCGATACGCTTACGCTCAGTATGACAATTGGATGGTTTTCATCCTGTAATACAGCCGATATCTGCATTTTTATCGGATATTTCGTACCTAATATGTCAACAAAAATCCCGCTTATTCTTACTTTAGGCGCTTTTGCCTTTTTCAGCATAATTGGATTCATTATAATTCATTTTCGCATGAAATGGCTTCATGGGCTCATGAAAGAGGACAGAAGAGATCAAGAACAAGCAGACGCATATTATACAAACATAGGATTAGACTGGGACGAAGATTTTGCATTAATTTGTTTAAGATACAGTTTCATCAACACGATGCCTCCTTTTTACAACATGACATTGATAAACTACATCTTAGACAGATATGACAGTGAGTTAATCCTATGTACGTGCCTCCATTTAGTCAATTTCTTCCCAAAAGAAATCAAAATGAAACAAAAAATCAAAAAAATTTTACAATCAAAAAGATCTTTGAATTATTTGTCCCGTTTTCTTATTTATCAAGTTAACAATGTTTCAGGAATTAGACAGTATGTTGAGACAGAAGAAAACAAGCTCAAACACATCGAACTTAGAACTCTTTCCAGACAAGTAGAAACGATTACAAGATACGCAATAGAAAACAACCAATTAAATCCAAATTATTTTGAATATTTGGGTCAGAAAGCGTCAAAAGTGAGGTCAATTTGGAAAGAGCAGCTTGCAAGTTCACCGAATAATCCTAGGACATGTGATGAGTTTTCGAGGTATTTGTTAGAATGCGAATGTGATTTTCCTGAAGCAATAAAACTGAAAAATAGACAAGATGTAATTGAACTTGGTTATGATTTTTCTATTGATTATTCTTTCAGAACGATGATTTCTGCTTTCCCTGATTATTTAATAAAAGGAATTGTTGATTTCCATGGAAAGATAATTGCGTACGAAGAAGATAAACCACCACAAAATGACCAAGAAAACAACAACTCTTTTGCAGATCCAAGGAACAACCAAGCGAAAAAGAAAGGAAAAATTAACAGGAAACTTGATGAATATTTACAAGATGATGAACAGCTTGAAACAGAAATCGAAGAATATATAGGAAAAAGAACTTTGATTCTGTCAAAAACTCGTTTAGCTCTTCATAGATTTCTTGAAAACAAAATTCCTTTCTGCATCAGAAAAATCAAATTGATTTTTTTAATTGTCGCAATAATCCTTGTCGCTGTTTTCATAACAGGAATCAGTTTATCTTCATATTATTTATTCCAAAGAGTTGAAAAAATGAAACAGCTTGATTCAATGAGTGCTTCTCGTTTCTATTCCGGTGTTGCGAATATTGCAATTGTTATGAGTTATTATAATTCAACAGGAAAATTCAAACGATTTTCTGATAAAATTCTGGATTATATAAATGAAACGAAAGCATCAAAAGACACTGGAATAATCAATATCTACTCAAACATGTTGCGAAACAACCTCAATTTCTCAACATTGGCTTCTTCAAACTTCCAATCGATGATAAACATTTTCGCGGATTTAGCAATGGATGGTGAAGACATTTATAACTTTACTTATAGTTTGATAAAGCCTGTAACTTACATGACAATTTGCGATGAAAGTGGAAACTTTGTTAATGATGTATACACGAGTTACGGATCAATGCAATCGACAGTTTTCGCCAATCAGCGGTTGTTCTCAAATTACGATAATATAACGTTAAAAACCGCTTGCGAAATAACGTATAATTTCAGAAATCTTTATTTCAGTTCCAAATATTTATTTACAAATGTTTCCAATTTCCAGAGACGCGGTGATGGGAAATTATTAGTAGCGTTTACTTTGATATATTATATTCTTCCTCCTGTTGTCTTTTTACTTATTTTTGTTCCTTTCTTGGTCATTCATTTCATGACAAGAAAATCAATGTATCAAATTATTCAAATGATTTATTCATTTGATATAAATGACAAGCAGTTCGCGAAGGGACAAATATCTATCAATGGAGGTGAAGAAGAAAGTACAATCCAAGAAAGCCATGTTTCAAGAAAGTTTGGTTTCTTCTTGTTGATTTGTATTTTGTTAGTTTCAATAATTTTTCTCGCTCTGGCATTTTTATCCGCAAAAGTTATTTTGAATTCAATTGATGACCTCCAGAACTTGAATGTTTGGAACAAGTTTTCATCACAAAGACTATCACTTTCACCAGAACTCTTCAATGTCTTGATATTGAGTTTAGTCAAAAGAGATATTCCTGATTCTTATGATGCTTATTCTATGAATGATTTGATTGGAGCTCTGCGGTTTTTAGTTCAAGAATTCGTTCAAGCGGATGAAGATTTAATAGGAGGAACGAGTACTTCGAATCCTTGCTATGGATATGATGCTGAATTAGATGAACTAAATGTTGGAAACTCGATAGATTTGACGAATGTTGGCAGTCCTCAAAAATATTACTCAGAAGTTTCAATTCATTCACAGATTTCCATTTTCTCGAATTATATTGATTCTCTAGTTTATTACCTTGAAAATGCCACATCAATGGAGATTCCTACTTCATTAATCGCTAACTTGATTTTCCTTGCAAATTACAATATGTGGGAGCAAATTATTAAAGCGAATGATTTGATAACTCAATTGGCTCTCGACGGATATTACAAAGCCATGAATTTATCTGTTGTTATTATTATTATCATTTTCGTTTTTCTTTTTATTCTTTATATAATTGTCCATTTCTATTACATGAACAGAGATTTGACTTACAAAGCGATTCTTTTCGTTGTCAAAAGATTTTCTCCTTACGCTTTATTAGCCAATAAAATGTTCAACGAAATCTTTTTGTCGACAAAACCTGAAGAAACAAATGACACAAAGTCTCTCGAGTACACAATTATAAAGAACTCCCAGAACGCCATCTTCTTCACTAACACAATTGGTATTGTAGAGCAGAGTAACCAAGGTGTCAACACTTTGCTTGGTTATACTCCAGAACAAGTTTTAGGCCAATTAGTTCAAACATTTTTAATACCAAAAGATATGGACGATTTCACTGTGAAATTGGAGCAAATGAAGAACAACCAGAGCTCGTATTTCATAGAAGAAGATTACACTGCAATCGCAGATAATGAGAAATTAATCCCTGTCCATTTGACATTGATTGGAATGAAAAAAGAAAATGTTGTAAATTCTTTCGTTGTTTTGATGCAAAATATCGAGAATTTGACAAACCAAAAGAAACAAGCTGAAGAAGCCAAAATGAAGTCCGAAAAATTGTTGTATCAGATACTCCCAAGAGATATTGTCTTGAAGCTCAACAAAGGAGAAAAAGATATCTCTTTCGTTGTCCCTTCAGCGACAATTATTTTCATCGATATCAACAAATTTTCTGAGTACTCTAAAAACTTGACACCTCAAGCGATTATGTCAAATTTATCGTATTACTTTGCACAGCTTGACAGAGTCGCCGGCAAGTACGGCATGATACAGAAGATAAAGCTGATCGGAGACATTTACATGGCGGCTAGCGGTTTGTTCAATCCAGATAGTCCACCAGAAAGTCATGCAGAACAAGCTGTTCAGTTCTCGCTCGCATGCTTAGATGCGTTGGATGATGTTAACATACACTTGGATTCCCACTTGGAGATCAGAATTGGCATAAATAGTGGTGGTCCAATTATTGCAGGTGTATTAGGTACTGATAAGCCTGTTTTCGATATCATAGGTGATCCCATTAATGTTGCTGCAAGACTTCAAAGCACATCAGAAGTGAATAGGGTCCATGTTTCGCAGGCAACCTTGAGTTTGATTAATAATATTACTTATGAAGTTACGCCAAGAGGAGAAACGTTCCTTAAGGGTAAAGGAAAACAACTCACATACTATATTACGATAGCAGATGTTAATATTAACGACTCTCCACCTCAATCTAAATTCGAATCGAAACTTAGTCTGCATAATATTGCTGTTAACCCACGAAATAGCTTAGCAAACTTAGATTTGTTCTCAAAGATTGCACAATCTAAGAGCGTTAGCGGAAATCTACTTTTATTGCCTGGATTGAGAATGACAAACAATTCTACAACGAACTTGTTAGGAAAAACAGCAGAAATTCATTCATCTCGCAGAGATAATTCTATTATTGCCTCAACAATTCATGAAGAAGAGGGAGAAATTCCAGGAATCAAAGAAGAAGAATAATTTATTTGTATTTTTGTTATTATTTTATAGATATAGATATATACAGATCATCATGTAATGATAATACTTTTATTTTTATATATTTTTATATTTTTTTCTGTTTTGTTAATAAATTGTATTTATTTGTAATTACTGTATCAAGTATTTTAAGAGAACAAAATTCATTTCTTTCAAAATTGTGACTTTCAGCTGGTTTTATAGTCATATTTAATTGCCAACTACAGAATGCAAAGCTGCTGCCACTTATCTATTAAAAATAAGTATTATTAACAATTTTCCTTAAAGCAATTGATGGAAGCTGAGTGAGCCTGTAATTTTGAAAATTAATTTTCAAGAAGATTTTATATTATTTGTTGGCCATTTGCGCAGGGTTAGCTAATAATCTCATTCCTATAATTGTTTGACCAATCATCAAAATAGTTGAAAAAAATATTGGTCTAAATTATCTATTTTAATTTATCCTAAAATATTCGATTATTTTAAATTCTAATGTGATTTTGTTAAAAAACGGTTTTGCATTCATTCGATGAAAATCAAAAGATTGTATATAAATAGTACATCGTGATTTAATGAGTTTTCTAGATTTGTATATAATCTCAATTTTTCAAATGTTTTTTTCGACGTCTCGTTTTAAAAAGCATATTATAGTGATTTGTAGATGGGGCTTAAAATTGTAAAGTTCGAATAAAATATTCAGTCAATTCCATTTAATTTGTAAAAAATTCAAGTGATATCTTCATAGCATAAACACCTTAAATCTAAATTAATTTTGTGTAAATGTATCTGATTTCAATTATCAATATAATTTAAAAATAATGTAACATATCCAATATGGAAATATTATCAAAAAATTTCCTTCGTTGAAGAATCTTTTCTCAAAAATACAAATGCTCAATAATTTCAAATATCTACGTTATGAATAAAAAATATTTTTTAGAGGGGAAAACATTTATGAACGGAGCAGCAGCTAATTCCATATCAACTGATTATAATAATAATCAGGCTGTGGAATTAACTGTTCATAAAGGCTTTTTTGACTCCCATTTTCCTTTATTTTACTCAATTTTCCAACAAAATCTTATACCTGTCATTTTTGCCTACCCGTTTCTCTTCTTATACTTTGGCGATTGTTTATACATATGTTCCTGGCCTTGGTTGAAATATATGGATGGTTTTCACGATAAACCAGTAATGAGATGGATCCATCTTTTGCTATTTTTCATCGATAAACAAGGATCGGAAAATAATTACTTTTACGTATCACTAGTCATCTTTATTATTAGTCTGGCAACAATATTTTTAATAGTTTTTCAATTAGTTTACTTCAAGTATCAACGTAAATTCGTTAATATTCTAAATTATCCAATCAGACTATACTACGATACGATCTTGGTTTGGATAAATATGCCTGCGATGATTGGTTCTTTAGAAACTTTTACAAAAATTGCAAATGGCGAAAGTAGCGTCAAAATCATATTTTCATTTATATTTTTCTTATTCTCATATATCTACATGGTTTCTTCGTTCATTATGATTCATCGTTTTGCTGGAAAATCAATTGTCATAACTAAAGGCCCTTTACTCAACTTTGATCCAGAATTAATGACTAGATTACTTATATTCAACTTTTGCTCCATAGTTGTATTCTTTATCTTAAATCTTTTCGAATATTGGGCTCCAGTCTTTCTAATAGCAATACATTGCCTCGCATTTTTATACCTGGGATATTACATGTTATCGGTAGTAACTTTTGTCGATATTATATTCCAATCGATGGGCGTTGCGTGGCACTGGGCTTGTGCTGTTGGAGATTTTGTCACAATTTTAGCAACATTTGTTCCAGCCATCAAATATTATGTTCCTTTATTAGTATCAGCCATTGTTTTGTCAAGTCTTTCTGGTGTTCTTTTGATTTATTTCATATTATATTATAGGAAAGTCAGAAGACAGTTAAATGTAATAAAACAAAACCAGGATGAGTATAATGCATATTATGATGAACTTGGACTATGCAAATATGAAGATAAAGCACTCAGATACCTCAAACTCGGTTTTCAATATTATTGTGTATGCTTTTATAACTGGAGTTACGTCAACTACCTCCTGGAACGGTTCAATTCCGAACGTGTTCTATGTATGTGTCTCCAACTTGTCAATTTCTTCCCGAAAGAGACAAGATTACAAAATAAAATCGAAATGATGTTACTTGCCAAGAGAGATCCTCACTGGACCACAAGATTCTTAATATACCAGATAGAACACTCCAAGACATTACGTACTTTTTCAATTTCGACGCAATCAAAATTAAAATTAATTGAAATTAAAACAGTAAGTCGCCAATGCGAGATGATTTGTCGCGGAGCCATTGATTCTATGAGTGTTACCCCTAGTTATTTGGAGAATTTCTACGAAAAAACAAGAATGGCCAGAGTTATTTGGAAAGAAGCAATCATGAATGCTCCAAATAACAACAGATTCTGCGATGAATACGCAAGATATCTTTGTGAAGCTGAATGTGACTTCGTAAACTGTATAAAAATGAAGCATCGTCAGGAAATTATAGAACTTGGAGCGAATTTCTGCATAGATTTGCCTTTCAGATCAATGGTCAGAGCGTTCCCGAAGTATTTGACTGAGAAAATCTTGGATCTTCAAGGAAATGTAATTAAAAATAAACCAGCCTCAGATGAACCAGTTCCAAACCCTAACATCTCTGCAACGTTGAATAATACAAAGACTTCTAATCACTCCTTTGAAGAATCTTTTGAATCAGAGTTAGATAATGAAATAGAAGATCATATTGGATCAATTTCAATCAGCCATGCAAGGCCAAGGTTGGCCCTTCAAAGAACATTAGACCAGAGATTGACTCCTCCCATAAGATCCATCAAATTCCTCACAATTTTCATAATTATTTTCATTCCGATCTTTTTTTTGGCGGTCTGGTTCTATATTAAGACAATCCTTAACTCTAGAGTTGATTCAATGCGTCATGTTGAGGCTCTGGCACTCACACGCTTCTATACTTCCATTGCCAGTGCTGATTTGATGATGTTTTTGTTCAAAGGTGACGCAAAAGCAATTCAACTACTAACAACGATGAAATCTATGCTTATGGATGATGATCGGCCTTTCTTTGACCCCTATTCCAATAATTTAACTGATTTATTGAATTTTACAACTTTAGCCGCTACTGAATTCCAAGATATGATCAACTCTTTGACCAACATTGGTCTCGTAGGTGGCAATGTTAGCAAATTCGCTAGCCATTTCATTGAAGATAAATCGTCAATGAGAATGTGCAACCCAACAGGCCAAGTATTGACAGATTCACCTCAGGCGAGCATGTCATTGGCATCGATCATATCCGATTTCATCTCTAACCAAAGATATTTCTCTTCAAAAACAATAACAGATATTGCCTCAATTTTGTTTAGTCCGGACTTTTGTGAGATAGCATCAAATCTAATGGCATTCTACAACAGTTCTGCTGCTTTGTATTCTGAACTGAACGAATATTTTGAAGGTGCGTATTCATCAGCAACAAAAACGATAGAAATTGTCAAATACGTGATTCCTGTTGCTGTGTTTATTATTTCTTTTGTTCCTTTCATAGTCATTCATATACTTATCGATAAAAATTTGAAGGATGTGATAAATATTATTCATTCCTTCGATTTGAAGACCAAAAATGAGGCAAAAGAAATGATATACAAAGCCAAAGAAACAGAAGATATCAGATCAGCTGATTTCCACGGAGAAAGCAAAAGTTCGATTTTCTTGATTTTGGCAATCTGTTTAGCCACTATTATTTTGCTCGTTATATGTTATATTGGGTGTGATTCAACGATGAAAACTAACAGTGACATTAAAGATCTTTCAAATTGGAACCAATATTCTTCTTTGAGACTTTCTTTGGCCGCCGAGTCATCTAACCTTCTCCTTATGTTAGTAATGACAGACAGAAGTCCGCAACTGTTTACAAGCAACACTTTGGAGAATTTGATAACAAAATCAGAATACATTATAGAAAAATTCGTTGAAGCTGATCAGAACTTAGTTGATGGAACTACCACATCTCCTCCTTGTACAGGATACAGCAAAAAATTGGATGAATTGAATATTAAGGATTCAGAATTATCGAATGAAACAGCAACTCCACAAGAATACTATGCTAATGCATCTGCTCATCAGCAAGTAAGCATCTATGTCTCGTTCGCCAAAAATATTATTGAGTCAATCAAACTAAATCATACAGAAAACAGCCAATACAACTCAGAGCTTGTTAACACACTATATATAACCAATTATAGAATGTATTGGCGCATGAAACAGATAAATTCTTTGTTGATTGACTTAAGTGAAGACAGAATCGTCGAAGAAAAGAATCTTATGATAGTTTTCATTGTTATAACAGTCATTCTTCTTACTGCTTTTGGAATAATTTGTTTCTTTTATCACTTAAATAGAGCAGGAACGTATAAAGCTGCTCTAATGATCCTGAAAAGGTTCTCGCCTTATGCTTTAGTCAATTCTAAAGCTTTTGAGAAGATGTTCCTTAAAGGAAAAGAACAAAGTAAAGCAGAAAAGTTATCAATTGAAGAATCTATCATAAAGAACGCCAATGAGTCCATATTCTGCACAAATATCCATGGTGTTGTCGAAATTGCTAATAACTCTGTCAGTTCTTTGATTGGTTACACCGCTGATCAAATTTTAGGTCAAAACATTGCATCGTTCTTCGCAAATGATGATAATCCTAAGATTAGCTTGAAGATAGATCAGATCAGAAACGGTCAAAGCTCCGCTTTTTACGAAGATGATTATAATATTATTGCAGATTCGGGTAAAGAAGTTCCTGTTCATGTTACAATAATTGGGATCAAAAAGGAGTCCAATAGTGATGTTAACTCATTTGTTTTCATCTTGAGAGACCAAACTTCTTTAGTAAATCAGAAAAAGCAGGCTGAAGAAGCCAAAGCTAAGTCAGAAAAGTTGTTATATCAGATCTTACCACGTGATATTGTTGTCCAACTCAACAAAGGAGAGAAAGATATTACGTTTACTGTTAATTCAGCAACAATTATTTTCATTGACATCAACAAGTTCTCAGAGTGCTCAAAGAACTTATCACCACAAGATATTATGTCCAATTTGTCATATTATTTCGCTTGTATTGATAAAATTTCGGCGAAATACAACATGATTTTGAAGATTAAGCTAATTGGAGACATTTATATGGCTGCTGCTGGTCTTTTCAACCCAGAAGTTAATCCAGAGCAGCATGCAGAGCAAGCCGTATTATTTGGACAAGAAATAGTGAATATTCTTGAAGAAATTAACTTACGGCTTTCTGCTAACCTACAAATCAGAGTTGGTGTGAACTCAGGAGGGCCAATCATTGCTGGTGTTCTCGGAACAGATAAACCTGCCTTCGATATTATCGGAGATGTTATTAACGTTGCAGCAAGATTACAAAGTACCAGCGATGTAAACAAAGTTCACATATCACAAGCCACCCTTGATTTGGTTAAAGGAATGAACTGCGAAGTAACTCAATGCGGAGAAACTTTCTTGAAAGGAAAAGGAAAGCAGCTAACTTACTATGTCAAACCGAATATCCCGGTGTTCAGTGGAACCCTTGGATGTTTCCAGAATTAGCCGTGTTAATTATAGAAATATAGTTTTGTATATATTTGTTAATATTTGATATTTGTTTATAAATCTATTGTATGGTAATTAAATACTCTTTTTAATATTAAGATTAACTTTGATCTGAAAAAAAAATTAAAAAATCAGTTAATAATTAAGGAGTCTTTTGATTTTAAACAACCATAAGCCGTAGTATATAGAAATGTAAGCTCGGTAACATTATAAAAATGTACAATTTTGATGACGAGAAGACCATTTACAATTGAAATGTGAAATTAGAATATTTATATAGATAGGTCATGAATAAGCTAATTTGATTTAGAAGGAATTGAATGAAGTATAACGATATGATTTGAAAGAATTTTGTAAACTTAATAAAATTTAGCAGATGTGGGAAACTTAATAATTTAAGAGAGATATTAATTTTGGATCTTATGTCAAAATGTATTTTTGACACTTGTTTGAGAAATTCACAATTTTTACAGAAGAAAATTTGTAAAAAAATAATTAATTGTAATCATTGATCTACAATCATGTAATGATAAATACTTGTTCAATTTATATCAAATGATTTGAGAGTATTTAATTGCAATCGATTTGAATGCTGAGAGTCCGTAGATAATTTATTATTAATAAATTTTTATTATCCTCTTTTGACATTTCAAACACATAAAAATTGAATTCAAAAATAAGATTGGTGAATTATTGGGCAATATCCATGAGTATAAAACTAATTTATATATTTTTTAATTTTTCAAATTTATCTGATTTGAAAGAATCTTTTTTGAATTGAAGATATAAGTATATTTTTATTTATACTCATATCTCGACGTTTAAGGGTATAGTCCACTAAAAATTTTTAAGTTTTGACAATGAAAATAAGCTCTGTGACCATGTAAATATATATCTATGCAAAACGAGAGGTTATGCCATAATTTTTTTTAGTTATCAAATTTTCCTTTTTTTGAGAGAAGTCTCTCAATAATTTGAGAAGAATCTTTGATATAAAGAGATACACATTTGTAGAACGAAGTAAGTGTTTTCCAAACATTTTATATGTTCATCCTGTATAACAATATAAAGCTGCATAGTGCCATCTTGTGCGTTTGCTATTTTATGTACTTTTCATTGAGATAATCCCTCTTCTCGGGTGATTTTAACAGTCAACTCAATTTTAAAATAAAGATTTCATCAAAATGATTTCGAAATTCGGATATTGATTATATAAATAGCACTGTTAACATATTTTGGATGAGTAAAAAATACCTTGTTTTGTATGCATTTAGTACACCTTTATTTTTGATTAAAACTATAAAATTTTTATTCCTTATATAATAAATAGTATATGTTACATAAACATGAAATTCAATAGCATTCAATTTTGGATTTTTTAGATTTGGTAAATTTTAGAAGAAATAAAATCAGCAATCAAAATAAAGAAACTTTTTTTGTATCTTCTATGATTACCTTTTGGTACTAAATTTTGCATTAATAAGTAAATTATCTGTATTATTCTGTGAGCACAAGCCCTCAGTTATGCTGGTAGTGAATGATGAATCGTCATTTTGCGAAGAGAACGCGATTATTAAGGTAATTTTGAGAATTGTCTTGAATTATTTAAAATTAAAGTTAATTGAATAGGTAGGATAACTAGCCTTTGCTAAATTTGTATAATTTGACCTTATTCTAGTTGGATCTGAGAATATTTTGCTGAAATAATAAATTATATCGCCGATTTATGAAAATTTCTCTGATGGGACCGACTCGCTGAAACGTATTAGTGTTAATGGTAACTTGTCTGAATTTTCAAATTTTTTTCGAAATCCAAAAAATCACAAACAAAAGCATCAAAATTAGATTTGCATTTAAGGTTTTCATTTTTTTTTGGAAAATAAAAATATTTTTTCCCCAATAAAGTTTATTTTTACTTTTGAGAGGAATAGAAACGTTATTTTGGAATTTTGAAACGACAGAAATGTTCCATTTTTAATGTAGATTCTAAAATGGGGTCAAATTTTTGATTGAACCGTTATCCATTGAAAAACCTCGATTTTAAAATGTTATTCCAAAATATTCATCTAATGATATAGTATATATTTATTAATTATTACTTTTTATTCAATTTTCACTTTTGGCGGGATTTCATTTTTTTGTTGTTGTATGGGCCATATTGTTCACCCAAAACGGAAAACAAAGGCAATGCATAACATTTTACTCCACGAACGTCGTCGACTCTCAGCGCGACAGATGCTTGGTGCTTGCATAATGACCGGAATGCCATATACAAAAGGTGCTCGCTTTCTTTCTCTTTGTGGAACTAAGCCCCCTGTGAAGAGTGGTGTCATGAGACAACAGAGATTTTGTGACGATAAGATTAGAAGACTTAAAAGTATTTCCCTAATGCTGTCGAGAAAGTCCTTCAGTGGTTACTTATCCATTGATGCAAGATGGACGCACAGGCGAAACTCGCCAAGTTGTACAGTAACTGCGCTCGATGCTGTCACAAAAAGAGTTCTTGCATGCGTGAACATCAACCATATTGGTGGAAACAGACAGCATGCTCAGTATTCCGGAGCTTCCAACAATATGGAAAGTGCTGGAACTCGAATCATCTTGAAGCAATTAAAGAAATACAATATCTTGAAAGATGTTAAAGAGATTATTAAAGACCGAGATAACAAAAGTGTCTCTGTCTTTAAAGAATTTGGCGTCTCTCATCTTGAAAGATTCGATCCAGGTCATGTATCAAAAAATATCTCAAAAGATTTTACAAAGTTCTCAGCTTCTCATAAGACAGTTGAAGTTTTCAACGACAAGACTCAGAAGATTGAAAAAATAGAGAGACCTTTCTGGGGTCTGAATGCAAGCCTAAGTATGTGGCTTTGGTCATGTTTGCCGAAGAAAATATTGACAAACGTACGAAAATGTGGGAGAATTGTGTCTACCATTACGTAGGCAATCATTCTTTTTGCGAACCGCACAATTACAAATGCTTTTGAATGGCAAAAAGGTGTCAATTCGACCAACTTCAATTCATGCTCTATGACTGGGTTCACAAATGGACACCCATAGTTTCCAAAGTTTCTTCCATTGGATCTACCTGCATGAATGAAGCGTTTAACTCCAAAATTGCATGCTATTTGGACAAAATCAAGAGCCTGGAAGAACATTAACATTAGAGTTAACGTTGCAATCTTAGAATGGAATGATCCAGAGCATTTTCTCGGAGATATACAAAAAGCATTACATCTTCCCCACTTCCAGAAGATTGTGTCAAATCATTTGAAGAGAATTGTTACTCCAAAATGATATTGAAACAAAAACTGTTACAAAAGGTTCTAAAAACAGAACAAATACAAAAAATCCATTCAGAGTGTACCAGGAGGAGATTATAAAGTTTTCAAGTCCGAATGGGAATCAGAAGACGAAGACATTGATGACTTTGATTAACGAAAATTACATTTTATTTATTGTTTTTGTTTTTAATTAAATTATTATTATGCTCATTTTCTTATTTTGATTTTTTCTCATTATGATATAAATAATTTATTAATGCATTTATCCAATAATTATGCTATGATATTTTTATGCCTTATTTCATTGGGAACAGGACAAATTTGCCACACGGCACTTTTTTTAAAAAAATTTAATGGAGCGGAGCGATACTCTGCTGCAGGAGCCCCAAGGCTCCCAATCATTACGAAAGGGAGCCTCAGGGCTCCTGAGAAACCTCTTTGAGAAGGTTTTCTTAAAGAAAACCTTCTCAAAGATGATTGTCAGCATTCACTCAAAATCTACCAAGAGTTTCAAAGTTTCAAATCTATCTGAAATGAAGCTTTGAATCTCTTGTATATCTAATTGTAGAGGTACCTTTTCAAAATGTCTTCTATTGATTAAATTTAATCAGTAAAAGTCATTTTGAAAAGGTACATCTCTATAATTGCTATTGAGCATTCACTCTTGGAACCTTGGAGCTCTTGTGTAGTGCATGAAAACTCCAAGATTCTAGCATAAAACATATATCATAGACATAATTTCTTCAAATATAATTTAAGGTTATTTTTTTTAAAAAAATAGAAAAGCGTAATTTAAGGTTATTGAAAAAGTGACACTTGGCAAATTTGTCCCGCACTCTATTTCATTTCTCTTATATTTGATAATCTGGTAAAATATAGTTCAGACTATAATCATTTTAGATTATTGATATATTTATATAGGTTAGAATAAAATTAGTTTCATTTTCTACTTTTATTTTGAATTAATAATTTATAATATCAAATATTATGGCGTAACCTCTCCTTTAAAATATAGATATATATAGGCCTATAGAGTTTATTGGCACTCTCAAAACTCTAGAATTTTGAGTTTACTATACCCTTAACTTTTTTACGTCACCTTCAATAAAATTGAAATATCGCATACAATCTATTCGAAAATATTGAATATCTCTCTCAATTTTCAATAAATTTTAAATTGAAAACTAACGATTAGTTCTATTAAACTCTAAATCGTTAAGTATTTTCACTCTAACCATAATAGGACTAATTTTCCCAAATTTCCTTCCCCTCAAAAATTTTTATTGTTTCAAATCCTATCAATTATATAATTAACATTATGCAAGCGGAAATTGAAGTCATCTTAAAGAATCATAACTATGAATTTAAGTCATTTATTAATAAGGGTGCCTTCGGATGCTGTTACTTGGTGAAATCACTCAAATACAATACTGATTTTGTATGCAAATGTTCATTTGACAATGAATACAATTAATCATTCAGTTGTTCATATGAAAGAGAAGTCAAAGCACTTTTACAATTGAGTCATCCTAATATTGTCCGGGTATATGATATTTTTACAGAAGGAAATTATTTATTTTTAGTTATGGAGTACTGTTCCGGTGGAAGTCTCCAATATCTTATTGATCACTCAAAGCCAACAGATGATATGGAAACAAAAATAAAATACGTCCATGAAATTATTGAGGCCATAAATTATATGCACGAAAGAAGCTTTGCTCATTGTGATATCAAGCCATCAAACATCCTAATTGATCAATTTGGTCGCGCTAAGCTTGCAGACTTTGGCCTGACTCATTTTGTTGGAAGTTCTGGTCAAGATGCAAAAATTACTTACAGCGGATCATTCTCGTACATGTCCCCTGAGCTCCTTAAATACAGAAAGTGCGACCCATTTAAAGCCGATGTATGGGCATTTGGTGTTACTTTATATACTTTATTCGGTAAACACCACCCATTTCGCGGTAAGACGATGGAAACAATCATTTGCCAGATGCAAGCGGGTATTATACCTCTGAAGAACATTCCGCATGATCTGGGCAATATAATCGAAGGGTGCTTGAAATATAAGGCAAATGAAAGAATGACAATTTCCCAGATAAAAGCAGAGTTCCCAACCCAGATAAAGAAGTCCGCCTCCCACTCCTCTGCTAAATATGCTCATAGAATGCTCATTCGGTCAGCGTGCCAATCTATATTTTCCCCATCAGGGCTGAAACGTGTATCTAATAGTAGTGTGTATTAATTTTTGTGTTGAATAAATATTTGTTTGCGTTATTTTTCTTAATTTTCACTTTCTTTTTTCGGAAATTTTTAAAAATAAACCGAATATTTGAAGTTAAGCAATAACTCCATTAAAATACTAGTGTAGAAATCATGTTGTTTCGTTTTAACTCTTTTTTTATCATTATTACGCTAGATGATTAAACATGAAATCAATAATGTTGGAGATATGTTTCGTAATTTGATCTTTGTTATTTACTATTATAGAAGAAGAGAAAAATAAAATAAAAAACAGTATCTTTTACAATTCCGATTTGAGATTTTCCGAATTATCACGAGATCCGAAAAGACAAACATCGTCGTGATGAAATTCGTATAGATTCCATATCTTACCCATGGGTTCCATCACATTAAAGCCCAACGGCTTGAAGCCTGAGAAATTATATAACAAATCTACTCTCGGATTAATGTATCCGTATAGATAAGGTGCTCTACACTGTTCCTTGTTGAATGACATTTCGAAAAATATCCTCGGAACAAGTGTAATCGATGTACTTATGTATTGTTTCAATCCTGCATTCAAAGAAATGTCAATTCCTAGGGATGCTGATGGAGAAAAGATAAGATGTGACCCATCAAATGATTTTGCAAGCTCAACAACATCAGATTTCGAACCAACTTGTTCCAAATTAAATTTTGTTGGTTGGGAAATGAATTTTCCATTAATTATAGATATCGTTCGGTCCATTGTGATAATGTAACCACGGTAGATATCAATACTCTCTGGAACATTGTAGAAGTTGGTGTCGAACTTTAAAATTGAGAAAAATTCTGTTTTAAGAGCGATATTGACGCCAAGGATACTGAAAGAAAGACCATTTGGTATTGTAATATTCTTGCTGAATGTGTTTGGCATCTTAAATGCGTCATTTGCAAGAGAAATATTAATTGATGCGCCAAAAACGCCTTTTGTTTGGATATGAGCGGTCATTGAGATGTTTTTCAATGATAGATCGAAATCAAGAGATACTTCTGTGTTAATGTAAGCTCCTGCACCGAATTTCATGTAATCATTTTCTGGATTTATATATTCTGGACGACCATCAAAGAAAGGATCTGGAGTTTCCTTCCATTTGAGTGAACTGTTGAAGTCTCTCTTGAAAAATGAGTCCTTAGATGCGTTGTATTTAATATTTGAAATTACATCTAATGGTTCAATGTTTTCGACCTCGTAAACATCAACTTCGTTCTCTGATTCGAGTACTCCTTTTAATCTGTATACTTGTTGTTGTGCAGAATCTGAAAAAACTGTGTTTAATTTTGTAATTTTCGGAGACTTTTTAACTACAGCCATTGTTGATGCTTCCATAGCAAACCCTAATACATCTGATGATAAATCACCTGTAATTGGATAGCGAATTGTATATTCAAAGCCATTGGAAGAATATGTACCTGGTTGTAGATCTTGAAGCTTTGCAGATGCTCTTAACAGTCTAGGTTTCTCGTATGCATCATGTTTAGCTTTTGCAATTAGGGATTCATATTTTCCTGACTGAGAAAGGCCCAATAAAAAACAAAGCATTTCTAAATCGTCACTTTTGAGATCAAAATGTTTGATCAAAAATTTCAACAAACAAAAAGAACATTTTATTTGGATATCAAACTAGAGTTCCTGGAAAACATCTTTAATGAGGATAGTCCATGTATGAAATGTCTTATCGATGAACTATCTTGAAAAAATAGTTAATAAAAAGATAAAAAAAGACCTTTATGATATGAAACAAATATTTTTATTGAGGTGTGAGTGTAACTTTGATTTGCTTTGATTCACCGGCTGCGACAGAAGTTTTGATCAAAATTTTTTTTGTGCCTTCATTAGATTCTTCAAAATCATTGGATGGTTTATTGTCTCCAAATGAAATTGTACAATCGGAAGGACTCTTTACATTTAATATGCAAGTCTTCTTTCCATTTGTTAACGTTACTGTTTTAGAATCAGTCAATGTTGTATTTGCACGAGTTGTCATTGTCCAAACAATGTTTACTTTCGAGTTACCACCGATTATATTGTCTGTTATTTCTAAATATTTTTGATTAATTAAAATTGCATCTCTAACAGCTGATTTAAGTTTTCCAAAGAAGTTTTCTGTTATGTCTATCTGTCCACCTAACTTATTATCATCAGAATCATAGACTTTAGTGATATTTGATTTGGCTTCTACGTTATGTCTTTCGCCTTCAATAGTTATTGTATTATGAGGAATTGTTCCTAATCTAAGCATACTCCATCTTGTAGAATTCTGTTTAAAGTTCCATAAATCAACTCCTTCTGCCTCTAAAGTTGTATAATCAGATGAACCTAAATCAGAAGCCCATCTTACACCAAGAGCATCAAATACAAATGATCCTGCATCCATGTGTGCATGAGAATCTTTTGCACGTCCACCTTTTATTCCAAATGAAGTTCCATTTGCTCCATCCCAGCTTGTTCTGACTAATATGACTGGTGTTGTGCCTTTTCCATAGAATATTTTCTTTTCAGGAGGTTTGATTTTATCTCTTTTCAGTTTTGATCCGTAAATTAAAATTAATGGAAGGTAATAACTGCCAGATGTCATCTTTTTGACGTCCATTAAGTAATTATCATAGAATATATATGATGGATCATCAAAATAATATGCGAACCAGAACAAAATTGGATTAATTCCTCCTTTTTCTCCAGAATCGTAATAATTAAAATTAAGACCACTTGTTCCAACCATATATTGAATATATTTGCCTGATTCTGCAAACCCTGGCCACTCAGCCATTTCATACGTGTGGCCAAAGAAACGATCTAAAGCTGCGAACATAATTCCTGCATAAGTTGTACCGTAACCCCAATAACCATATCCTTCTGGATAGTTTCCATCCGGTGAGTATTCACCCATTGAAATCTTTAAACTATTAACAGATCTGTTAATAATATAATCGGAAAGATTTAAATCTGTATCGCGTAATGCAATAGCAGCTAATGTCATACCGGAATTGCACACCTGGTTCCAGTTATTTGTCGTTCTTAAGAAATAATTCAATGATTTATTTAAAGATGGATTAATTCCATTTTTAATTATGCATTGACGAATAGATTCTCTATCTTTCTTTGTTAAATTATTATAAAGCCAATCATATCCAATAGAAACTGCAGTTGTCATTTCTGCAACGTCTAGGAAGTGAGAAGGATGCCAATCTTCGAATGCACATACAGCATTTATCTCTGCTAATGCTTTATCGTAGTATTTTTTGTCATCTGTTAATCTAAATAATGTTGAACAGAAAAAGATTCTTCGAACAGCTTCTCTCGATATTTCTAGTAATCTTTTTCCTTTTAGTGTATATGTAAGTACTGATGTATTGAGTATCTTATCAGTAGATTTGACTAATGTTTTATATGAACTATTTAATACTGAATCAGAATTGATAGCTTTCATTATTTCCGCCTCATCACCATTTTTAATGAACAACATTGGCCTTTTGAACTTATTATTTATAACATTGTAAACAATTGAATAAATTATCAAAGCAATGCAAATAACAATCACAGCTATTGTTGCAATAGTAACCATTATTCTTGTTCTTTTTTGTTTTGAGTCCATATCGTCATTCATTTGATAATTGTCGCCAGGAGATTCAAAACTCATTGTTGTCGTCATTTGTTTGAATTTTTGAGATGGAATTGAAATTCAAACTTTTTTTATTTGATTTCCAATGAGTGATCCATAGTCTTCTAATTGTTGTTTTCATTTTGATTTCAGTATTTTTCATCAAATTATCCAATTGATTTGTAAATACAGCTATTGATCTCCAGAGCTGTGCAACGCAATTGCTCAGCTAAAGTATGTGATTTTATCAAACATATGACCGAGATATGCAAATATGTTTCATTGTTACATTATCTAATGATCTAAATTGTCATTTACTCTTAGATAATTATGTTAATAATATATGTTTTCACTCAAAGTTGGTTGATTTTGAGCTAAGATTTTTTAAAGTATAGAAAATATTCAATGAGACTTATCAAAAATTAAAATCGCGAACTTTATAAAAATACAAACAAAAAAATTCAATATAATAAGTATAGATTACATCTTTGCGCCATTCTCCTTGAGAAGTGTAACAAAATCGTTAAGTTCTAAGTCAGAAGCGATCTTGAGAGGAGAAGAACCAGTGTAGTCTCTTAGATTGACGTTTGCTGATCTCTTAACAAGAAGTTTAGCGAGGTCGTAGTACTTGGACTTGATGCAAGTGATCAGAGGAGTCATTCCAGAGATATCATTTTTATCTGGATCAGCAGCTTTACGCAATCAAACGAGTTGTGGCGTGTCGCGTGCATGATTGCTGTGGTCTCACAGAAGTCAGATGACTCAATAAAAGATTTATGATCGAAACAAAACTTCGCAGCAACAGTATCATTACGTGCGCATGCAAGCATGAGTGCTGTCGTGCCTTCATCTGTCTTCGCGTCGATGTTTGCGTTCAATTTCATTAAATGTTCTGAAATTGAGAACCCGTGCTTGTTAATTGAGGCCATGAGTGGTGTCTTGCTGTGTACTCCACCCAGTTCGAGCTTTCCACCGTGGTCAATGATCAATTGGACGATGCAAATTGGGGAATATTTGGCGGCGGAGTACAAAGCAGGTTTATCATATGAAGAGTTGCATGAGAAGTCGCCGTTGTAGAAGCACTTCATGAAGAAGAAGAGAATGTTGTGGGATTTGAAGAGAATTGACCATGAAATGTTGACAATTTCAGTAATTGTGTAATACTCGAAAATTGCACGGGTCTGGTGGTTGACAATAAGTTCATTAATGTCAGGAACGTTCATCTTCTTGCATAATTTCCTGCACTTGTCAATAATTTCTGGGCATCCGTACAAAAGTGCGTATTGAGAGTAACTTTCATCGAAATTGGTGTTCTTTAGTAAGTAGTTGAATATGTTTGACTGCGGAATACTTGCAAGCAAGCTTGTAGCAGTTCTCTGGATCTGAAAATTTATCTTCTTTCATTGCTTGCTTGAAAAGATCGACTTTATCGTAGAAAATGGCGTAACGATAATCAGATTGTTTGAATCCGCACATGATTTCTTCTACAGACAAGTCTTTGAAGTCATCTGGAAGATTGTTTTTAATTTGGTTCTTCATTATCAGTACATTTCTTAATATTGAGTTATTGATCTTGTGCTCCATTGGTATTTTATAACCCTCTGAGTGCAAGAACGTATCTGTTAAGTCTCCAAAGAATTTAACTTCTCTTGGCCTTTTTTCTGCGGCATAAGTGATGATTTCAAGGATTTCATTTCGTGTGTAAAGTCCTTGCTGGATCAATCCATGTAATCTGCCGACAATTTGCTGTATATTCGCTGAATTATGGCTCCATATTAATTCAGTTATACATATGTAATCGTTGAAGATTTTCTTGAAATTGTCCTTGTACCATTGATTTTTAGTTCCACGACGTAGGATCATGATACTGTAGAGATAAATCTCCCAAAGATTAAATTCTTCAACAGAAGGTGGAATAAGCTTAAATTCCTTTCCTTTGTTCTGTTTTATAACCATACATGGTTGAATTTTGTACGTTGGGTCACTCGATATTGAAATTAAGGAGTCGATAGAAATTTTTCCTTTTTGCTCTCCTCCTTTGGAAGTATAGTATGTAAGATCATCGAAAGTCAGTTCGAAATAACGCTGGTTGATGTTGTGGATAAAATGACCCTCCTTTTTCATCAAACCCGAACGAAGAATTTCATTACTCATTTGACACTTTTGATGGTTGTTTGAAAATTTTGAGAGTAATGATTTTGCAGAAAATTAAAAAGATTTTCTGCAGTATTTAATGTCGTGATCCAAGATAAAGTGATGGGCAATTGAGAGATAATGAAATTGAATTGCAGATTGTGCGATCAATAGTTTCAAATAGTCTCAATTTTTGAATATATGGCGAAAATAAGAGTGGATATATTAATAATATTTAATTTTAATTCTTATATTCCCGAAAAAATTTTTATAAAATTGATCAAAAGTGCTTGAACCTTTATTTTTTATTAATACAAATTTTTGATCTATTATGAAAATAGCAGTGTATCATATTGACGAAAATTACAGTTAATTGAAATAAGGATTTGAATTGCGAGAAAAAAACGGATAATTAAAATTTTAATAATTTTAATGATATTAGGAAATAGAAATGTTTTTAATATTTTGGTGATTAAAATTTTATCGACCAGATCTCATACAAATTATTTGAACATGAAAATATTATTCTGTATCATATTTGGTATCCAAACGTAATTTAATAAATTGTGAACCAACTTACCTTAAAAACAAAATTATTGTAATATTGTATAATTATGAATTTTATGCAAATTTTTAATATCCACATTTTTGAATTTTTAAATTGGACATTGTTCCAATTACTAGAAATCGAGGCGTATAGAATTCCTCTAATATTTTAAAACAATTTTAGGAAGTAGACAATTTGAAAAATCAATAGTCAGAACTTACCAATTTTTTCAATCAAAATTTTTGAGTAGGTGCCAAAAGTGCTTACTCTTAAACAACCGTCGGATTTCCGGGTGAAATCGTGACACACTTTCGTCTTTCGTAGGCGGTGGTGGTTGTTACAAAAGGTAACTTCGAATGTAGTGTTATAGACCGAAAATAGATTTTTTCGGTTTTCTCTTCAAATAATTGAAAGAATGATACTATTATAGGTTTATTATATTATATAGCATATAATCATGCTATAGCCGAAAATTATAAGTTTTGAGAAGATTGAATATAACACAAATAAATTTGAATGTAAGTTAAATTGCTTGTTGTTTTTAATAGCTATTTAATGAGAAATCCAATATTGCAAAATTCAAATTGAATGATTGAAAGAACAGAAAAAGTCATTCTTTTCAATTTCGAATATGTTTCATTGTATTTATAATTATATGGCAAATAAGATATTTAAACTTGATTTTTGAAGGACAATTCACAAAATTGAATAAATTCAAATAATTTTTATTCAAAAATAAACTAGTTATTTGAGTTTAATACTAATTATCTATTCAAACTACAAAGTTTGTAATTTAAAATATTTTGTGAGATCAGATTGAATTAATTCAATGTTCTTTTCAATTAATATTAATGACCATATTACGCATTTTCGAACATTCTAAACCAAATATATAAAAATGGGAGACGAATGTTAAATTTGCTAGACATGGGGGAGTTGTCTGCAAAGTTTTATCTCTTATCTCTAACAAAAAATTAATTTTTAAAAAAATGACCGAATACGTTTCACAGCGAGAAAAAAATAAAAGGCAAGATAGAATTTTCTAGACAGAAAGAAGTTGTTTACCGAGTTTTAGCTCTTATCTCTAACAAAAAATTAATTTTTAAAAAAATGACCGAATACGTTTCACAGCGAGAAAAAAATAAAAGGCAAGATAGAATTTTCTAGACAGAAAGAAGTTGTTTACCGAGTTTTAGCTCTTATCTCTAACAAAAAATTAATTTTTAAAAAAATGACCGAATACGTTTCACAGCGAGAAAAAAATAAAAGGCAAGATAGAATTTTCTAGACATAAAGAAGTTGTCTACCAAGTGTCAGCTGTTACTTCTTCTCAATACTGATATAAAATAAAAATCTTTATTATTTATTTAACCTTTATTGTTTCATTAATCTTCATTTATTTTATATTATAGTTTTATTCTTTTAGCTACTTGTAAAATACTCTAATTTTATACCATCATTTTACCGGATTATTCTTCAGTACATCGATTGTGTATCTAAAATAATATCATTATCCTTATTCTGTTTTTTCCAAAATTCTTTTAAATATCTTTTTTGGTTAGATTACTTTATACTTTTTACTTTTATTTTTTAATTTCAAAAAAAAAATTTGGTGATTGTTCTATTCTGTTACAATGTGCATTATCATATTCTAATGAATTATTCATTACATACATTTAAAAAAACTTGTTAAAAATGAAATTAAAAAATTATGTTTATTATTACGCTGTGAATGTGTCAACAGCGGTCATGCCTGTATCTGTATCCCATATTTGCCACAACCTTTCTGTATCTGCATTTGTGTATTTCGGTTTCAGCTGATACATTTGATTTGGCGTGTAATTTGTTCCAGTTAATGGATTAATTGGGAGATCTTCATGCGGTGTGTTATTATTGTACTCCCAAATAAAGGCAGGAATAGCCTAAATGCTTTGGCAGCGCTCCAATGTCGGCCAGAATCTCTCAATCTTCCCATTTTGGTAGGGAGAATGAGAGTCTGTATGCCGCCATTGGACGCCCCAAAGATCAAGTAGATCTTGAAAGGCGTCCCTATTTTCTGAACCGTTGTCGGTCCAGAAACAATAAGGGGCGCCAAATTCAATGAAGGCGGAAGCCGCAACGTTCGCTGTCGTCGCTGCCAGCATATCTGGTATTTGTATACACGCTAGGACTTTGCGGCTAAAATCGTCGATTATGCCATAAATATACTGGCCACGAACACCCCTAAAATAATGAACATCTGCGTGCCAGATAAGATTGGGTGAAAGCGCCCAATATCTTACTGCTGTTTCTGGCCCGGCATGCTCTAATCGCGTCTTGGTGAAATGATTTTCTTTGAAGTATCTGCGTACTTCTCTATAAGATACATCAATTTGTTGTAATTTCAAACGTTTCCATTGTTTTGTTTGACCACAGGGAAAGGCCCAGTGGTCATGTATCACAGCAAGAGCTTTGATTTGGTCGTAGGGATTGACCCTACGACCTTTCTTGCCTTTAGGCAATGGGATATTCTGTAAGCTAAATTGATTTTGTAAAAAAGATTTTGAAACATCTAAATATTTGAAATCATTTGATTGAAGGGTTGGGCGATGGGAACATGGGTGCAAGCTTCTTCCCATGTCATTTTACCTTCTTCAATCTGATTGGAAATACCAATTAGGTAAATTCGATCGACATACCCTTTGTAAGGATTCATTCTAATGAAGTACGTTAACAATCAAAATATTCTATAAGTGTCTAGTATGGAATTCAAAAGAATAAAGAAAATGGTAACGTAAATAAACGTATTATGAAATAATTTATAATTAAAATGAAAAAAAGAAAAATAATAAGTAAAGTGACTGGAAATGAAAATGAAAATCAGTGTACAGTTTTATTTTTTTCTCGCTGTGAAACGTATTCGGTCATTTTTTTAAAAATTAATTTTTTGTTAGAGATAAGAGCTAAAACTCGGTAAACAACTTCTTTCTGTCTAGAAAATTCTATCTTGCCTTTTATTTTTTTCTCGCTGTGAAACGTATTCGGTCATTTTTTTAAAAATTAATTTTTTGTTAGAGATAAGAGCTAAAACTCGGTAAACAACTTCTTTCTGTCTAGAAAATTCTATCTTGCCTTTTATTTTTTTCTCGCTGTGAAACGTATTCGGTCATTTTTTTAAAAATTAATTTTTTGTTAGAGATAAGAGATAAAACTTTGCAGACAACTCCCCCATGTCTAGCAAATTTAACATTCGTCTCCCATTTTTATATATTTGGTTTAGAATGTTCGAAAATGCGTAATATGGTCATTAATATTAATTGAAAAGAACATTGAATTAATTCAATCTGATCTCACAAAATATTTTAAATTACAAACTTTGTAGTTTGAATAGATAATTAGTATTAAACTCAAATAACTAGTTTATTTTTGAATAAAAATTATTTGAATTTATTCAATTTTGTGAATTGTCCTTCAAAAATCAAGTTTAAATATCTTATTTGCCATATAATTATAAATACAATGAAACATATTCGAAATTGAAAAGAATGACTTTTTCTGTTCTTTCAATCATTCAATTTGAATTTTGCAATATTGGATTTCTCATTAAATAGCTATTAAAAACAACAAGCAATTTAACTTACATTCAAATTTATTTGTGTTATATTCAATCTTCTCAAAACTTATAATTTTCGGCTATAGCATGATTATATGCTATATAATATAATAAACCTATAATAGTATCATTCTTTCAATTATTTGAAGAGAAAACCGAAAAAATCTATTTTCGGTCTATAACATAACTTCGAATGTAGCGTGAAATCTGCAAAAAAAATTCTGAAATTTGAATGGATAACACAAAAATTGAATAGTTTACGTCAATAAAAAAGAGAAAAATCAAGTAAATGTGTCTCGAACCTAGGACTTAGAGCAGCAATCCCACTGTATATCAAATTACACTACATGCATCTCTCACCTCAGTGAATGAGATCAACTATATGATAACTTTTTCCCCATTATATTCTTGTGGAAAAGTGACAAATAGCAACTTTGACCCTCTCTCCAAAATTTTTCAGATTTAATCAACCCAGCGTAAAAACTGCAATATTTCTTCTGATTTTGGTAGAATTCATCTATATATACCGTTCCTGTACCTCTATATATGTAATAAATTGATTTCCTAACATGAAGATTGTAAAATACAATTTTTTCTATTGCATGGACAGAATAAAAGACGTGCTATTTCATGCAATTCATTTATAATCCGAAACATTGAGTTATGAGAAGGATTGATAATCGACATTTTTATTTAGCTATTCATACTCAATTGAATAAAGTGATTTATTAACATGGTTGTAGTGCGTGCAAATGGAAAGGTTTGCTTTTTTAAAAAACGATGTTCTATTTTTTTCATACGGAAAAAACTTTTTCTGGATCGTTAAATATGAAATATTTTAAACCAATAGGGATTTAAATTAATTAATTTACTATAGCATTTCGATATCTAATCATATTGTTCATAATTTTTTTCAGGTTTCTTTTTTCAATAAAACTTTAATAATATTATGCTTTAAAATCGGCAAAATTGAATATTTCATATATATATGACCTTGCAAATCAGAAATTTTTCCATATGTATTCAGGATAAGAGAAAAGTCAAGTAGAGAAAATATTCATTATCTCATCATTAATTGAAACAAACAAAATTTGAGTTTGATCAAATATGGAGAAATTTCATATAATTCAAAAATTAATGAATATTAATCATTCAAAAACTCGGGATACTGGATACATCTATCAGGAAATGTATAATGATAGATAAACAGACGTTAAATTTAATCAGCCATCCTCAATCGTTGGAGATAAGCACAAATAGTAGTATATTTTAATTTGTTTTCATCTCAACTTCAGGTTACATTTAGCGAATTGTTAAGATCTGTTACTCAGAATAAAAACAATTAAAAAATTCGGCTGAAACAAAGGAGAAATAAGTGTAAAATGAACAAAACTCTGTACATATTGTAATTCTAATTATGAAAACTTGATACTCAATAAAAATGGCGCAAAAAAAATAATGTAACCTTTCAGATTTGTTCAGCTAATGTTTGATAACATAATTAATACCTAAAGACTATATATAGGGAAACAATCATATGAAACAATGGGGTGTTTCAGTTAAAAGAAACCAATAGCTCATTTCTGGAACAAAAGAAGCTGATAAATTAGAATAAATGTCATATTTGAAATATATATTCTATATATATCAGTTTCAGGAAGTAGAAGAGTCAGTAATTGATCCTTGAAAAGATAATTTGATCGAACAATCCAAAAACACGAATTATGAGTGACGGGTACTGGGAGTTTTTGGTTCACCATTGTCTAAAATAGATGATTACGTTAGATTACTTTCATTTTCTTCACCCTTTGAGCTAAATCAGTCAATAACAGGCTGGCATAGAAAGTAAATCCCAGATCTGAGTTAATAGGATTGTTATTCTCCCTAGAGTAAACTATTTTATAGAATATTAGGGCTGATTTACGGTATAAAACAGTCTAAATTGAAGAAGATTATGTGATTATATATGTAAACAAATTCAGAACCATTCAATAATCGGACGGTAACTTACTTTTGAATTTGGAAAAACGGCTATGTTAGCTGTCAAGGAGAAATAAAAAATCGCTTATTGAAATGCAGCAAAGATTTGTAACATTTTTAAAACGAAATGATTACAAAATCTTGCGCTATGAATTTTATCGAAGAAGGATTTCAGATCCTGGACAAAAATAATCATAATATCGGCAGATAATTTATATTGGGATAAAAAAATAATTTGATCATAAATAAAATCGTTTTAAATTACTTCTTCATCCCCAACTCCCAACCTTTTTCAAAAAGTGTTATTTCTCATTGATTTTTTCCACGACAGCCAGTAGTTTAGCACTATTATATGGGATTGATTAACCAGCAACGAATGTCCCGTCACTTTTTTTCATATTCCCTGAAAATTGAAGGCCATTGGAATTTTTTTTACATCACATATTTTTTTGCCAAATGACTGCTTCTCCATATCGTCACGTATACGCTGAAGTTGCTAAGGTAGACAAGTCTTACCAGGAGGTCAACATCTCCACAACATCCGTTGACACAAATCTTCTTGCTGCCAACTACCGCTATGTTGCTTACCCAGTCGAAACATCTGGTGGCGGTCTCTTCGCAGTTCTCCCAGCTAACGGCTATGGCAAGGTCGGCACAACAAACTCTGTCTTCCGTGGCCATACAGGTGGCGTTCTTGATGTTGATTTCAACCCATTCAACGACAACATCATCGCCTCTGCTGCTGAAGATGCTACACTCCGCGTTTGGCAGATCAAGTTCAACGGCACAGACGTTGAAAAGCAGAACGAATCCCTCGCTGTCATGAAGGGCCACTCCCGTCGTGTCCAGCGCCTTACATGGAACCCAGCCGTCAACGGTGCCATCGCCACATTTGGTGCCGAGAACTCCGTCAAGGTTTGGGATGTTGCCAAGGCCCAATGCGCTTGTACATTCAAGCCAGGCAAGGATTCCCTCCTCGACATCAACTGGAACCAGAACGGTAACCTCCTTTGCTACCCAATGAAGGACAAGAAGCTCCACGTTCTCGATATCCGTGCCAACACCGAAACATTCGCCGTTCCATCCCACCCAGGTCTCCGTGGTGGCCGTGCTGTCTTCTACGACAAGCTTAACATGGTTGCCACAACAGGCTTCTCAGCCTCATCTGGCCGCCAAGTCGCTGTCCGCGATATCCGTAACCCAGAAAAGCCACTCGCCCAGCTTGATATCGACTCCAACAACGGTATCCTCGCTCCATTCGTTGATGAGGATCTTGGTGTCCTTATCCTCTTCTCTCGTGGTGATGCTCTCATCCGCTTCTACGATCTCCAGTCCGCTGAGAACCCACTCGTCCAGTGCAACTCCTTCCAGAACAAGGAGGCCGTCCGTGCCTTCGCTCGTGCTCCAAAGTACTGCGTCGACACAAACGTTTGCGAAATCGACAGATTCTACGTCATCAACCAGGCTAAGCAGCTCCAGACAACACAGGTTATCATCCCACGTAAGAACGCTGAGATCTTCCAGGACGATATCTACCCAGAGACAATGAAGCCAGTCCCAGGCGTCGAGTTCGATGACTGGAAGGGTGGCAAGGAACCAACATTCCAGAAGTTCTCCCTCGAGAACGGCTACACACCAGCTGATGGCCCAGCTTTCTCTGTCACAGCTGCTCCAGAAGAGACATTCGAATCCCTTAAGGCGGAGAACACAAAGCTTAAGGCTCGCGTTGCCGAGTTAGAAGCTGAAATTGCTAAGCTCAAGAAATAAATTCTGAATGCGTAAAATTTAACTATATAACAAAAAAAACTTACTTCTAATTATTTTATTGTTTTTCTATTAAATTATATCTAAATAAGTTCGGTTCTTGTAATTTCAATTTTTTGATTTTTTTTTATCCAAATTGAAATTATTTTGTTTTTGTATACTGTGTACGAATCTGATTTGACTTGTCAACTTAATTTCATAAATTTCATTATATATTAGAAATAATTAACAGAAATACATCTAATTATAATTAATTTCGTATTTTCATAGACCCCCTTTACTGAGTATTCTATTTGCATTTTATAGTTTTCGGGTTTTCGAAATTCGTTTTTGAAAAAACATGGATAATAAATCAATTACTATGATATATATATTTTATTTGGGAACAAGATGAGAACTATATGATCAGCGTAATAATTCAAGGAGGACTTAACTTTGGTCAGTTTATTTGAAAAACAATTTTTGATCAGATTACAAAAGCAAGCGGTATTCAAATTGGAAATAAATTCAAAAAATTCAAAGTAACTGAAATATTCATGATATATTTCTAACCAAAAGACAAATTATTTTATCAAGTAAATGAGGCTGATTTCTGATGGCTTTCAAAATTTATTTTATTTAAATTACAAAAAGACTCTACCATTTGAATATATGCCAAATTTAATATCGATTTTATGATAGTTGATATCCTCTGAATAGGTTTGATATAGTTATCAATTTGTCCTGTCACGTTTATATTTCTGAGCCATTTTCGAATGAAGGATAATCCATCACAGGATGTCGAGAAGATTTCGGACGAAGATAAAAAAGAAGTTAATCAAGGTGAGGAGCACAAACGATTAGCTGGATATCGCCCACTCGAAACAATCATTAGATTATGTCCCGGACCACTCGTTTCTCAAATTGTTAGTACATTGTATGGTGTTGTTGACTCAATGTGGGTATCAAGATTCATTGGAGAAATAGGAATGACGGCTCTTTCAGTTGCTTTCGTAATTGATGCTTCAGCAATTTCATTTGCAATTGCTGTTTCGGTTAGTGCAGCTACCCAAATTGCATATTTGTTGTCAATGAAAGAATATGACAAGATTAATCAAGTTGCAGCTGATTTGTTCAGGATTTGCTTAATTATCGGTTGCTGTATCCCTATCATTCTCTTACCTATTGCAAAGCCTATTTTCAAATTCTTAGAAGCACCTCCAGAAGTTGTGAAACTTGCATTTCAGTATGTGATACCACTTTGTGCAATGAACTTCTTTGCATGCTGTTATTACACTATGTGCGGTATATTACAGGCAGAAGGTCGAACTTGGACTTACGCAATTTCTCAAATTTCATCAATGCTCTTGAATATGGTTTGTTGGGATCCATTGTTATTGTGGTCATTAAAACTCATTGTTGGATCTTCAATGGCCACAGAAATTGCCATGATTATCCCTGGTACTGTCTTAATTACTTTAATGTTTTGCGGAAAATTCGCAGCAAAGCCAAAATTCCATCTTTTTATCAACAAATTTGCCCCAGAAACATGGATGGCCTTGAAAACAGGTCTTTCTGCCCTCATCATGAATATCTCATTTGTTGTTCCAACTTTTGTTATGCAAAAGTACCTGGTTATACGTGCAAACAAGACTGGAGAGTTTGAAATGGTCATTGCTGTTTATAACGCTATCTTTAGAATCTATGGTTTAGCGTTTTTCGTTCCTTTAGCCATGAATGCTGCTTATTTACCTGCAGCTTCTTATGCTTATGGCGCAAAGATGAAGAAAAGAATTCTTCATTTGACATGGCATGTTATTTGGATTTCCATTGTTTGGGGATTCTTAATTACCTTCTTGACATCTGTTATTCCTGGGCCAATCAGTTCTATTTTTAGCAAAGATCCAAGTTTCAAGAAATGGTCGTTAAGAATGATTCCAATTTGTTTTTATACTTATTCTTTCGCTTGTGTCAAATTCATTATGATTTCTTTCTTGTAAGCAACACAACAAGTCACTAAAGCAATGATATTAAGTGTTGTTACAGAGTTGTTAGGCTTACCAGTTTTTGGAAGTATTTTCCATTTCTGCGCTGAGCCAAACTCTCCGAAAACACTTTTATATGCTTATATAGTTAATGATGTTGTTGCTGCTTCTGTTTGTTTGGCAACTGCTTCTCCATCATTTTACAGATTCATGAAAGAACCTGATGGCCAAAATGATGTTATCACTGAAGATGACGCTGCTGATGAAGATGACAGTGTTAATATTGCTGATAGTTTGTAATATTATAAATATATTGTTTATTGATTCATTATATTAAATAGTATTTTTCTTTTAAAATCTTTCCCTAGTGAAAATGTTTTCTAAGTAAGGTTAAGCCGCATAACAACTCAATGGGGAAATTTTTATTTACAAAAAAAATAACATTTTTACAAACTAAAATGATAATTTTTAAAATATAAAACGATTATAATAATAACATATAAAATCACGTTTTGATAATGAAATTAATTCTCAATAGCAGATGCCACTTTGAATAAATGTGCAGAGTTATTTCTTCCGAACCATGTTGAACCCAAACTGACATAATAAGTCATTTGTTTTCCTTTTCCTTTCAAGAATGTTTCTCCTCTTTGGATGAACTGATAGGAGAATCCTTTCAATAGGTCGTATGTTGCTTGTGAAATGTGAACTCTGTTAACTTCGGCTGTTGATTGTAACCTTGCTGCTACATTAATTGGATCTCCAATTATATCGAAAACTGGTTTATCAGTTCCGAGAACGCCAGCAATAATTGAACCTCCAGTGTTGACACCAATACGAATCTGAAGATTTGATGTCAATTTGATGTTAACTTCGTCTAAAGCTCCCAAACAGTCATGAGCAAATTGAACTGTTTGATCGGCATGTGATTCAGGAGAAGATTCTGGATTGAACAAGCCAGTTGCTGCCATATAAATATCACCAATTAATTTGATCTTTTGCACCATGTTGTATTTGGCTGCTGTTTTATCAATTAATGCAAAGTATGTTGACAAATTTGCCATGATATCTTGAGGTGACAAGTTTGCAGCATATTCAGAGAATTTATTGATATCGATGAAAATGATTGTTCCTGAAGGAACGACGAACGAAATATCTTTTTCGCCTCTGTTGAGCTGTAAAACGATATCGCGTGGTAATATCTGATATAAGAGCTTCTCTGATTTGGCTTTAGCTTCTTCAGCTTGCTGCTTTTGCTTCACCAAATTTGATTGATCTCTGAAAACGAATACAAATGAGTTGATGTTGCTATCATTTTCTTCTTTCTTCATTCCAATGATTGTTACATGAACTGGAATTTCCGAATTCGAGTCTGTCAAAGCATATAAATCTTCCTCTACAAATGATGAAGCTTGTCCACTCTTCATCATCTCCATTTTATTGAGAATTATTTCTTGGGACTTCTGAGAGAAAAACAGTGTAATTTGCTGTCCCAAAATTTGAGCAGGAGTGTATCCGAAGAGTTGGCTTGAAGAATTATTGTGGACTTCGACAGTTCCATTGATGTTTGAGCATAAAATTGTGTCACTTGCGTTCTTAAAGATTAAGCCTTCAATTGACAATTTTTCATTCTTATCATGCAATTTTCCTTTGAGGAATACTTTGCTGAAAATTTTATTGTTCATCAAAGCATATGGAGAAAATCTCTTTAAGATTGTGATTCCTGCTCTGTATGTAAGCTTTCTATTTATAATATAAATTGAAATCACCATAACAAAGAAAACTAAATCAACACCAGCCATGCATGACAAGATGATAATTCGAGATTTCATTTGACTATATGATTTTTCACCTAACTCAATGATCAAGCTGCAAACTCTATAGCATTTGTAGAACATTCTGTAGTCAGCAAGATATAATGTGTTCGCAACATCTAATACGTTTAGTGATCCACCTGGAACCAAAGCTTATTTTGTTATTTCACTCAAGTAAGCATAGAATGTTTCAACTTGAGTATGAATTGAAGCATTTGCATAATATTCACTCGGATCATTTACATTGTTTTGTAATGCTCCATCAATGAAATTAAGTTGATCTAATTCTTCGTTAAATCCTTGGCAAGGTGGAGTTTTGCTATCTCCGTTAAGAAGATTGTTATCTGCATCTACAATCATTTTTGCCATCACCATTGTGATTCCTGATAAAACCGAAACATTTCTATACTGATTTACATTTGGAAATGTATGGACAACAGTTAAAGTAAAGAGCAGACTAAATGCTTCAGCTGATAAACATAATCTTTGAGAGGCATATTTGTTACATGAATTCAAGTTCATTAATTGAGTAGAATGCATTAAAACTAATCTTGAACCTGCGAATGTCAAGCCAAGGAATATAATGGAAATTATGCATATAAAGATAAGAACGGATGTTGAATAATAAGTTTTTGAACGCATTTCTGTGACTTTCATCTCATCTTCATTTTGGCCGACCATAATTAGTTCCTTTGCCTCTTGTTTGGATTTAGAGTCCAAAGAATGTATGATTTCTATCAATTCTTTGAGAGATCTCTGAACTCTGTAATGATTGATGAAAAATGGAATGAAAACGCCAACAAATGTGATGACAGGAATGATAATGGACAAATTTCTGAAGTATTTGTTAGCAGTCTTTCCAAGATCATATTGTTCATTTGTGATATCTGCAAATGCAGTATCCATATGGCTGAAAAAGTTGACAAAGTTCAAGGAAATCTCATAGGAATCCATATTTGTTAGGATATCTAATACATGGGGCTTACCACTGATTATTCTTTGGTCAACTAAGTAAACACCAACAAGATTTGATAAACTTGTTGGAGTTTCAACACCCAATGGACAAGTTGTAAAGATGGTGTCATATGTTAATAACCCTTCTGTTGTTAGTGATACATTGAAACCTGACAAGGCTTGTTCAGTTGCAAGATTATTAAATGTTTCATATGCTTGAGAAGCTATAGTTGTGAAATTGATTAAACTAGGAAGCATAAAGTTGTACAGATCAAGGTAAGGCTTATCAGAATCCCTTAAATACTGTTTCATTGGAGTTGTATATTTCTGCAATTGCTGAGCTTCACGGAAGAATTCTGCAATCATTCCAGAATTCGATAAAGAAACAAAGAACCTTGTATCTGCTATTGAACTCAGTAATTTCATATCATTGACATAAGTTTGCAACTGTATTGTAGCAGTTGTGACGCCAATGCAGAATATAATAACAATGAAAAGGATAATGAAGATGGAAATGGGTGTAATTGTTTTGATCGGAGAAGATAATTTATTCTCCATCATTCTATGAAGAGCAAGCCTTTCTCTGGCCTGTTTTATTGTGCGTTTTCCGATGAATTCTTCAACTTCAGCCTCTAACTCTGTTGTTTCATCGGTACCTGTACTTTGATTTGAACCTTGAGATCCGGTAGTTGATCGTCCGCTTGTTGGTGCTCCATTTGAGGATGTCTCTTTCTTTCTAACACCTCCATTCAAATCTAGGATCTTTTCTGTTAGATATTTGGGAAATGCTTCTACCATTGAACGGAAAGAGAAGTCAACGGAGTATATCTTTCCCATTTCAATTGACTGCTGTCTATTTTTGATCTTCAATCCTTCTGGAAAGTCGCATTCCGCTTCAATAAGATATCTTGCATATTCTTCGCAGAACTTTGGATTATTTGGGGCAGCAAGGAGTGATTCTTTCCAAATTGCTCTGTTTGACTGTGATTTAACGGCGTGTTCTTCGAAATAACTTATTTCTAAATTTGGAGCATCAACTGCTGCTTTGGTCATGTTCTCAAGATTACGAGACATATTTTTAAGCTCTATGAGTTTGAGTTTGATTTGAGTCTTGCATCAAATTGTCTCAAAGATTTCAACGTTTGAATCTGGAAGATTAGATATCTGGTCTGGAATGTTAATGTTCTTCTCTTTGAAAGCATCCTTTCCAATCTGTTCTGTAATCTAGTTTCCTTTGGGAAGAATGTTAATAATTGGAGACAGAGAGAGATTACTGTTTCTGTTTCGTAATGCTCCATTAAAAATATTATGAGTGTCCAGTTGTAAAATGACGGACAATAGTTTTGAAATGCAATTTTCAGATAACAAAGGGCTTTGTTTTGATTCTTATCTAATCCAAGTTCAGTATAGTAGTTATTTGCTTCATCTTGCTTTATGTAATCGACGTCTAATTGTTTTTTGACTGCTTTAATTCTAATAATAAAAAATAATAATGCAGGTCCCGTTAAACCAACAAAAACTGCAATTGACCCATATAATGGAATCTTGTAAGACATAGAATTGACAAAAGTACCTGCTACAAGAGTAACGTCACCAAAGATGCAACCACTATACCAGCCTACGCCGAGAGCCATTGTCAAGATATCAACATATGGTAAATTGGCGCATGTATAGTAAAACAAATACAAATTTAATATGATATGAAGACCAATTGAGATTAATTGAACCCAATATTCAAAAATTGTGAGTAAGAAATATGGAAGAATGCATATAAGCATCGTCAGTAAGGTCATAATCATCAAAGTTGGATCAAAATTCAATAATGGAGAAACATTAACGCAAATTGACTTTGAAGCAAAGTTCTGAACAATGAAAAATGAATATGATTCGTACGCCACACTAAGAGCATACAATATAAATGAAATAATGATCATATAGTTTGTGTTTCCGTGACATAAAAGAACAAACGTTTCACCGGTGCCGATAATCGCAGGGGTAATAGTTGCTACCAATACGGCATCAAAGTATAATCTTACTGGATAGTTAAGGGCAATAATGAATTTTCTTTGGAGTTTGTAGTAAAACAGCTGACATTCAATTATGATAAGGATTGACATATTAATGATAAAGATAACTATTGAAACTATTAAGTAATAAGTCGGTTCTGCAGGTTGGGGAACGAAATACAATACTGTTCTTAGCCATTTCATGATATGTTGATCTGGTTGAGATTCCCAGTACTGATTCCATGGCCATATTGAAACGATAATAAACTGGATGAAGAAGAATGATAAGAATGGATAAACAAAAAGAATTGGAATCTTTGCAGTTTCAAATACTGATAAGAATAACGGAAAGTTTTTATCAATATAGTTTGCATTTTTCTGCATATTCCATATTTCTGCAAGTGACTCTGATTGAGCAGAAGCAGAAACGCTAGCTACTGCTTGATTCGTATGTTCCATTCGATAAATTAATTTGAATTAACTTTTGAATTCAATTGATTTTGATTGTTGATAAAGAACAGTAAAATTTAATGAATTGTTTTATCAGAGAGTAAGTTTTGATTTTCGATACAATTGAATTTGAAAATAAAATTTGAGATGAATAGTTGATGCAACGTTTATATAGAAAAACTGCTATTTATATTAGAACTTAGATTAGAGTGAGCTTATTTGAGAAAAAAAAATGTCATGTTAATTGAATATTATTTGAAAAAAAAACACCAAAATCAATAAATCTGCATGCTTAAACATAATTCTGATAATTTGTCAGACTTCGAGTAAAAATAATTATTCAATAATTCCAACTTTTTCTGAAATCAGAAATCGTCTTAATTTGATAAATAAACTTTTATGAACAAATCAGATTCAAGTTATCATCTCCTTCATGAATATCAAAATCGAATAAAAGAATAAAATTTGATAACAACTGATAAAATGTTATTTTTGTTCAAATGCATTAAAATTCCAAAAATATTTTGTTTTTTCCAAAATATTGCAAATTCTAACAATTTTTTGAATAATTTTTAGAATTCTGAATTTTTTTTGGAAAAAATAGCTTTTCTAAATATCGATATTTTCTCGTTTCAAAGACTCAACAATACATTTCTTTATAATTTGTCGAGAAAAACATAGACCAAATACAAGTTAAAAAATTACTGAATAATTGGCCTTTATTACTATATGAAGCATTATCAATGCTTCATGTTACTACGGAATACAGAAGCCGATTAAGTCAGAGACCAATAAGTAGAAAAAAATGACATATAGTAATTCAAAAAACAGTAGCCAGATACCATATTTTTAAGGAGTAATTGACAATATTTCTTGTAACACTACCAATCATACAAATGGAAATTGCATTTTGGAAATAATGATAGCGTTGCAAGCAAAGAAATCAAATTTAGGTACAATTCAAATAAAATTCTCCGGTATGAACAATAGTTAAAACAGCAGTGGCCGGCTTTATTGAATACTTGCGATCTTATTAAAGGATTGCTCAATTTAGGTCAAATAGAAACGAGTTCTGTAATTGCATTATAGAAAACGCTCTTGACATTTGTCGCCAATAGTGCTTCACTATTCATTTATATGAATTGTGAATATATTTTGGTTTTGACTTTAAAGTTCAACTTAGCAGATTAATCCTTAAAAACTGTCTGGTTAGAGGATCTTGAGTTAAATGTTACTGTCGCAATCGATAACAAAATGTCGTATTTTGATCGTAGTAAAATTCGTGATCCCCAATATTTGTCACTTTTGGGATGAGTACCTCTCAAGATATGGATTATGCCACTTTGTTTTTCAACCACTTGCAGATGGAGAACGAAATCCATGAAGTTTGGAGAGAGATGAAACTCATTAGGGAAGATCCAAGTCTTCCAGATTGCATCAAATTTTCATTACTTCAGAAACTTTTCGAAGTTCATAATGCACTGGACTTAGAATCGACAAGAGAACAAGAAAACTACATGTCTTCATTCCTGCAAGAACTTCGTCTTCCTGAATTAGGAGTTCGACCAATGACTGAAGGTAAACTAAAAGTACACATCATGCAACATATGTCAAGACGAGCTAATCCAAATCCACGTTCTTTGAGCTTTGGATTCATCGATCCGGGCGTTCAAGTCGAGAAACGCCACAATACAACAGTTTTACCTTCATCAAACTCAGGATCTGGCATTCTCCTTAGGAGAAAATCAGAAATTGAGTTTGAACTCAGATCAATGCAAATGAAGGGAAAATTAACTCCAGAAGAATCCGAAGAAAAGCTTAAACTTACAAGAGAGCTCTCAGACATTATGAAAGTTTAATTCTTTTCTAATTTCTTTGAGTTTTCCAGCAAAATTTGCTTACTTTTCACTATCTATTCAAATCCATTATCAACATCCACAAAAGTACTTCATAATCTTCATCCCAAAGCTTTTATGCTTTTCCCAACAAATTTTAAAATTCATATCGCTGAATACCAAATTATCCTTTAACAATTGACATGTTACAGCAAACAAGATTGGTTTCATTATAAATCAATCAAAGTTATTTATTTTATTTTTTAATATCATGATATAAATTTTTATTTCTTTAGTGTTTAACAAAATCCTTGTTACATTAATATTTTTTTCAACGAATCAATACTACATTTCACTCACTCATATCTGTTTTCCCTCATTCACTAAATTGTGTTGATTTCTATTATAAATAAGGTTTAAAAATGTTGTTTGATGAAATTATGATGATTTTAAAAACACAATCCGAAAAAAAAGAATTTAATTTCGAAATAAGATTAATAATAAGGAATTATTAACAGCAACCTTTCTTTTTCTCTTTTGTATTAGAAAGATTAATACTCTCCGTGATTGGCTTATCAATTCCAGAAGCAGCCAATTTCAAGGCATCAAATAATTCAACAATATTCGTATTATGCAAGGCACTAACTTCAAAAAACTTAGCACCAATTTGATTCGCATAGTTTTCTCCCACAGTTGCAAAAACTCTTCGTTCAGATTCCAAATCTACCTTATTTCCAATAATAAAAACATGAGGATTTGGTGTTTCTTGTATAAGAAGCTTATAATCTTCATTCACGTTATCAAATGAATCTTCTGATGTTATATCATAAACAATAAGTGCAACGTCAACATTTCTCAGGAATGTTTGCGTCATTGGGCGATATTGCGTCTGTCCTGGTATATCCCAAAGACCTATAGTAAATTCATTTCCATCAATGCTGCAGGAGAACTGATAAAGATCATATCGCACTGTGGGCTCAATAATATCATTTAAAGGCCGAAATGCGTTGATGATTGATGTCTTGCCTACGTTTGAGATACCTAACATGATTGCTTTATAGTTTTGACTCATTTCTCTTGGTAATAAAAATATAAAAATTCGGTAAAAATTCCATAAATTTGAAAGTGAAAAAATTTCCAATAAATATCTGTTTCTATTTGATATAACTGAATCTAATTCCCTTGTTGAAAACCGTAGCAATCGTAATTGTTACAAAAATTTTGGTAAAAAACCAAATTTCGAATATACAAATTTATTTATTAAACCGAAAACAATATAAATTAATAATACATTTGTATCAAGATAGAACTCTAGAACTTTCCTGCTATCGTAATTCTATGATTAATTCAATAATAAAAGAAATATGTTGATTTTTTTTTGCTGAAATTAGTTTGCAACCATACTTGCTCTATTTATCGGATTGATCTTATCAACAAACTGTTCATTTGGTAATTCTCCTTTTGACCATTCCTTTTTGATCAAATCTTGAGATTCATCACTTCCTTTTTCAGATGAATGCCCTTCAGATAACTTAGACATAGTACTGTTTCGAAGGTCAGTAACATTCTCTTTAGTAAGAGAATCTTGGAAAAGATAAACACTCTTTGAAGGAGGATCATCATAAGCACGCGAAAAAGCTGCTTCCATGAATTTCTCCTTTTGTACCATTCTTGTAAATTGTTTGGCGTTGTTATACATTATGAAATACCTTTCCTCTTCATTTTCTGGAAGATCGACCTTAATAATATTTTTCTTTTTCTATGTCTTTGCCCAATCTGGTGTGAATGTTCCATTTGGAGTGTTGTATTGTATCTGAAAATTAGATTCATTGACAAAGCCCTTTAATTCATTCCGGAACTTTGCAATATCTCTGTTTTTCCTCTTAATATGAAGTATATTGGCTTTGGCTAGGGGAAGCTGATATTCAGCAATGAAACTCATTTTATAGAACTGTCATAACCGCAAATTTTGTGAAAGAGCATAGTTTTACATTTCGTTGAAATATTTCTATTTTACTTGTGAAGACCAAAAATATAAAATCAATAATTTCAGAAATTGAAAATTCAATTCAAAAATGGTTTTGTTATCCGCTTGTAAAATGGAATTCATTTTACACCCCATCAAAGATTTTATAAAAATAGGGACCAAATTCAATGATATATCAGGAACTCATGACCAAAAATATGGGTTTTCGCAAAATTTTAAAACCAAATTAAGAAAAATATCGATATCAGCATTACAGTCGTAACAACTTTTCATCAACAAGGGTTATATTTCAAGAAAAGAATGGAAAAACTCGGGAATTCCATCATTTATAAACTCAGATTACGATCGAAGACTTCTCGCATGGGGCTCACGAGATATTTAAAGGTACAAAAGAAGAGCAACATCTGAAACATCATATTTCAAATGCTTCAATTGAAATAAAGTGTTTAATTTAGGATATTGACAAAATTTGGAGTAATTCTATTGAAAATACTAACTTAGACAATAATTGATGGGAATTATCGAACTGATGAACATATAAATCAGAGAAGAATTTTAAATATCGATAATTTCTAAAAATTTTTATTGAACTCACCATACATAAAGACTGCAAATAGGAATCCATGAACTAGGTGGTATTAGTAAGTTGTATCTTCGAGAATCCAAAGGACTGTTGTTTACTGGTTTTGATAGTTCTAAAATCTCTTTGCAATTTTTTGAAGCATTTAGTAACGTACAAAAGAATTTCTTTGAGAAATGCTTTCTTCAACTTCTGGACACTCGTTCTATGAAGTTGTTAGGATAGCTATGCAAGAACTAGGTATTCCATACAAAGAAAATGACAATGATGCTATTTGCGTTTGGTGGGATACAATAAAAGATCAAGATTATTTTCGATCGTTAACGCCATGGCAAGTTGTCAACAGACTTCCAAACGTAAACATAATTTGCAGGAAAGCACCTTTCGTTCGAGCAGTTCAAAGAATTCAAAAATTTTTCCCGAGTAATTTCACTTTTCTCCCTAAAAGTTATATTTTACCTCTTCAGAAAGAACCGTTTATGTCCCAGGTTAATAAACACAACAAGACTTACATTGTAAAACCTGATAATGGCGCCCTTGGACAGGGAATCGTAGTAATAAATCCAAGCGATCAGTACCAAGTGACAAACCATCTATCAGTAGCTCAAGAATACAAGAATTCATATCTTATTGATGGATATAAATTTGATTTGAGAATTTATTGCTTAGTAATTGCTGCAGAAAAGCCTGAAATCTATGTGTACCATGATGGCATTGCAAGGTTTTGCTCAGCTCCAGCAAATTCTGGCAACCAATTCGGTCAATTGACAAATACTGCTGTAAATATCAAAAATCCATCTGTTACAGCAGAATCAATTACACATATAGTTTCAGATGTATTTGCAGATCTCAAACGCAAAGGCGCTAATATCGATAAGCTCTGGCTTGATATCGAAAATGCGATGGCGCTCACAGTTCTTTCTGCTGCTCCTTTCATCATGAATGGATCTAGATATCAATGTCCAATGATCGGTTACCCCCGCTGCTTCCAACTTCTCGGTTTTGATGTTTTATTGGATGAAAATTTGAAACCATGGATATTGGAAGTCAACTACAGACCATCACTTGAGTACGGAACACAGGCAGAAAAGAATCTAAAGATAAAAATGCTTAAAGAACTGATGTCCATCGCATTTCCACACCAAAGCGCTGAAGAAGCCGTTAGACAAATGAAGCATCCAATACATAATGACTCATGGAAGATTTATATCTCCAAACATAAGAATATCGGAGAAGATTCCCTAAATAAAAGACAAAATGCAGAAAGAAATACAAAGTTTGTGCACGTATTCCCTAATCCTTCACCAGAAAGAAGCCAATGGAATGCAGTTTACGAACTTTCAATGTCTCTTCCTTCTGAAATTGGAAATTGTTGGAATCTTCCAAGAGAAATACCTTCAACTTATAAGCCAATTATGATTAATTGCCAACAGCAACAGTCAGAGCGATCACCACATTCATCTAGCGAAAATACTCCGAAAGATAAGAAGGTAAACTCGATAATACATAGTAAGAAGATCATCCAACCAAAGGTCAAATCAAACCAACAATCTTTCCATAGGAAATTATAGAAAATTACTTTATTTTTTTGTTTGAATATATTGTTTATTAAAATTTATATGTTAATTAGCTTGTTTTGTTTTGGATTTGTAGGAATTTTCATTAGAATAAGATATCCCGAATTAATATAATATTTATATAATCACAATATAAAAAGAAACAATTATATTGACTGACTCTTGAATGCATTGATAGCATCAATAACAGACTCGTATGTAGAAATTCCTGCAAAAACGAGTCCGAGTCCGGAGAAGAATGCCATAACCCAGAACATCACGTCTTTCTTTGTCTTTTGGTAGACAAATATGTACATGAGTGGTGGAAGGAAGAAATTTGTGATTCCTCCTCCAAACGCTCCACCAATAGATAAAGCTGGTCTGACATTTGGCAAGAAAATGCCAAGCAAAAGGGGCAAACCGTTCTCAAGGATATAAAGAACACCTCGCTTTGTCCAAGGAAGCTCTAAGTGCTCTTCAGTCTTGTAGATAAGTGTTGACCAATTGGTGAGTAAGGTCAAACCTACAATTGGATATGTCGCAACGAGAACGATGAAGCAAGCAATTCTAATAATGATGAAGAGAAGGTCTGAATCTTCAAAGTTATTAAGAATAAGTGGCTGAGATGTCTGTCCAAACATAAGATAGCCAATAACCGCAGGAATAAGGGCAATCAAGTAGCAAACGAAGTAGTTCAAGCCCTAAGTGAAGCTTCTATGTCCCATATTTGGTCTCATTACTTTTACGACTGGAATAATGAGGCAAGAAACGGAGAAACATAAGAAATGGACAGCGATGCAGTTAAATATGCCCATATTGAATCTGTATGTTTCAGTTGTTGGATGAATTCCATCTTTTGGTAAAACGGCAATTCCTTTGTAAACCAATCCAACGAAATACATAAGTACGGCGATAACGCAGAAGAATGAAATTGATGAAAGGAACTTAATATTGCGTGGAATCGTTAACATGAATGGAAGTCCAAAGCAGAAAACAATAACTGTAACTGTACGACGCCAGAAACTTTTGAGGTTGAGACCTGCCAGCATGAACCAACTTTGGAGAATTTCAACGCTCATAATAACGTAAGCAATCATGCAAGAATAACAGAACAGGATAACGGAGATGTCAGTGAGTATTTTTCCAAATTTTCCAATCTTGACTGATAGTTCCATGAACGAATTTATTCCGCAAAGGGTGTGCATTTTGATGATCATGTGAGCAGATATGTATGAGAAGAGAGCACTCAATGAAAGGGTGATCGTCGATGGAATAAGTCCGCAGAATGTGAAAGAGTTCGAGATAGATAAGATGCCTGCGCCTAAGCAAGTATTGATCATATTGAATGAAGACTCGATGAAACCTGTATAAGTGGACTCTTCAGTAACTGTTGAGGTTTCTTCTTTATCGATAAGGGGTGTATCAATTGACATTATGAATTTTTAAAATTCAAAAGCAACTCAAATAACCACTTTTTCAAATAAAATTTTTTAAAATCCCCTCATGCTAATATCTTTATAATATATAGTTTCCTTATACTAACAATCATGCAATCGAATTTGAATGATGATCGAACGGTTTTTCCATTCAATTTGATGGTTAATTTTACGCGTTTATTTTTTTATCGTAACCCTTTGTGAACAATATAAATCATCAGCGATTCAAAAATAGCAAAACCATTCGCCGAAACAATTCAATGCACAATTATATTGAACTTTAACCCATCTAACTTTTGACAATGTAAACACTTTACAAAAAAAAATACAAGAGATATGCAGTACATTATATGGCAAATTCTTTAGCATATCTCATGAAGAGTCTATATCAGACAAAAAGAGCCAATTTAAGATATTTTACATTTTCTAACGCAAAGAGATTTTTTTTACAATAAACAGAATTAGTTATGACTGAAGAGATCGATCCACCGTATATTACAGAGCTTATTCCTGATTCAGCTATAACATTGCCTACAAATAAAGATAATGCAAATAAAATAAGGGAAATGGCTGAAAAAGAAGATAGTGCTGCATGGAATAACATGGCAATTTTATTAATAAATGGTCGTTACTTCAAGAAAGATGTTAAAAAAGCTTTAGAGCTCTTAATTAAGTCACAGAAACTTAATAATCCATTTGCAACTTTCAATTTAGGAGCTTTGTATTTGGCAGGCGAAGAAGTTAAAACCGATTTATTCGCTGCTACACATTATTTCGACATTGCTTCCCAACAAGGTCTTCCGGAAGCTCAAAATAACTTTGCAAATATCTTATTCACCGGAAAAGGTGTGACACAAAATGCTGACAAAGCAGTTAAACTTTATAATAACGCATATAAGGAAGGATGCATATATGCTGGATACGGTCTTGGTATCGCAGCAAAGCATGGATTATTTATGGACAAAGATCTCTTTGCTTCTGCAAGATACTTCAAGTCAACAGCTGATTTGAAGCATGCTGCATCATGCTATGAATATGGAATGATGCTTAAAAAAGGAGAAGGAATAAATCCAAATTCAAAACATGCAATTAAATTCATTAAGACAGCTGCTGATAAAGAATTCACACCAGCAGAATATACATATGCAGAAATGATTATGAACAACGAAGTTCCTGATGAAGAAATCGAAGATGCCATTCCATACTACGAAAATTCCGCAAAGAAAGGTTACTTACCATCAATGTTCAAATATGCGATGGTACTTAAAGATGGCGTTGGCGTAGACGTAGATCTCCCAGAAGCAACAAAATATTTCAAAGAATGTGCAGAAAGAAGAATCGTAGAGGCCATGTTCCATTACGGAAACCTCATATTCACAGGTGATGCAGGATATACAGACAAAGAAGAAGGAATTCGCTTTATCAAATCCGCAGCTGATAACCACTTCTTCCCAGCTCAATATACATACGGAAAACTCCTTTGCGACGGAGTCCCCGGAGTATTGGCAGCAGACACAGTTCATGGAGCGAAATACATGAGATTAGCTGCAGACGGAGGATACGCTCCAGCCATGTTTACATATGGATACTACCTTAACAACGGTATCAGCGTTGAGAAAAACCCTGAAATGGCCGTTCAATACTATCGTAGAGCTGCAGATAACGAATTTGCCCCAGCTCAGTACAATTTCGCACTTGCTTTGGACAAAGGTAACGGTATTCGTGAAGACAAAGCCAGCGCTGCTTCGTATTATAAGGCAGCTGCTGATGCAAACGTTAAAGAAGCAATGTTTAATTACGGTACAATGTTGATCAAAGGCGATGGCGTAGAAAAGGATGACAGAGAGGCCAGGGAATATTTCGCAAGGGCTGCGGAGCTTGGAGAAGTCAAAGCGATGTTAGCCCTTGGTAAATTACTTAGAGAGGGGGGTGTAGGTGTTCCCCCTGATTTAGAGGAAGCAGCTGAGTGGATGAAGAAAGCTGCCGATTCAGGAAAGGAGCTTGCTCAGTATTATTATGGATTAATGCTCATGCGTGGTGAAGGAGTTGAACAGGATGCTGATGAAGCTGCGAAATATCTCAAACTTTGCACAAACAAAGTGTATGGAATTGAAGTTTAATTGAATATTCTAAACATTGTATTGAAATTTAACTTATATTTTTGGTTGAAACTCAAAAATTGCAAGATTTTCCCTTTGATTCAGAAAAATCTTTGATGCTATAATGGGAAATATCATTATTTATCTGCTAAAAACGATTCAGATACATTAGTATAAGTCAAATATACCAAACATTATGAGTATATTTAACTTTGAATTTTGGCGTATATATTTACAGGGCTGGCAAATGAATTTCATGTGAGTTGGACAATAAAAACACTATGAATGTCATTAGTACCATTGATTCTAGAGAATGACGACCACAATTGCGAATATCAAAAAACTCTTATTCTGAGATGATCCTGTTTTCCAGAGATTTTCATATTCAACACATTCCCGTCATATTATTCCGATACATGATGTCAAGCGAATATCAAAAATGACATTTATGAACTATTCCGTCATCACTCAAAATTGAAAGATGTTTTCTGAAAGATACGGAAAATTTATGTACACAACGAACTGAAGGGCGAATATTTTGGCATGTATTTTAAATTAAGCTGATATTCATGCATTTGAGATGTGTATGGACACAATAGAACTAAAATTGGATTTACATGGCAATGGCCAAAAAAATAAAAGCAATTTCGTGATATTATTGGATAATTACTATATATGTTAGATATCAATAATAATTCACAAATCATTTGCCTCGTTTGAGCTGTTAAAATAATTTGAAAAAAATAAAAGTGAAGAAAGACAGTTTATATTTCTTGCAATAGATCAGTTACACATAGTGATTATATATTTGAAGGTAGTCTCCAAAACGGCAAAAAATATTCCGTTCCCCATCAAACTTAGAATCAGTTGATGGATTTATGGAACCAAACAAATAGGTATTCTATGTATTTCTTGTTCCAATCATATAGAGTTGAATTCGCTGATATTTTAATGGTGAAGAAGCCAAATATAAAAATTTATTAAAAAATGTTGATGAATAATATCAGCTAAAACATGAAGATTATGCGGGTCTACTAGATTGGCTGTTCGGTACATCCACGGTGAATTCAAAATTTTCTCCAATCATCATTATTTAGCAGGATAAATAGAATATTTTAGTATAAGCCCTTATAAGAAATATATTTATCAAATGCAGAGCCATATAACTTTTCTGATATTGTCTGATCTTTTTATGAATGGTTGAAACAATTTTTGTAAGCAAGTTTACTTTGATATTTTGCTTTGTTATATAATAGTGAACAATATTAGGAAAATGGCCAATAACCCCCTTAATTTTTCAAGAGAGGGGATAGACTATTTTCATAGCGCTACTTTGAATTTTTTGAATACCAATCAGTTATTGGATAAAATAATATTCCAAGTTATTTATTAATAACGCAAAAAATGTAGCAACTTTATTTTGGCTGATTGATAAAACCTGTATCAAAAATCATTTTCAGAAGATTCTTCGGAACGTTATTAAATTTTATGAATATCATTACTTATCTATTCATGATATAGAACATTATATTTCTATTGATCGTTTTGATTGGACATTGAAAATTTTTTTCATAAAAATTTATCATGTTTGGAGTTGAGGAGTATCATCCAAGATTTACAAACATGAATATCACTCTGGATTGCGATTTCTCAAGCAATCCCTTCTCTCTCATCAAGAAAGACGAAGATATCCAGCTTGAAATTTTCGAAGCCAATATACTCCCAATGATCAAATCAGCAATTCGAGACGACAAAAAGTCTATGTTTGCTAGCATATTAGATGCTTCACATCAAATATTCGAAAAATTCTATGATTTGGGGGAGCACCTTATGAGAACCGAAATATTTTCCGTAATCATCTCCACAATTCAGACAGGATCTCAGCGTAAGGTATTGGATATAACCCAGCTCGCCGAAGAAATTTGTGCCTCGATTCCTTCAGACTATCGTGATGACTTTACAACAGAAATCATAGAAAAGTATTATAGTTCTCAAGATCCAAAGCTTAGATATCTTACAACTCGTCTTATCCCTATAGTTTGTGACTCTCAGAACATTTTTCCTTACATATCCGCGTTGGCCAATGACGACCACCCAAATATTCGTGCTGCTGCTATTCTTAGCATATCATTTATCAACTGCCAAGACTCCTCTCTTGATAAGTTACTCGTTGATGCTTCAGAAGACACCGAAATTTGCGTACAACAATCTGTTGCCTCAATTATCGGTTCCGTGGCGCCACATCTCGTTAACGTTTACAAAAAGTTTTTAGTTAACCAGAATACTGTACGCGACGCTTTTCCAAGCTTTCCAAATGTTGTCAAGGCAAATAATTTTGGCCAACTTTACGACGCATTTGTTGAAGCAATGAAGATTGATAAGAACGATGCAGCCCTCGCACTCCTTGAAACCGTTAAAACAGCCGACATTGACAGCGAAGAATACCTATATATCAAAGCTGCCAGTGAACTCATGACATTTTCTCCATTCGCTTGGAGAATCCACTCATTCTCAGAAAGGTTCCAGAACAAAACAGATTTTCTTGAACTTTTAGACCCATCAAGAATTTCCGACTGGAGAACAAGATTTGCCATTCTCAAGCAATGCGAGGAATTCGTTCCTGAGCTTGGCTCATCACTCTGCCGCATTGCCGAGATATTCTCTGAAGATTCAACCGGATATATCAGAGGTGAATCTGTCAACCTCTGGATTGCCTTGTTGAAGCAGTCAAAGAACATCAAGGCTACAATGGTTGAAAGACTTACACGCGGCTCATGGCAGAAGAGGATGGTTCTCTCAAAGATTATTGTATCTATCGGAAAAAGTGGATTCGAAGATGTTGTTGAGTTACTTAAAAACGATGACATCGAGATTATCCGTCGTTTCATCCAAGACAATATAATATAAGATTCTTTTATTATATTTTTTTTTTGTTTATTTGTTTTTGCGAATAAATTATTGTTAGTGTTTTTATTAATTAATAGTTTTAATGACCTAAAGCATGCATAAGTTCGCCGAATCCAATGAGTCCGTCGCCGTTCACGTCCATTTCCTTGAAAGCGGCGTCGATATCAACTTCACCGAGATCACCAGCGAACAAAGCCATAAACTGACTAACTTCTTCTTTATCTAATTTCTTATTCTTATCTTTGTCGATCTTCAAGAATATTCTCTTGAACAAATATAAAGGATCTTCGGCAAGTTTGTCAGTGGCAGCCATAAATCTAACGAAATCATCAAATGTGATCTATGCATCTTCCTTGACATCTAAAAAGAAGAAAACAAGACGTGACCATTGAAATGGCAATTCAATTCCAGTCAAAAAACCTTCAAACTCTTTCATACTTAAGGTTCCATTGCCATTTTCATCTAACTCTTTAAACATCTCTTTAAATTCAAGAATTTCCTTTTGCGAGTACTTCTTATGGGTTCTAGACATCACTTTTGGCAAAAATTTTACAAACAATAATCGTAAATGATGATGTTTTAAATGGAATTGTGCTTATTATACACAGATAATCAACATTTCATGTAAATTTGGCATAAACCTTAGGAAAATTTCAATTCCGATCAGAAGAGATTTGGTTTTTTAGGATAATATATGAATGACATATATGAAATGAACATTAAAACTTATTGTGAAGTACTATAATGTATTCAGTTATGGATTTTGGAAGGTATTCAAGAAATGAGAGTTTTTGAGGCTTATCCTAGCAGAACAAAAAATTTGAATCAGAGCTAACAGATTTTGCCATTCTATTATTTCCAAATACATATGCAAATTAGGCTTGAAATTCAATAATCTCATTAAGCATAATTTGGTTAATTGAGCTATATTGAAATATAAAAGTTTCAAGATCAAGTCTTTATACTACTATTGAAGAAGAAATATGCATATTAAAAAACATGCATAATAATTTTCCTTCTTAAAAATCTATAAATACATAGAAAGTGATTAAATTATGACCAATTATTTCTATTCTTTTGGATCTTTCTCTTTACAGGCTGAATTTCAAAAAGATCATCATATGAAGCAGTTATCAGATTTGTACAATTTCCTTTTTTGTTAATACGCATATTTGCTGACTTGCATGAAGTGCAATTGTACATTGAGCTGCAATTTAAACAGTTCTTGCTACACTCTTTACAGATAAATGAGTCATTAAAATAGTGGCTTGGGCATTCTATTTGACCACAATTTTGTTGATGTAAAACAAAAGGATACTTGCATGAATCACACACCGAAGGGTTACCTGGACATGATTTACAATTTAAAACATCACATGCAGTGCACTTTCGGTTTGTTGAGTCTTGATAATAGCCATCTCCACAAGAATTGATGCAGTCATTACCATTCTGGAAGTAGTCTTTTTTACATAGGTCACATGTATCTCCATAACTGCATTTTTCACAGTTTGGTGGGCAATCAATACATTCATTTCCAAACTGATAAGTATAAGGAGGACATGAAGTATATTCGCATTTTCCTTTGTATAAAACATGACTTGAATAACATTGACTGCATGTCATGCTATTGTCACATCTCGAACAATTCTTGATACATTCTTTGCAGATATAAGAATCATTGAAGTAAGATGCAGGACACTCTTGTTTGCATTCATTACCCGATAAAACATAAGGATGTGAGCAAGATTCACATATTGAAGCATCGGATTTGCATGAATTACAGTTTGGAACTGTGCATGAATCGCAAATCGAAGGACTTCGTGAACATGATTTGCAATTCGGAACAGTGCATCTGGTGCAAGTATATGTAGACGAATCTTGGTAATAACCTGAATCACAATTTTCCACACATTTACCTTCATTTTTGTAGTAACCGGTCTTACATGAGCCACATTTATTTTCATTACTACATGTTTCACATCCTGATGGACAACTATATTCATATTTGATTATAACTCGTCCATTTCCGAAATTTTGTTTTTCTAGTCCATCAAAAATTTCTTGTTTGATAAAAGAATTGTCAGAAATGATGCAAGATGAACCGCTAACGCCAACACTGAGCGAATTAGGATTATTATAACCTCCTTTGCCACCTAAACAGCCCCCTCCACCACCACTTCCTGTAACTTTATCGCTAAAAAGATCAAAAATGCCTCCTTTTTCTCCATTTCGATTTTCTGTCATGTAACTCTTATCATTGGTTCGTCCATATGAACCAGATTGGGCTTTGTAAAAACAGTAATTGTCTCCACCTCCTGGGGAACCATCAACAAATGATGTCGCACCAGAACATCCTGCGGCAACAATATAATAATTATTATTTAAGATAACTCGTGTGGACCCACCACCGCCTCCTGGAATTTCACTTACATCAGTGGCACCAGGATCGCCACCATCTGGTCGACTTCCTGCATTTATATTATTATTACAGTTTTCTTTTCCTTTTTCTCCAATTTCGATTCTATACGGAATTGCTTGATTTTCTACTTTAATTTTTGCATATGCGTATGCTCCAGCTCCTCCATTTTTTGATATTTGGTTTCCCTCACAGTAATTTCCGCCCTGTGCTCCGTAGCATTCAATTTCATATTGGCCTGGATTTAAATTACCTGTAAGTTCTTGATAACCAGTCTCATTGACGAGAACTTTTTGAAAAAATAGCAAAAACATTCAGCGTTGATGTAAGTAACACATTTTCTCAACAAAGCAGACATGATTTAACGTTGTTGCATTGATTGAAGGCAATGCTGTTCTCTAAATATCAAAAAAAATAAGATAATTTGAGAGGATCAGAAAATTGAATAAACTCACAAAATAATTCCTTATAGAGAAATATCTTACTAAAAAGAGATTTTAAGCTAGATTTCCTATATCATATCCATTAAGCTTCTCAATCCAGATTAATAACTTTACAACTTAAAAAAAAACGCCCAGGATTGCGATTTTTCTTTTCATGAGATCCTTGCATACTATATTACAAAGGTACATTCACTAGGCGATAACAGTAAAATGGGATGAAAATAGGATAAATAGCATCCCTATATAGTGCCTAACAATATTTATACGGGCAAAAAAAATTTGGCTAGAGATTTGGCGAGTTAGAAAACTTAGAAAATTGAGAGGGATTTTTATTTTCGAATTTTTTTGGAAAGTTAAAATTGTGATTAAAAATCGATTTCCGGGAGAACTAAGCATCTCATCATATATTTAAATCGATAAAATTATTAAATAATAGTTGAATAGTACAACTACATGAAATTGTGGCTGAATATACAGAAAAAATGAACATATTTGACATTTTTGAAAATTCATATAGTTGGATGGTGACAGACTCATAAACTATACTTTAGCTAAGAATGGTATATGATTTCAGCAACACATGGTTAAAATCGTAAAAATTTTTTAGATTTCAAACAGATATATGGTAATCTAATGGAACAGAGTCAGCAAATAGCATGTAAAATATGTTACAATTAACTTTTTATTATATCCAATAGTAAATATCGAATGTTATCCAGCTTTATGGTTAAATATTTTCGGTTCAATTTTTTTTTCGTATAGAAATTTTTGAAAATATCAGTATCTCAATTTCTGTCGATCAATTTTCTATAAAATTAAAAATGGTTGTGGAGCATCATGTTGTGGTCATATATTTTCATTTTCATTTTTTGCATAAATATTTCCCGCCAAAATACAAAAGTGCCATAATCTCATGGTGGACCACAGCTGGAGTCACCGCCGACTATCCACTTGCTGGGATGCTACGCAGCCTTTGATCTGGCCAATCTTAGTGCTGCTCCATCCACATCAGCAAGTGATTTCGGCGGGAGATCTCCAATCGGTCTTCCATGAGGGTTACGCAAGCCAGAAGCACAATACCTGTGCAGTCTAACTGCTAGGATATAGTAGCTAGGCTGCGTAGTTACTGTGCTTCTGTCGATATTAGTTATACGTTATTGCCCTCGTTGACTATAGTACTACTCCTTAACCTCCGAGGGTTAGGGGAGTAAGTTTGCCTGAAATGGGCAATGTTCATTACGAAATCTCTCATTCGATGAGAGACTTCGTAATGAGCATTGCCTTAAAGTACTCTTACTACTCTTTCCTAGTTCCCAAAAGGCCTAGGATTCTGTAATTAATCGAATAGGGCAGAGTTCTTCCGAAGTCTCTCATTTGGATTTCCTTCCTCATTTGAGGAAAATCCAGATAACTTCAGCACAAACGAATTACAGACATATTCTCTCGCTCTTTGCTGGCCAAGTACCACAACTAGACTTCGGAAGAACTCTGCCCTATTCGATTAATTACAGAATCCTAGGCCTTTTGGGAACTAGGAAAGAGTAGTAAGAGTACTTTAAGGCAATGCTCATTACGAAGTCTCTCATCGAATGAGAGATTTCGTAATGAACATTGCCCATTTCAGGCAAACTTACTCCCCTAACCCTCGGAGGTTAAGGGAGTAGTACTATAGTCAACGAGGGCAATAACGTATAACTAATATCGACAGAAGCACAGTAACTACGCAGCCTAGCTACTATATCCTAGCAGTTAGACTGCACAGGTATTGTGCTTCTGGCTTGCGTAACCCTCATGGAAGACCGATTGGAGATCTCCCGCCGAAATCACTTGCTGATGTGGATGGAGCAGCACTAAGATTGGCCAGATCAAAGGCTGCGTAGCATCCCAGCAAGTGGATAGTCGGCGGTGACTCCAGCTGTGGTCCACCATGAGATTATGGCACTTTTGTATTTTGGCGGGAAATATTTATGCAAAAAATGAAAATGAAAATATATGACCACAACATGATGCTCCACAACCATTTTTAATTTTATAGAAAATTGATCGACAGAAATTGAGATACTGATATTTTCAAAAATTTCTATACGAAAAAAATTCAGAACCATATTTTCTTATCGAGCTTCTCTTGAACTGTTGTATTAAGGTTGTAAATTTTTGATGCTAGAAACTTTGGAATCTTCTTTGCTGCAGCATTTTTCTTGAGAGTTCTTGCAATTTCGAATAGATCTGCGCATTGTATGAAATGGGGGCTTTAAAATATCTTGAAAACAGAATAGGACTGCTTTTCCAAAGGAATGCTTACTTGTAAATCAGAGAGTTTCAAAATTGAGTACAAGATTATCATCATACCTTTTGATTTTGCTGCGTAAAAGGAAGACAAGGTATTAACAAATCATTTACTGTTGTTCATCAAAAGAAGAAAACTTTGATAACAACTAATGATGATAAAATCAAGCAATCTTTTAATATTTTAAATTGATAAGACATTCAAAATATTTGAATTGTTTAAAATATTTTCTTTTAATTTCTCTAATATATTATCATGATTATATAATCAAATTTAAATTTTTATTCAAAAAGGCAATATTTCAAATTTTTAATTTCAATAATCTTAATTCTGCAATAAATGTATTTAATTGTAGCAAATTTAATGATCTTCGTCATGGTTAGCAATTTGGAACTCATAAATTAATGATTTCTTCAAGTAAAATTCTGCATTATTTCAAAAGTCAATAATTCTCTAGTAACTTTTCCCCAAACCCTAACCATTATATTATATGTGTAATAGAGAATAATTGCAAAAAAAGATGGCCGAATTTACTGGGTAGTTCTTGTGATGCGAAATAATTGGAATTTAACACCTAGTTTTAGCAGCATCATTCTCTTTTTGCTCTCATTTAAATGCTTTTGCACACTTTAATTTTGAAATATAAGAGTTTTGGAAATTATCAAATTTATCTGCTCAAATACTATAGATCTTCATAAGTGTTAATAGAATCACCAGCCTTACATATAGTGTTTAATATAATGATGCACATCATACTGGGATTTATTCCTTATTCATCTAGTTATTATAAGATTTACAACCCCATGAAAATTTAAAATTTTGTCAAAAATAGTGAATGTACCTTTTATATTACGAAAAGTTCACTATCAAATATTAACTCTTTTTGATATTTTTCAAAAAAAATTTAAAAAGTTTTTTTTCTCTGTTTTTTTACTTTAAAACAAAACGATAAAATAAATCAATCCAATAAGATATATTAATATATATATAACACAAAAAATAAAAAATATAACAAAAATAAATCTAAAAAAACAAAAACTCTAAAACTAAATATCAAAGTTGAAGTCATCTATATCACCAAATGTAGAATTCATCATCTCGTAGTCCATCGGCAAGTTGATTGGCTGTTGCATCTGTTGTTGTTGCTGTTGCTGCATCGGCATCTGTTGCTGAGGTGGTGGCTGCATTGGCATTGGCTGTGGCATCGACATTTGTGGCATCTGCATCTGTGGCGGTTGAAGATTTACTGGTTCAGGAGCTGTAACGTTGAAGAACAATGGTTCTTTGTCTGGTTCGAATGCCTGAGGAGGTATATTGAGGATTATTATGCTCCGAACCTGTTCCGGCAACTTGATGTAGATTTCCCTCAGTTTGAAATGGTAGGAAGTCTGATTTATCTGGGTCAGATTCGATGTAAAGCACGTGATGAAGTTGAGGGAGTCCAAAAGGAAGTCGAATCCGCGAGATCTTTGTTCGGATACAGAATATATCCACTCCAAAAGCCTGCAAGCGGTGTTTTCGATACGTGTCTGTATTGGAAATGTCTGTCTGTAGATGTACGATACGAAAACTGACGCGGCCGTGTAGAAAAATGGTCCTTGCTGGTCTTGTGGCACAGGAGCGGCCAAAAGAGTATCAACAAGGATTTCGTTCTGGTTAGAACTGACGCCACAGATCAATGCCGGGTGCAAATAGTCAACAAGGAAAGGTGTATAAGTTAAATTTGAGGCTTTGATGGCATTCGTGGCTTGTTGAAGGGCGGCGTTGGCGAATATAGGGGTCTTGTACCTGGAAAAGTCCTTTTCGCAGATCAACGACCACGCATTTAGGAAAACATCTCTCCTTTTCATGTCTGCTTCGTTTTCTGGCGAAAGAGACATGAACAGATTGTAAAAGGCAAGTGCGACGGTGCTGGCAAACTTGGTCGTGGCCTGTTTGTCCGGTGTAATCGGTTGAGGTAATCCTTGACTCGGAGGACCGGAGAAATAGAGGTGGTACTTGAGCCAGTATGCAAGGAGCCTGCAGTTGGAGTCGTTCGCGTTCTGTTTGAAGAACTCAAAGGCCTTTTCGAAGTTTGGATCTCGAGCTTCTTCGGGAAGTAACGCGAAATAGGTTCCGGCGAGGGTCATATTGTCGAAGGACTTTAATACATCATCTGTTAGTTGTGGAAGTGGAGCGTTCTTGAGGACATCTACTAATTCTGTTAACATTGGCTCTCCTTGATAGCCTTTGATGGAATTGGATGAGAAGCAGTTGAGAGGGGTGAATAAATCTAGTCGCGCTTTGCAGATTGTGAGGAAAATATTGGCAATTTTGCCGAATGGAGAAGAATTTGCACTTCCGCGGCGTTTCTTGGACTCCGCGAGGAAGTTTGCTGGTTGGAAAAGTCCCTTCTCGAAGATGAAAGTGAAGAAATCTTGCAAAAGAAGGTTTAAACGATCATCGAAATCTTCTTCGGGAAAAGTGAGTAAAACAGCCAATAAATGCTTTATAAAGAAATTAGGAGGTAAGGTAACACATCCTGACTGAGCAAATTCGAGGAAGAATTTTATCATGGTCGAAGATTTCAAAGAGTGGAAATGAAGGAGTTGGGAGAGGAATGTGCGGAAGATTAATTCGAAATCATGCGTGGTTTCGACATTGTGGAAGGCATCGAAGATATGGAGGCTGCATAAGTAAGAAAATCTTCTGAAAAGTTCTCTGATCTTTGTAGAGTCGATAGAAACGCCTTTTGCGGTCTTAGATATTTCGTTCAACTCGGGTCTGCGTGGAATATCCTTGTAATGCTCGTAGATAAACAAAATAATATCCATCATTACAGGATCGCTTGAATTCTGTGTAATAAGGTCGATGAATTTCGAAAACTGTCCATGAGAAACCAAAAATGGAAGCGAATTCTGAACTCTTGGCATGATATGAGTGTTAATAGAGAATTTCAAGTCTTTTGAATCAGTAATCTTATCGAAAAGTAGTGGGAATAATGTATCTAGATTCAATTGGGATATGACGTCGATGATTTCTGAGACGTGTTTCGTTTCATTTATCGCATATGAGACAATACTATAGATAACAGGGTAAGGAAGCTGCTTGACCTTATCCATATTAGCCAAAATTGTAAGTTCGAGAGGTTTTACTGTGATTTCGCGGACAATTTGATCGTATCCAGTAATTCCAAGCTTCAACATGCAAGATTCGAAGAGTTTCATAGCCCTTGGAGACCTTACGTAAAATGGTACTGATGAAATAATGACGCTTGTAGCTTGTGGTCTTGTCAAAATGTATCCAGCCTGAATAATGTAAGAAACAAAGGACGTATAGCTTACCAACCCGAACGCCTGCAATTCAGCGAACAAGTGGCGAAGTTTGGAGATCTGATCAACATGCTCATAGTAGAAATCTACGAGAGATGGGAGATCGAATTCTTTGACTTGAATTTTTGTGAGGGTCCAGACGATTATACTTGAAAGCTCAGCATTTTCGCCCTCGAACCAGAACAAAATTTCGAAGAGTTTTATCGCAACTTGCGAACAAGCCTCATCCGATGCGTAAATAGCCGCGCTTTCGATGGCAAGGCTTGTTTTGGCCTCATCGTAGTACGGATATGAAGCGACAATGATGTTTGAGAGCTGTGTTGCGAGGGATAATAATCTTGGAGTGACAATCTGATAAACGGAGCGTGCTCTCTTCTTTAGCAGGTCATTTCTCATCATGAGGTCATCGATTTTTGGTCCAAACGGGAAGTTCAGCTTAGGAGTAAAATTCTGACCCAAATGATAGAAAAGAGAGAGCTGTATGAGGTGAGTTTGCTGTAGAAGTAATTGCTCGTCCATTATTGATAAATAATCAATGCTAGAGGTAAAAGCTGCGACAGTTAAAACGTGAGTTCTTAAAATTTCGTTTTTGAAGATTTTAAGCGATTCCGGCTGCAATTTGCTGATGGCTCCTTGAAGGAATTCCAAATGGTCTAATAAATTATCCTGATAACAGTAGAAACAGACTTTTGCAAAATAATGTTCGTCAACTTTTTCAAATTCTAAAAGCATCTTAGTAAGATCAATCTTTGTACCGATTTTCTTGATAATGTAGTGTAACGCCCATGCAGCGCGATCAGGAGAAACGTTTTGATCAAAAATGTTTTCTAATACGTATGTTAGGTCCTTCTCCTCCAATTTGGGGAACGGACAAAGTGAATATGGATGTATTTTGGTGTCTGCAAGCATTTCCATCCATAACGGAACGCTTCCATCATGTACATATCGCTGTGGACCAGGATCTAGCCTTTGATCTTGAAGGCGAATCATTTGTGGTGTATTTCTTTCTAAATTTTGGAACTTTTGATCAAGATCATTCAACAGAGGAACATTTTGATAAGGATCATTGCATAAAATCGAATTTGTATTATCTCCATAGCTATATGGTGGCGTAAATGGCTGATTATTGCCTGGATCGGGTTGTAAATATGGTTTTCGTGCAAATTCTGTTACATAATTAGGATTCATCAAAAAATAGCGGTTTTTGTAAACTTTGGCGCTCAACGCACCAAAAATGAATGAGAAAATAAAATATAAAATGATCTAGTTTTATTATTCATATGATGTATGTAATAATGAACACAAAATGAGCAAGTTATCTATAAGATATTTTAGATTCAATAAGGATTGATATTGTCAAATAGCCTTCGTCTATCATTAAAACCATGTATTGGTTATGAGGAAATATGTGATATGTTAGATATGCAATAGTTCAAAATAAATTAGAAAATTATCCTTCAATATGATACAAATTCTTAGATGCGATATAGATAATTATTGTCAAGTCTTGAACTAGATTTAGTTCAATATCAGAATTGTTGGGGCAAAGAAGGAAGATATAATTTTGATTTTTTAACCTCAATCTCGAAACATCATGTGAAATATGAGTTTCAAATAGTGTACTAATTCTATTGTGATATGTTTCAAAGGTCGAAAATCTGATTGGTCGTTTAAAAATAAATTTTACTTTTATAATTTTTTGTTTTTGCAACAACTCTGCTTCTAAGAACAGGTCATATATTAATAAATCATGTTTCCAGCCTAATCGGAGTTAAGCGATTAATAGCAGGAAAGCAAGAAGCCTTGGATATGTTGAAATCCACTTAAACTTGCGTACTGATATGGGAGAACTCCTGTGTTATCACGTGATTCGGGATTCGCTCCAAAACTAATAAGAGTCGAAACAATATCAATATTCGGATTCTTTGCGGCTAAATGTAGCGGAGTTACTTTTATTTAAAGTGAATGCCTCTGTTTGGTAAAGCAGAATGTCATATAATAGGAATGAACGTTCTTTGCATTTACATTACTTCCATTTTTACATAAGAACTCGATTAAATCAACGTTCTCGGATACAACGGCAAGGTGTAGAGGAGTCATTTTTCTTTTGTTTGGAACTGATAAGTTCATGTTATATTGGTACCAAAACCAATATACGAGGTCTGGATGGTTATAAAAGATTGCATAGTGGATAACCGTATCACCATATGAATCTTGAATACTCCAGTCTAAGTCTACAACGATGCCAGAAAGAAAATTGACGATTTCTAAAGATCCTCCTGCTGCTGCGAAGTGAATGATACTCCTATTTTTCTTGTCTTTAAGTAATAAGTCGCTTCCATTCATGAATAAGTACTTGAGACAACGAATTGAGCCAAAGAATGCTGCCACACAGTGTAATGGTGGACATTCTTTGAACATTTCGACATTATTGAAGTGTGTTTGAGGTAAACGTGTATTAATATCCATACCATTTGTGAAAAACAGTGAAAGATCATCTGCGTTGTCTGATTTGATGACTTTCAGTATCTTGTCGTTCATTTTTTGTATTGAAATTGTTTTTGCCATTTTCAGTCCAATTTTTTTCAATACTTTATACCGCCATTGCCAAAATGAAAATTACATTATAATTCATTTCAAAACAAGATTTACTATATTTATAGTTCTTGCTGATTCAGATATTTTTTCTAAAAATATGATGCATACAATAGAATTAACACCAATTCTAGCTTTAAAACAGTTTAATTTAGTTTCATTTCTAAGTATGCTGATAAAAGCAAAAGCAAAGTAATAAAGAAATTGAGCATGAAATTCGTTCTAGATATTGATTTGCCAACAAAGCAAAACTTTACCATATTGCTAGTGTACAGTACCATATTAAAAGATTTAATGAATTTCATTCTCACGAATAAATGGTCTATTGATGAAGAATGCATTTGAAACTGACTTCTCATATGAAAGAGCACGAAAAATCTATCATGAATAGTTATCTATTATATATATGGTATTTGGATGTGTATATGATTATTTCATATGTAAAAAATAAAAAATTAAAATTAAGTTTGACTTCGAAATCGTTTACGAGACAAAAATAAATAGAAAAATTTAATATGATTTCTAACATAAACTTTATCTTCGTTTTCGTCATTATTTGGAGTGGGATGACGACATTTATACTTTAATGAATCGACAACTTCTAAATTAAAAAGAGGATGTTCGTTTTCAAATGAAATATCTGTGTTCTTAAATGTTGGGGAGTACCCATATTCATATGATTTATTGCTATCTGTAGTTGAGCATTCAAATGTTATTGTTGAATATGCCTTAAAAATGTATTTAATTTCATTTTGACGAATACAACAATAACTCATGAAAACATCAGACGCAGAATAAATCAGAGAACCTTCATTTGGACTTTTATTTCTTATATAATTACATGAAGTAACTTTAAATTTTGATGAAGAATAAGATGAATGTGATGCGTGGTAATTAAAAGTACCTGATGATTGATTGTTTTCAACAACATTGACACAAGTTATGTATGAATCAGAGGTAATTTTTGAAACTAAATAACCTCCTTTATCTTCTTTGACTCTATTTTGTGTAATGTTGCATTCATTCATGATACAAAAACCATACACCATGGTAGTTAAACATCTGCAGTCTTGTTCTGAACTTCCGCAGTTGTAAACTGTAGTTTCATTAGCATGATTTTTGTAATTAGGTTGTTCTGAAACAAATATTGAAAATGCTGGGCCATTCGTAGCTTTATTTGTTGATTTTATGTATGAATTTTTTGCTTGAACAAATTCGCCTTTGTTGTAAAAGTAGAGAGAACCTCCATTTTGTGATCCGGAGGAACAGGAATCAAATTTATTCGTTTCTGTATATGTTTTAACGTTATCATTTGTTGAAGAAATTCTAACAGCTCCGTTTGGACTTAATTCAAGAAAAAAACAATTGGAAACAAAATAATTTAATGGTTTTGACCTAAAAAACTCTGTGCCGTTGTTATAATGCTCTTCATTAATATCCGATCCTGGGAATACAAATTCCCAGGATATTCTAAAATTTGGCCGACCAAATTAAAAACGGTTTAATGTTCATTGAAAAATTGTCAATTTTTTTATAGATTTTTAGCGAGCGGAATGAAATATCAACGAGTTTGTATAGTTATCAGGTGGCTAGCTTAAATGATTGAATATGCAGCCCTATTACAGTTCTTGACGCATAAACTGAATCTTTTTCTGATTTCACTGAAATAATAGCAACAATTTTCTACATCCAACATACCATACCCATTAAAGGAATTATAAATTTTTGTAATTTCAATATCAAGTGATCTAAAAGTCTGATTATCATAGTTCCAATCAAATTGAAACGTTTTTGAGCGAGAATTTATGAGATCTTGTATATACGATGTACTCTATGTGCATACAAATACTCGCAACAATTGTGTATAAATTCTTTACTCCTATGAAAAAAAAACAGGAATGATTTGTCAAATTTGGCGAAATGAACTTATATATATATTAATTTATTGTAGTACATATGATATATTAAAAACATACCGTAAAGAAATGCAAATTTTTTTAGAAAATATAAAATAAAACATAAAAGAGGAGTTTATAATAAAGATAGTTATGAATATCAAGCTTAGCGCTTGAGAGATCTATGATACCATGCGAGATATCCGAAAGTAGCGGACAAAAGGAGTAATGTTGCCCATGCAGCCATTTCTGAGGTAGAAACGGGGTGTTTTGATGGATATGTAACAGCAGATGGTAAAATAAATGTCTTTGCGAGGGTTCCGTAGTTGTAAGCAGCACATGCAAGTCTTTCATCTGTAATTTCAATGCATTTGTCAATATATTCCTTGCTGAGCTCTTGGCTGTACTTTATTCCTTGGTAAACAACGGTGTTTGTTACATTTAATGTATCGTTAACTGCCATTTGCCATGTAATGTTGACATTACAAGAAGGTCTTGGGAATTTGAGGAGCATGTAGTCAACATTCTTGTAGAAATCGGTCCATTGTGTTTCTGTATATGGTGTCTGGCGTGTATAGCGTCCGCAGCCTGAATCCCAGAAATCTAATAAAGACATCTCGTTTCCTTGGTATTTGATCATGTATTTCTTGCCGCTATCGTCACCATCCTTGAATCTGTCGTTGTCGAAGAGCTCTGATGTGTGTAATGGGGAGAAAGCTTCGAAAAATAAAGCTGATGCAACTTTGAAAGCAAAATTGTAAGCCCATTTATCTGTGATTGTGTTATTTATAAGGCCGCCGAGAAGGCCATTGAGTTGAACTGTTAAATCGTCTTTGTTTCTGTGGTAATTATCTGAACCATTGATTGGAGTTTGTACGAATCTCCAATGATTGAAGCATTTAGTGTTTGTTGGAGCATATTCAACACGTGCAAGCCATCCGCCGGCAACGCAAGGAGGGTCGTATTTTTCGTTAATTTGATTAAAAGCGCGGAGGAAAGCCTGCTTGGCAGGATCGAACTGTCTGAACATGAACTCTGTTCCAAGCATCAAAGCTTCTTCAGTCCATGAATAAGAAGTTGAAAAAAGCGTGAAAAACATTTGAAAAATAATTTTTTTTATTATCGTGATCCCCAACAGTTCTCATCTAAAATCAATTCAATATTCTTAATACAACTGACTTCAAAATAGGATTTGCATCTTGAATATTCAAGTAACACCATTATTATGTTTTATATTTCAAGATTACATTAATTGCAATCTTAAATCTTTATTTCATGGATATTGATTCTAATTATAGATTAGTTAAGGAAATTATAACTCCTATACTCTTATTAATTGGACACCAGTTAACCACGTCTGACACCAGATGAATGAAAAATTGCTTTGTGTTTCTATACATCGGATGCTTGTATGCTATGCATTCTAGGTAAAGGAACTATAGAATTCAAAGTATTTTATTATCCATGTTTCTTAGTGATAAAAAGCTTCATATGTTATTCATCATTTTTAGTCGAATTTTTTCTCAGAATCATTCTGTGTACAATTAGGATTGATGCTCTCAATAACACCGGTAGTTTCTTTAATATATTTCTCATATACAAGGTTGTTACTGAATTCATCTTTGATGATGCAATAATATCCGCCGTTCTTCCATTTTCAAAAATTGATACCAAATCAATATATTTCTCAAATGAGTAAAGTTTCAATGGAGTATTTAGACTTATCAGCTTCTTGATTTCGACTACCAACATGATAATGATTGGAATACTCTGATAAAGGCATTTATCACCATTATCTATTTTAAAAATGAAAAAATTGATATATTTCCACTTTTTTTAGAACTGATTGATAACAAAATAACTTATTTTTAATTAGATTAATGTAATCTAATCAATGATGATATTACTCTGCAGACATATGTCTTGTCATTGAACAAGAACATTATAATGAAGCATCCATAATGTCTAAAAAAAAGATGTGATAAAATTCAAATTTTTACAAAACAAATTCTTCGAAATTTTCATGGTTAAATACATAAAAGTCGCCCTTTCCCTTGCAAATCAATTTCCTTGTTTGCGGAGAGAAGTCAGGCATGTTCTCTATTGGTTTTGGCTCATCAATATTTAGTTCTATCACTGGATCATTCATAAACTTCAGAGTAAATCCATTTGCAAGTCTCATGAAGTTTGAAAGAATTCTTGCATTTGTGTCCTTGTTTTTTTCTTTCTTTGGAAATCCTTTCACGGCGTTCCACATCGATTTACTCGCCAAAATGAAGTCTCTTGAGTTGCAGACAATGTTCTGTCTGAAGTCATTGATGGACCTCATCACGTAAGTACCAAATGTCTCCGAAATACAGAAAGGAGCCGCGTTTTCGCTTTGATCTAATTTCCATGGTGAGTTAACAAGGTCAAAAACATCATCTAGCTGCAGTTTCTGTGCATACGTATTGATCAGATCAATCCTATTTGCTAAATATACAACGCCATCAACGAAATTGTCATCAGTTGTATAATCTAAAAAATTTATGGGCAAAATGATGTCAGGATTAGTCACAAGAACGAACTTACCACTAGACTTCATGATTCCGATGGTTTTGGCCTGGTTTGAGTCAAAATCTTCTTTAAAATTATTCAATTTTTGCAATTCAAGATGGTTTTGATGTGAAACTTTGACTATTTTGGTCTTTCCATGGAGGTTTTTGCCTATTTTGAGTACTTCTGATAAACCTTTCGTTGAATTATTGTTATATTCAACAATTACGACTTCAATTCGCGAAAGAGGGACTTTTTCCAGGGATTTGTCAATGACATCAATGAATCTCTGCATGATATCTATGAATTTTCCCTTGAAATAGTTGTCATTTCGCCCAGAAACAACAATTGACAAAAAAGTTTCATTTTTATGAGTTATTTGGAGTATTTTCTGGATATTCGTCTTCGCAAGCTTGTTAATATTAGATACATCCTTGAGTTGGACTGTTTTGATCTCATTTATCTTGTCTTTGTCAAATTTAAAATTATTATTAAAAATTATTGAACAATTTTTGAGATTTTCAGTTAGAATCTCTTCAACAGATAGTGAATTCTCAGATATTATACGTTCAACACATCTTCTTCGACTCATTTCGTGGTTTAAAATGAAATTTGAAATTTTCTCGTAAACGAAAAAGAGGATTTGACGCAGTCAAATCCTCTCTCTCAAAAAGTGGACTTTACATGGCAAATTTCAAATGCATGTAAGGTCCACTTTGATCAGTTTCAGGATGGAATTGGAGGCCATGAGGTACTGACATTGCATCAGTATCTCATAGCCTCCAATCCCTTCAAAAAATGGGAGAAACTTTGGTCGAATAATTTAACATTCGGCCAAAGTTTCTCCCATAATTAATGAGAATGAAAGGGTAAGAGGCATATAGGGTCACTATATACCTCTTACCCTTTCATTTTCATTTGGAGGTCAACAAACCCGGAGTTAATTGGAAACAATTAACTCCAAATTTGTTTATGTTAAGGAAGGAATTGGAGGGTAAGAGGTACATAGTATGAATATGTACCTCTTACCCTGCAATTCCTTCTAGAAAGTTCCAAAACTTTGGGTTAATTACAAACTATTAACCCAAAGTTTTGGAACTTTCAAGTGGAGATGGAAGGCTTTGGGTATATATTAATACAATATACCTCAAAGCCTTCCATCTCCACTACAAATGGGAGAAACTTTGTCCGAATAGTTTAACATTCGGACAAAGTTTCTCCCATCTTTCAATGTAATTGCTACCTGTGAGGTACTGACTTGAAGTCAGTGCTTCACAGGTAGCAATATCCAAAAATTTAAAAACATTTTATCAGTTCGTTAGAGAACTAGAGCCTCTTAGGTACTGAACCAGAATCAGTTCCTAGGGGACTCTAGTGATCTATATAAATCTGAGAAACTTTGAGGAAATTGTTCGACATTTCCTCAAAGTTTCTCAGCAATTTAGCGAGGAATGTTCGTTATCGTGTAGATATTTATAATATATACATGATAACAAACATTCCCCGCTAAAAGATGTAAAATCTTATAAGAAATATTTGCAAAAGAATAACAAATTGCAACAAATTTTATATGAAACTGAACCTTATGAGGTAGTGATTCAAGATCACCGCCTCATAAGATTCAGTTTCAATCTCAAGTATCTCAAAAGTAAGGCTCTATTTTTTGCCATGTAAAGTGTCACTTTACTGTCAAGCCGTTTTTATCGTTTTCGTTTACAACAATTTCACTTAATTTTATCGAAGAAACTGGGTAGTTTTCGTATTTATCTATCTCTGTTTTACCTGTTAATGAACATTCCATGGCCGATCTGAAGATTGGATGCTCGTAATTTCGAAATTCTTCAAATTCAGTTAAAAATGGCACCAAAACTATTGGAGATTCGAAAAATTCAGCGATATCTATTAAACTAGATGAGTAAGGTGGATGATGAGCAATAATAAATGGAATTCTGTGCTGAACAAAAGCTTCGCAGTAAGATTTTATTGTTTTCACGGTTTGGCGCTCGTTGTAGCTTACAAAACCTTTAGAAGTGTATCTGTGTTGCGTTGGCTGTGTGCAAATGATTGCTTTTGTGATTTTTGAGGAAAAATTTGATAAAATTTCCATCAGCGGGGCAGGATCGAAATTTATGATACCACTGAGCTCTATATATTGCTTATGTTGGCTTTTTAGTAATTTCTTTATTGAACTCCCTAATTCTGTGTTACTTCCAACAATAAGAACATAATCTAAGTCCAATTCCATTGAATATGGGTTTATATTGAACAATCTTAAAAATTCTTTAGTGTAATTTTTCCTGTCTATGCATCCAGTTTGATTATTAATTTTCATCTCTTTGTATTGAAACAATGTAGCATTAATTTGCATATCATTTGGTATTGTAATTGATTCCCAGTTATTCCTTGTAGTTGTTACTATATCAATCCGATTTTCAGAATCATTTTTTCCAAATTTTGAAGTTGAAACAGTAACAACCGGCAAGAAAAACGCGCATACAAGTAATGTCAATACAAGCACGTTTCTCGCCCAGTCTTTTGTTGATCGTGGAAAAAAAAATCGGAAAAATTTCATTTTTTAGAAAATTGTTTACAAATCTCTCTACCGAGATTCAGTTGAAATTACCAAAATTTTCATGTTTGTCTAGATGATCCAATCTATGTCTAGGCTTGCATTTTATTCAATCTATACCTTCCAATAATGAAGAATAAATATCTCCATATCTATAATTCTTAAAATCAACTTCATTCAAATACCATTCTTAATATTTCACAATGCTTTTATGAGTATTTGATAGTTCAGCTAATTTGGAAGAAATTACTTTATGATCGAATATATCCTGTTAACGAAATCGAAAACAATACATTTTATAGGTAGAACTTGAATTTCATATATGTGACATATCTATAACACTTTGTAAAACTTTATAATCGTAACAAATTATATTGGAAAAATTTGGCATAATATAATAAGATGAGATTTAGATATACTTAATATAGAAAATTAGCATGAACTATTTGTACATGATCTACTTTTAATAGTATTAAACTATAAAAATATGAGATGTACAAAAACACAGAAAAAAAGTTTTCCAGCTAAAAGTGACAATTGAATTTTTTGATAAAAAAAACTAGAAAAAAAAATGAGTTCTCCGCCACGTCTTCCTTTACCTCTTGGACCATGTCTTGTTGCCAACACTGTTAGAGAATCTCCTAACTCGTGTGACAACACTGATGGGGAGTTTATTGTCTATCAAGGCTCACAAGTAACAAATCCATCAGGAGTAACTTATACGCTTGTCGATAAAGTAGGCGAAGGTCATTTTGGAAATGTCTATGAGGTGAATAGAAATTCCGAAAACGACAATAACCAAAGCTTCGCCATGAAAATATCAAAGGCCGAACAAAATTCTATAGAACAGTTTAATTACGAAACGCTAGTTATGCAATACGTATGTTTTCGAGTTCTTCGTACATAAAGAAACAGACATTTTAGTCTGTTTTCTTTTTGGAAAAAAAAACGAAGAATTTTTTAAAAAAAATTTACTAACACACAGATTAATCAAAATGCACGTGGTAACAATCAATACTACATTCCATTTATGCACGATAATTTTATGTATAATGGACATCTCTGCATCATTTTAGATTTAGGTGGTCCAAATCTCTACAATGTCTTGGCCTCCAGGAATTTTGAAGGACTCTCCCTTGCTAACATACAGACGATAGCTCGAGATCTATTCATGGCTCTAGTGGCTATTCATCGAATTGGAGTTATTCACACCGACATCAAACCAGAGAATATCGTACAAACTAATCCGTTCTCTGTGCATGTGAAGCTCATAGATTTCGGTAACAGCATTACTTTAAACAATACCTATGAGCAATACTTCCAAACAAGATATTATCGCGCTCCTGAAACAGTTCTTCAACTGAACATAGATACAAAAATTGACATATGGTCACTCGGTTGCGTCCTGTGTGAGCTCTTCCTCGGACTCCCAATTCTGCCCGCAATGAACGAATATCACTTGGTTAGCCTCATCGAGCAGACAATTGGACCGTTCCCTACGAACATGGTGGAGCAGAGCGTAAGGCGCAACGCGATGTTTGATACTGACTATACCGTCAAATCTGCTCAAACAATTTCCCAAGAAGAACCTGATATGTCATTCGAATCTTTCGAACCTTACTTCGTTTATACGCAACTCAGGGATATCCTGGAGAATTATCCAGTCGATTCGTCCTTCAATGAAGAGAGAGAAAGATTAGAAATACAGAGAAGAGACCAGTTCATTAATTTGGTCATACAAATGCTCAAAATTGACCCTGATGATAGATTGTCGGCTGAAGAAGCTTTAGCTCATCCATTTATGCATCTTCATTTCGATTAGCTTCTCTGTTTACCAAAAATCTCACAGCGTCCTGGAAACGGGATGCAACCTACCAACGGAATTTGGGCAGACTTTCGCCCTTTGACCGGATTTTGATTTCATTGTTTTGATTAGCCGGAGAAAAGTCACATCCAATGTAGAAATTTTTAATACATGACGTGAATTACTACAGAATTTCCTCTGGAAAATGAGTTTCGGCACGAAATAATCAGAACAATCTGAAATTTCCCACCTTGCATTGTTTGGAAGTCCTCGTATATGCAGTGTTATTGTCTTATACATAGCTTTTAATGCTTATGGAATAAATAATTCTTATATTTTTTGAAAAATTAAAATCATCTCAAATTTTTCTTCAAAATGCTTTCATTGGCATATGTTATTCGTTATCTTATTGTTGGATTTCAATAAATAAAGGTGAAAATTTAAACAATACAAACAAAAAATTTAATATAATGAACAAAAAATATATAAAAGATTATGGATTTGGTTCAAGCTTGGACTTTGACAGCATATTAATATCAGGAACAGACATAGACTTGAAATTCTGGTGCGTTTTTGTGAATTGAACAGATTGACTTCTTAAAACTTGATTCTTTCTCAAAGGGAACTCGTCAACGAACTGAGTGGCTGGGAATATGATTCCTGAGTTTGTAAAACAAGAAAGCAACGCAACAAAATTATTTTGAAGATGCTTTTCTTTGGAAGCGTCAAGAAGGCATCGAACTGTTCGACTATTGATCAGCTGGAACTGGGCGGACCCTGGTTCAAGCTCTACGTCGTGAACAGAAGTAATTATCTTTTTTGCGTTCAAATAAGGGGATCCTGATGGATGTATATTAAGGGCTGTGCAGATGATCTGTAGTATAAGCTGATGGACTGATTTTTGGCTGAATTCTGTGAAATTATTTATTGAATTCGTGACCCATTGAGGAATTGATGGGAGATTTACTCTTTTTATGGTCAAAGAGTCGATATCTATGTAAACATGCGCTTCTATATCGGAATTTGTGATCTTACTTAATAAAGATGAGTGTATTCCGACAATAAATGGAGCTGGAGACTGAACTGTCTCTAGAATTGATAAAGGAAGTATTGGAGCGAAGATATGAAACCATTTGAGTGGATGAACTAAGCAGTATAACGCAAAACAAAATTGGGATAATTCATTCAAGTCTGAAGAAACAATCATGAAGGGAGCATCAGTCAGCATATCGAATATAATCGATCCAATGGTAAAAAGGTCGAATCTTGATGTTATTGGCTTCAAAATTTGCGATTGATAAGATGACAACGATGATTTCCAAAGATACTGAACAGAATCCATCGAAGTAATCGCTAGTGGATTTGAGTAAAGTGTTTCAAAGAAATGTTGGGTGGCAGGGATACTATTTAATAATAATGATCGAGCAATTTTAAGTGCTTCATCGAAAACATCATAGTGGTAGTACTGAGAAATGATACAAATACAGCATTGTTGGTTTAAATCGAATTCTTTCAATTGATATGAAGTTTGATCCAATAAACAAAAAGCATTATAGAATGACTCGTCTTCTGTTCGAAATCTAAATACAAATGTCAATGGTCCTGATATAGGAATTTCAGTTGGATAACAAAATTGAATTAATGTGTTCAATTTCATCTCCGAAAAGTCATCTGTTGTAAACAATGTCTTCATTGTTGTCTTCTGGATAATACCAGCCCACTTGAAAAGCGGCTGCTTTTTAGGACAAAAGAATTCATGACTCATAAACGAATGTAAAAACCTTTTTATTTTTCGAGTCCTCCCTGAGAGTGAAATTTTAGTTGAAAGTCGGAAATATGAGAAATGTTAATGGCCAGAAAACAAATGATTTAATTTGAAGGTATATGACCAATTTTGCTTCAAAATCGACATGGAAAAATTAATTTCCAGAAAAGGTTGGGACTTAAAAGGAAATTTTGCGATTGTTTATAATCTCATCGATATAAGGTGTAAACCCTCTGGAAATCAATGTATGAACAAAAAGCGTAAATTTTTCAATCTCAAAAATAAGAGAATTATCAAAATTCGAAATATAGAAGCTATTTAAAAGTGCAAGAGCAGTCTGGGATATTGAAGCTTATTGATGATTTCAGATTCCTCAACAAATGAAATTGACCAAATATCCTCTAAAAATTGTGTGAAAGAGATATTATTTCTAGCATGATTTGGATGACAATATTATATGAGTCAATGAAAACAGCGATTGTCAAATGACAGACAGAAAAACGAATATTGAAAACTAAATAAAATGATATGGATTTTATTGGATGTTACTGTATGTATTGTCGATTTATACAATAATAAGTTGATTTTTCAAAGTGAAATGAAATCTTAGAAAGCACTATTGAAAAATTAAAAAGCTATTAAAAATCAATTTTGGTCTTAATTTTGGATTACATTTACTAAATTAAGAAAGAATAATTGGCTGATTTGTTTTTAACGGATAAGACTCTCAAATAAGAAATGTATAGAATGGTATCAATATTCATATTTTGAAAATAACAGATATTTTATATTACATTCAATTCAATTGTTTCGATTTTTGAGAACTTCGATTGAAGGGACAATTCAATTTGATTGCAAACCATTTTAGTCACATATCGATATTATTTTCAAATGTATCATACTTTATCATTTGTGGACAAAATGATGATTGATAACACCTTGAATTATTACTATTTTCAGGCGACAACAGTTTGCGTTTATTCTAAAATCTAGGTATTATTCATTTGTTTGGTTAGTTTTATATGGCAATATTTTTTTATAGATATTCAATATTTCCTCAATAAAACTATAATCGATAATTTATTCAAAATTTTTCAAACTATGAAATCTCTTAATACATTTGTATCCTTAAAATAAATTTGACTACCGGATTTCTAAAATTGAATTGTAACATTTTCAGATCTATTCAATTTGCTCATTTTTATTCTATCCTCTTTTTCCGCAATGAAGTGTCAACTAAATCTTAAATGGTTAACAGGAGTTGTTAAGTCATTCTATGTACATTCACTCGATACATTCCAAACTATATTAGAGAGAGAGCTCATCATTTCTGAAGGAATGATAACGCGTCTCTTCTATCAAGGAAAAGAGGTACCACTTAATATAACAGTAGGATGTTTAGGTATTACTTCCAAATCTGTTATCATTGTTTACCAGAAATTTGTTTGTTCAGTCAAAAAAGAAAGTCATTCAGCTCCTCATTCGGTTGTTAGATTTTCAAAGGATCCCAAACATAATACTCAAGTGAAGAGACAGATTCTTAATGATATTTGTAACAAATCTATAGATCATTTGTATTCCATGTTGGAATTACAAACTAAGAAAAATATATTATTTACAGAAGGATACAGTCGTCACCTAAACATGCAAAATCAGATAGATCCAGACGAATTAACTATAAATCTTGACTACGAGTCTAAGATATCAACAGAGCCACTCCCGATGCCCTGTAATCATTGTACTTGCAATTGTAATTCAGTACATATAGATGATAGTGATCTCCTTGAGACTACCTTACATGTTGCTAAGAAATCAGAAAATAGTAATGTTTGATTAATAAATGTGTTGTATATATTATTGCATTTACCCTATCTTCGTTTTTACCCTTATCCTCTTTCCATATTTCGCTTCCAGATACAAGTTACAGATTTTGAAAATTTTGAAAGGTGGGATACTATCCATGTCATAGCAAATACTGGTATGATATGGAATTTGGAAATAATCGTTTTATTGAATTGAAATCCAACTTTACTGGAGTTAAATGGAAATCTTATGGTGAAAAAATGTAAAACAGACAAATGTAGAGGCAAATCTACTAACGATGTAGGCATGAATAACAAAATTTTACAAACGTTTTTCAAAAAGAACCTAAAAAAATGGAAGAAAAGTCACCTCGACGTCGACCTCCACGTCCCGTTGAGATAGGAATGGGTCCGAGATCCCGTACTGCGCGTTCTTCCAGAAAAAGTCTTTCATCTCCGCCTGAATCTCCGAGAGAAATAATTCAAGACCAAAATAAGGCAAAAACCGAAAATATTATATTATCAGAGACTGCAAAATCCGAAGAAATACATGTTCATTTACCAGAACCACCTGCAGCTGAAGAATCAATTCGTCCTCGAAGATTTTCAGCAAGACAGCAGTTCTTGAATGATATTGATGGTTATTTAAGCAGAGAACTATCAAAAGCATCTAGTGATGCTGACAGAATATATGTTTACAAGCGCGCTTTTGATTTTTTGGAATCAGAATTTCAATTATGTCGACCATTACTTGATAGAATTAAAAAACAATACGATGAAACGAGTGCAGCACTTCTCGCCCGAAAACGTGAATTAGTTGCAGATTCTTCAACTATTGCTGATGCAGAAGATTCTTACGCTGATTTCGTTACACAAATGAGGAAGGCGAGAAATCAGGAGTTCAAAGAGATGCAGATAGAATCAGAACACTTGTTAGATGAGTTAACAGAGCTGAGACTTCAAAGATCTTCACTTATGAAAGATTTGGATAAACTTAAATCCCAAAATGCAGAATTGACTACACTAGAGAAAAGCCAATTAGAAAATATAGCTGATTACAATGCAAAATTGCAGATTCTTCAAGATGATATCAAAATAACAGAAAGAGATACGACAGAAGTACGTAAAAACTTGATCTCTCTTGAAGAGAAACTGGAAAAGACCAACACTAGTACAAAAGATCTCGAAAATACACATAATCAACTATTACAGAAGATAGAAGCCATGAAACAAAAGAAACTCGAAGCCGAACAGAGGCTTTCTGTTGCACAATCACAGCTTTCAGAAAGCGAAAAGAAACTAATTGAAGTTGATCGAAATATCACTTCATTGGAGAGAGATAAGAGCAACAACATCCAGAAACTTCAATCAATGACTGAGAGACAGAATAAAGTTGAAGATAAAATGCGTTCAATGCTTGCAGATATCGGAATTAAAGACGATAATAAAACTATTGCGGAATTAATCAAGATGCTTGCCAAAGATCAAAACTCATGATCTTGTTATTGTATTTCATTAAACTTTTCTTTGTTTTTTATGTTTTTTTAACCATATTGTATTATTTTTACGATGAAACTTAAAATTATTCTTAATCACATTAACCACAAAGACCTTACATATACCCTTATTCACATACTTAACTGATTTAAGTTTCGATGGTTAAATGACTCTTATTGCTTAATTATTTTATAGTTAAGATAACTCTTAGAAAGCTCTAGGATAATTTAAAGTACTCATATGGGGCAAGATATGGGTATTCATGTATTTCAAGCTCAATTCAACTTAAGAATAAAAAAATAAAATTATATCTCAAAAATAATCATAGGAATGTTGTAAGTATATTTGCCTTAAACTCAAGAACACATGTAGTTATTCGTAGTCTCATTATTTTCAAAAGTAACGATGGTGTAAAATATATCTCAAATAAATCTCAAATATAATGTGGCAAAGGATGAACCAAATGTAGTTATCGAAGGTTTGAGAGATGAATAATGGCGAAAATAAATGAAACACGTAGTTTTTGGTTTCGAAATGTAAATTTGATTGTGAAAAGTTGGAGTAAATGTCCGATGACAAGCATGGTTAATTTTGGTGGGTAATGTTTCCATATTCCGTTTGCGAATTAACGTGTAGTTGCCGGTGAAAAATGAAATCACCTATGTCAGTGTAAAAAATAAATTATGGAGTGGTCAATTAACTTTTGAGTGATGTATGATATGCTAATAGTCCCAATAATTGATAAAATATACGAAACTGTGAGCCAGTATTTCACCGACGATAAACACAGTCAATTTTTATCAACTGATGGGTAGGAACTGGAGTGCTTCGGAAGACGCCGAGCTGATCAAATTGACGAGGAAATACGGCAAGCAGTGGGGCGTCATCGCCAGCCACATGAAAAATAGAAGCCCTGCACAAGTTTTAGCCCGTTGGGAAAAATGTCTTGATCCCGTTATAGTCAAGGGTCCTTTCACGGAGCAGGAAGATGAACTCATCAGGCAGTTTGTAAAAGAAAATGGACCTCAAAATTGGCCGAAAATTACTTCTTTCCTTCCAAATCGAAGCCCAAAGCAATGCAGAGAAAGATGGTTCAACCATCTCGATCCATCAGTCATAAAGCACGCATGGACTCCCGAAGAGGATGAAACAATCTTCCGCAACTACCAGAAACTCGGACCAAAGTGGTCAGTCATCGCGAAACTGATCCCCGGACGTACGGATAACGCCATCAAGAATAGGTGGAACTCGTCCCTCTCCAAGAGAATATCAGTACTCCCTGGTAAAAAGGAGGTCTTGTTACCTGATAAATCGAAGAAGAGAAAGAACGTCGAAGAACCTAAGAAGGAAGAGGAAAAATCACCGGCAAAAGCCGAGATACCTTTCGACCCATTCTCGATTCCATCTCCACACTTGACAAGGAGCGATAGTAGCCGATTGAATTCTCCTGATACTCCAATGATGGGATTCAACACGACACCGGGCGCTTTCGGAGGCTTGATAATCTCCCCAGTGCTTGCCGTGCATCCAGTTGGTTGTTACCTTTTCTAATTTTAATAAAGACGTTCTTGTATATACATTTGGCGCGCCATTTTGAAGTTTAACGTAAATAACCTAAAAAGTAAATTCAAAAATTGTGAGAAAACCGTAGTATAGAATTTATTAATAAATCGATAATATTAATACATTTCAAATGTATAATAAAATTCTATAAAATCAATGAAATTTTACAGATTTATTATGGTGCTTGCGAATTATTTATAAATGAACTCTGCTATCTCTATTTAATCGTATCATGTAGGAAATAAGTCCATCGGGTGAAATTTTTCGTCAGATAATTTGATGAAACTGGTAAATCATTGATATTTTCTGCTATTCTGACCCAGATGAGGCCCAAGGTTATATACGTATAAGACATAAATTCCAAAAAAAAAATCCAAAATTCTAAAAATGATTATCATTTCAACAATTTCAGCAACCGTAAATTTAAAAACAAATTTTTTTGGAATTAAAAATATTTATTTCCATTTTTTAGAGTGAATAAAGGAAAGTTTTGAGCATTTAAATAAGTATATGCGAAACATTTTAGTTATTAAAAATATTATCTCATAAATAATTCCATTTATACTGCTTTTGTGTTCAATATAAATTTATTTCACTTTGAAAAACTTCTTGCTATAACGAACAATTAAATACATACATAAGTACACTCGTTAATGATATGAATTATGGTGATTGATGAAAAATCAAAAGAAAACAGCATTTAAAATACATAGGCAACTAAATTTGGTCTACATTCCATATTTAGGCATGCCTTATCTAATAGATCTTATACTTATATCAGCCTCATGTTTCACACTTCACGCCGGTATTATCGAAAAAATAACATTTTTTTTATGATGAATTTATCATAACCATGGTAAACGATACCCAAGGAGTTGTTTATACGAAATACGACGACTTTGCAATGTGTGGAACGAACCAATCTGATGTTGCAAATAATGCTGGGAAAAATATCGCTTCATCTACTATCTATATCCAAAATTTTATCGAAGATCTGCCTGTTAAGCAAATTGGTAGTGCAGCATTTATATCAAATAAAATTATTACTTCAATACATATTCCCATCAACATTGAATACATTTTCTTTGATGTCATTTCTTATTGCACTGATCTCCAACACATATACTTTGAAGAGGGAAGCCATCTGTTTTATATTTATCAAGGCTCGATTTATTTTCTAGAAAAATTAAAATATCTACGTCTTCCCAGGACAGTTTCAGTAGTTCCGGCTAATTTATCCTTGGGAGCAAATCCAAATTTTGAAACTTTGATTTATTGTGGATTAGCAATCTTCCCAATAGGAACATTTATGAGAGCCAATGTACCTAATGCTCATTATTGTCCCAAAACCATCTATGTGCTGAATGATTATCCAAGTGATAATTTTGGAGGATGCGATAACCTAAAGAGGATGAGCCAATGTGACATTTTGCCTCCAATACCATGTGGTACAGTAAGAAATAACAAATACAATTGTAATCACTTTTTTTCATTTTCATATCTTTATGTATTTATTTATCTTTGAATTATTTATTAAATTATCAGCTTTTTCTACAAAATACGATAAATTCTATACTTTTGAAATCATATACCTTTGATTCTCAAAGAACATTAGTTGGCTTAGTTTCATTTATAGTAAAGTTCATATATCAACCCTTTACATACAAAATAAATCATTACAAAGCATTGCATTACTTAATACAACACTTTATTATCTGCTTTATAAAAATTAACTATATTAAGTCAAATATTTATTATTCAATTATACTTGCCTTTAATTTACATTATTATCCTTTCAAATTATATTTTTTGACTTAGAATTCGTGATTTTGAATGATTTGATTTAACAGATAGGGAATCAGTCCATATCACTTGGAAATACTTCTTTTTGTGTCATTGAAATATAATTGCTAGGATATTTATATGCCCCAAAGGCACTCAAAAGACAAAATTTCTGGTCATACTGTGATGTTGGTCAGAATTTGATCAATCTTCAAAAATATTTGTGTGGATGTGGCAGGGAACTTAGTGGCATTGATTGATAAATTAGTTAGCTGAGAATGCGTTATGACAGAAACATGATAAGGGAGTTTGGTTTAGCATTAGAATAAGATACATATTTGAATCTATTTTCACAAGATAAAAGAGCTTAATGACGAGAAAATATCGTTCGACGTTGATTTTGTTTTATATTCGTATTTATTCAGAGTATTTTGATTGTTATTAGATATAATATGAAATTATTATGATCGAAATCTCAATTTTATGGTCATTTTTTAACGATCAAGCAAGAGCAACGTGAAATCGCATTTATTTTGAGTTATTATTCTCAGCCAATGGGATATTATATAATTTTCGAGTAAAAGTTGTTGACTAATTTTCTTAGAGAGAAGTTTAATTTTTGTCAAATCTCAACGTTGATCTCAATTATTTTTATCGAGAATTTTAATCTACCATATAAGATCATTAAAATAATCACATAAATATTTTGGCGGATTAAATTCATTCATTCAAATATCATGGCTAAACATTTATATTAATTTAAAAAATTAAAATTTATAAATACAATTTAAAAATAACAAGTTTTATAATTTGTCCAGAAAAATAATTTGAGAGCTCGAGCTAACGTTTATCTCAATTCTCACAAAAATCAAATCTTCGGTAATTTTTAAAATGCTATTAAACTCAAGAATTAATCCATTTATCATATAATTTATAAGATTTTAAATTGAGATGTTAAAGTTTTTCATAACATTCAAAAATCTGACATGTTTTTAGCAAATATATTTAGAATCATTTCCTTATTCTAAATTAAACAAAATTAATTAGAATATAAATTTGTTTGAACACTTGTAAACTATTCAAAAAATAAGCTCTGATTTAAGGGTCCACTGTAAGGCCAAATAAGGCCTATCGTCGTCCCAAAAATATTGCTCAAGATGATGTTTTTACTAAGGCCCAAAACTTAAAAAAACACAAAAAAATTAACTTTACTCTTTTGAGATCCTTATCAGATGTGCAACAATTTGATGCAGTATCGCAATTCGAATCCGATTTTTTAATGTAGATGTACTCTAACATTCTTGAAAAAATGCAAAATGATATTAATCAAGCTTTTCATTTCTGTATCATACACGAAACAAAATCATTCATTATACTAAAATTTATCAAAGTTTGAATAATGAAAAAAATAATATCTAAATTTTTACATTGAGTCGGCTATTGATATGGTCAATATTAAATCGTTTAAAAATGGGCATTGGCCAGAATAATACCCACTAAAATACACATTTTTTAAAATTTTATCAATTTGTTTTGGTATATCTTTATGATAATGAATAAAATGTTGCATGCTAAGATCAGTCAGAATGTAAACCTCTCAATTTTATTGTTGTGGGAAGTATCTCAATTCCTTCAAAAAAATTGAAAAACTATTTAATTTTAAAAATATAATACTTTTAATTAGTTAATTAATTGGAGATATTTTTAAAAAATCACTTTTGATAATACTTTTGAGAACTTTAATTAAAAAAATATATTCAAAAATATCCAGGATATCAAGAGGGAATTGTTCCTTATGAGGTATATAGTTATGATGTATACCTCATAAGGAACAATTCCCTCCTTAAAATCGTAGACATTTTTATACTTATTAATCAACCATTCAAAATCATATTCCTCTGAAAAGTTATTTTATTAAAAATTTAGAATTTTAATAAATATAGAGTTTGAATTTCATACAATACCTATATATTTTCAATAATGGAATTTGAAAACCATTCTCAAAAGTTCTCAGAAAACCTTTTTTTCATTAATTTTAAGAAATCTGAGTATTAAATTAAGTAATAAATTCGTTTGACACTACTTTAATTTTTAAATTCAAAAAATTATATGTGCTTCTTAAAATGACTCAAAAAAATTTTATTATAAAATAATATATAATATTAAAAATCCCACAACATTTTTTACTTTAGATAATCGTACTTCCTCGACGATTAATTTCCACTCAATTTCTATCGTTGACCGAACTTAGCATGCAACAAAAATGCTTATCTTTCATTAAGTCAATACATAATTTATGCTGAAACACAAAAAATAACACGAAAATTTTTTGCCAACATTTCAAAACTAAGGATAATGCTTTGAATATATAAACAATAATACTTTGTCTAGAGAATTAAATTTGTGCTATCCAATTGTCAATTCTTTGAATTTTTTATAAAATGCACGATATTCCGGCATTAGCCGAGAAAGGGACAGACTAGCCCATTGTCACTTTTTAATTTAGCAAATGAACGCTTATGGAGTGGAGTTTTTGGGTAAATCTGATTTGCTTATAAATGAAATAAAATTAAAAGAAACCATATTGGCATTATATTATGCAAAAATAAATAATCTTACTTAGTACTTTTAAAGTTAATTTCAGAAAAAATTTGACACAATGGTATCCGGCACATACAAGTGGTGTACAACCAAAATATAAGTTGGTTTAAACATATATTGCTATATCTCATGATCTTACTTAGTACTTTTAAAGTTAATTTCAGAAAAAATTTGACACAATGGTATCCGGCACATACAAGTGGTGTACAACCAAAATATAAGTTGGTTTAAACATATATTGCTATATCTCATGATCTTACTTAGTACTTTTAAAGTTAATTTCAGAAAAAATTTGACACAATGGTATCCGGCACATACAAGTGGTGTACAACCAAAATTTCATATCCCTAGTTTTACATTTATGTTTAGTTTTATTTCACCTAATTTTCAAAGATCATAATTGAATTAGATGGCCAAGCTATTCAAAACACGACCAAGCTTATCAAAATAAGACCAATATATTCAAAATTCTTTATTCTTTCAAATCATTTCATTTTAATGCAGATCCAAGATCACGAACTCACATATATCGAGTTGCTTAAGTATGGAGTGCAACAAGAAATACAAGCAGGTTGTAGTTATTCATATAAAACTAGGAAAGAAAGAAATCAAATCCAATTTAATTGTAAGTGGCCGAATTGTCCATGTCGCTTCCTTGTTGATACACTTCCCGATGACAAGTACCACATACGAAAATGTATTAACACCCACAATCATTCTGCCCCTTTTCCAAACAAATCACAACAAATTACATCATATTTTTATAGATCTTATTTAACAAGATATTTTGAATCAAATCAAGACCGTGTTTACGCACAATTAAGGTGTTTCAAAGATCTTAATATCCCATTTGATAGTGGGATCATTCCGGAAATGTTTCAACAATCTACAGATGCTTTAAAAAAGTTTTCTAAACGCCTTCATGCAATCAATACCCGTTTCTCAGCGGATGATGTTACATCTCTTGCAATTTTTGTCGACATGGTTAAGAGTCATTCTCCGGATGATCTCATCGAGTTTATTCACGAGCCAGATCGTATGATTTTCTATTACGCCCCATTCGAAGCAAATGCTTTTTCACATCAAATACAAACTTATCACATTGATTCCACTTATAAGCTCTTGCGCTCTCGCATACCATTTTATGCCGTCACTGGCAAATTCGCGGAATCAATTGTTTTTCCGTTTTTGTATTTTTTCGTTTGGCCCGACACAAGTGAAAATATACAAGTTTGTCTCACAGCATATTTTGGCTCCATCAATCGCGAACCATCTTATTTTTCAATGGACTGCGCACCTCAAATCACAAATGCTGTTGAAACAGCCATCCCCTTATGCCAGATCATTTGGTGTGGCGTTCATGTGTTGCGCGCTGTCATGAGAAAGGCTGAAAAGTTTCAAGATCGTTCCAACTTCGAAACTTTCTATAACTTAATGAAGTTATTGGTCTTTGGTTCTGAAGAGGAAGAAATTGATCCTGATGAAGTTTACAACAATTTAGAAGAAATTTTAAATGAGGAACCTGCTGCCCGTGAATACTTTGACCGACAGTGGCGCCATCATCTTGACAGGTGGATGCTTCGCTATAGAAATGAAGGAGATGGAACAAACAACATCTCGGAATCACATTTCAAGGTTTTGAAGCACCAGTACTTCCCAGAAAGGCGAAATCTTCGACTCGATGAACTTGTCATCGAGTTATATTCCAGTGTTGTTCCTTCATTCCTGATTAAGTTGCAAATTAAAGGTCTGGATTCAGAGAGAAGTGTTAAAGTTATCAAAAAAGTCACAAGAGATTTCGAAGAAATGACACAATTTAAAAAAGTCGAATGCATCAGTATGCTTGAAGCTGTTCAGAAAGGTCTGAAAAATGATACACTTGATCCCAACATTGTTTACTCAACATTAAAAATATTATTGCAAAGAAAACATTTGATTTAATAAACATTTAATTTATTATAATTAATTTTTTATTACAGTATAGTAAAAAATGCTATAAATAAATTATTATATTTTATTAAAATGTGACTTTTAATAGTAAGTGAATAAAATAAATCAGGAATTGGGAAAGAAATAAGGTTAATTAAAAATAATGAAAATTACAAGTTTAAGGTTAATGAAAAGTGACAATGGGCGAGTTTGTCCCCCACTCGCATTAGCCTGAGTATGGTAAATTATATTCTTACATAAATGACCCAACAAGTAAAACCAGATAAAATAGATTATCGAATTTTAGAGGATGGTGTTCCTGTTTATATTCAAAGATTTAAAGGGAAGCAATATTATAGAATTGTTAATCCTGAATACATAAAACATTTATTTAAAAAGGAAGACTGCGAATTATTAAACGCTCATGAATATGAAAATGCTAAATCAAAACTGAGGTATAAATATATTGGAAGTGATGAAAGGTGTAAAGATAAAGATAAAGTTTATTCGGTTTCATATAATAACTGGCACACGTTAGGGATAAGAAAACATTTAGGAGATTATGGTAAAAGTTCCGAATTCTTTAAATCTAGTATGTGCGACATTATTAAATAAATTAGTAATAATTATTTTCATGAATGAAAGATTCACTACCATAATGAAATAAAAAATAAAAAAATAAACTTTAAAAATTCATGTCTTACATTTATGAATAATTTATAAAAAGTTTTTATTCCTACAATTCCTATATTACCATTAATAAAAAGAATATATTTTTGACGAAGTGAAGATTCGCACTTCGTCACAAAACTCCGAAAGAGTGGGGGACAAACTCGCCCATTGTCACTTTTCATTAACCTTAAACTTGTAATTTTCATTATTTTTAATTAACCTTATTTCTTTCCCAATTCCTGATTTATTTTATTCACTTACTATTAAAAGTCACATTTTAATAAAAAAAAAAAAAAAAAAAAAAAAAAAAAAAGGATTGGGGCTTCCAGGCACTTCGTGCCCTCTAGCCCCGAAGATGTTTTGTCACTTTTCTGTCACTTTTCAGGAAAAAACATTTTTATTATATATATAAAATGAATTTTACAAAACCACCGTTACCCTTCTTTGGAAATAAGAGTAGATGTAAAGATATTCTATTGAGAGAACTTAAGAAACTACCGAATGGTCTAACATTTGTAGATTTGTTCGGTGGAAGTTTCTATATATCCCATTTGTGCCATATAATATTTCCAGACTCAAAGATTATATGCAATGACTTCGACAACTATATGAACCGTCTCAAACATATACCAGACACAAACAAAATATTGAAAGAGTTAAAAGAAAAGATACCTATAGGTAAGATGGAACGTATACCATTAGATAAGAAAAATATTGTGAGAGAGGTTTTGAAAAAAGCAGAATATATAGACTGGGATAGTATATCTGCTAGACTATTATATAGTGGTTCTATAAGAGTTCATGACATTGAAACACTTATGTCAAAAGTTTTATATCTTAACTATACAAATGTTTTCAAAGAGAACATAGAAAAATATACTGAGGGTATAGAGTTTGTGAGATGTCATTGGACAGAGTTGTATGAAAAATATAAAAACAAGGAAAATGTTTTCTTTATAGTGGACCCGCCGTTCTATAACACATACGATTTTCAATACCAAGTAGACTGGACTTTGAGAGACTCTTTAGAAACTTTAGACGTTTTACATAACCATCCATGCTTTTACTTTACATCCGATAAAAGTGGTTTGGAAACCGTTATGAGATGGTTAGAGGACATACATGACTATGAGTTTATATATGACAAGATAGAATATGAGAGAGGTCCTATAAACTGGAGAAAGTGTCATAACAAAGAAATTTTATTAGTAAGTAAATGTGGTTTGAAATAGGACTACTTGTTTTAGGTTTTTTCCATTGTGTCATTTATTATTTGACGTGGCAGAAAGATATAGAGAATATGAAGATGAACCAATGCCTGCAAATGTCCAGTATATGTACTCGTAAGAGATATTTTTATCTAATATTAAATGGACGCACAGAACTTAGCGAATGCACAGCAACCTGGACAACCAAACCCAGAGAATATTCCAAATGAAGTTAGAATACAAACTGCAATGGCAAACTATGGTCAAGTGCCAACAGATGTACAAATGCAAACTGCCATGTCAAATGACGCTGCGTTAGGTTTGCCACCATGGTATGCAAATATGAGATGGAAAGAGTTTTATACAAACCCTGAAGTGGGATATAAACAACTTTATGCAGATGACGCGAACACAGGAGTTGACCCAGAATATGTTTTCTACCAGAGGAGAAACAGAATGTATGAGCTCCAGTTAAAGAATGCTATGGAACTCAACAGGAAACGTAAGAGACTAGGTGGACATTAGATTTTTACATATAGTAAAATGGGTTTCTTCAGTAAGATAGGAAACTTCTTTCGAAATGTTGGAAGAGGTATATGGAATGGAATAAAAACCGTAGGAAGAGGAATTTGGAACGGAGTCAAAAATATTGGTAAAAGAGTAGGTCAGTTCGTTGGTATTATACCTAAAGACCCTGAACCAGAAGAACAAGCTCCTGTTATACAACAGCCTGAACCTGCACCACAGTCTAGTTGGCAACCAAATCCAACACCTCAACCGTATTAAAAAATTATATTTTTACCGTTCGATAGTAGTTGTATATGAAACTAAGTTCTAAGTAAAACGCATGGTATAATGGAATTATTCTCTTTCTTCCATCTGTAGTAAACCATACTTGAAAGTCTGAAATACTTCCACTTGGTGGTTCGTATAACTTTGTAGGTTTTTCGTAAAAGTCATTTGCCAAGCATAAAAAAGAGTTTTGTGCACCAGAAAATGAAGCATGAACTATAATAGCATCTGAGTCGAAAACATTTTCATATGTTCCATTAGGGTTTTCGACTTCATAAAAGTTCGGGTGTACTGGATATTCTGCAGGCTGATTTAACATCCTCAAAAATCTATACCATGCCAAGTTGTTATATTTTGTAGAAATATAAACGTCTTCTCCAAGGTCTTCTATTCTATTGATTTTAACAGTTGCATTTTTCCTGTCATATATAATATCGAGATGGTACTCTCCTTCGTCAATGTTGTACTGTTTTGCATATTCGATATAGATATCGTTTATTTTTTCTTGAAAAGCTTGAAGAGTTGTTTCTAAGTTTACAAGCAAACTAACTTGTAAAAGTTTTCCCTGTTCAAATTTCTCATACGTACGTTTCTCTTTGTTATAGTATCGAATTTCAAAAGCGACCGTAAATGGGAAACCATGTATGGCTTCTGAAATGAACTTCATTCTACGAAAGCCAACAGCTTTTGTGACGGATGGGTCTCTTAACCATCTTAGTGGGTAGTCAAAACGATAGCCTTCATGCTTTACGGTCTCTGTCTCAAACTTTTGACCGACATTCGTAAAAAGTTCATCTAATGGTTTAGTTGTAGCAACTCTTGAATTTTCTTTTTCTATTGAAAGCATATTTTATCTAGAATAAAAATGTCGAAAGAAACAGCGTCTATGAGAGAAATACAACACAACCGACAACTCATTTTGCAAGCTCTAAATAAGAACACAACAAACTTTTCAAACTATTCTAAGATATCTGAGTCATTGAAAGAAGGAAACTTAAAACTGACGATAAACCCAATGACAGACGAGTTTCTGTTTCAAGACAGTAAGAACCATACTGTCTGTGTAAATCCAACAAAAGGAACTTTAAACGAGAAACCTATAGATGAACTTCTTTTGAAAGCAGATGTTGGCAACAAAGCTGACAAAGAGTATGTCATTGAAAAAGTTCAAGAAGAACATGACAGAGCAGATGCAACATATGCAACGAAAGAACATACTCATCCTGAACTAGCAGACAAAACATATGTTGACAATAAAATGTCAAGTGAAGTGACAAGAGCTGAAAACGAATATTCTAAAAAGACTCATACACATTCTATATCTGAAATAACAGACTTACAAGAAACCTTAAACAGTAAAAGTGCCGTTGGACATACACATACCATTGCAAATATTACAAACTTACAAGAAACCTTAAACAGTAAAAGTGACGTTGGACATACACATACCATTGCAAATATTACAAACTTACAAGAAACCTTAAACAGGAAAAGTGACGTTGGACATACACATACCATTGCAAATATAACAAACTTACAAGAAACATTAGAGACAAAAGCAGATAAAACATATGTCAATGAAATATACCAAAGTTTAGTTGGAACAACAAAAAATATTGAAACTATTGTTGGCGACTTTTCTGTCGATGAAGAAAATAAATATTTTAGATGGCAGTTTGTACATTCCTTAAGAAATGGTATACGGTATAAACTCATTCCGAAAAATAACAATGAAATGTATGTAAGCTATATAAAGAATGATGGTACACAAGTTAAAGTTCCATTAGACAACAACTGCTACTTAAACTTATATGGAGACGAACAAACGAAATATTTAAGAGTTTATGAAATGGCAGATATGACATTGCCTGACCCAGCTCCAATACCATATTATTATGACTATGGTGTTGACGCACGTGTAGACCCAAAAAAGCAAACATTATATTTAGAATATTATAGATATAAAAGATATAATGCAATAGAAAAAACGAGAATAGTATACTATTATGAAGATGACAGAAATAAATATTATAGTCAAGACTTTACCCACCCTGAAAACATAAGATTATATTATAAAAAATATTCTGACACAAACCAGAAGAAACCTGAAATGGTTGCACTATATTTTAAGTTCAAAAGGGACAATCCTATAATATCTCATATGTTTGATTTAATGAACCCAGTAGGTTCTATTTACACGTCAATGGAAGCAAGAGGTCCTCAAGTAATGTTTGGTGTTGGTGCATGGGAACAAATAGTCGACAGGTTTTTGTATTGTGCAAACTCTTCAAAGGAAACAGGTGGAAGTAAAACGATTTCAGGTGAAAATTTACCTGCACACAGTCACTACATAGATTTAAGTACATCTCAAGCAGGTTGGCATAAGCATAGATATTGGGATTGGTCAGGAATGACAAAAGGTAAAGGATATGATGTTAAAGACGACGTTAAGTTTGCTATAAATTGTTACTGGAGTGACACTCAGGGAGAAGGAAACCATACACATTTCGTTTCAGGATATACGCAAACAACGGGACAAAGTAAAGACTACATGCCACCTTACATGACAGTTTACGCATGGTATAGAATTGCTTAGTCGTCATTTTCAACTTCTTTAGCATATTCGTCAGGAGTTGTCTTATATTTGTTAGGAACTGTCTTTGAAAGTATACCACCTTGAACCTTAACAAGTTTGAAACGAGGTCTGACAATAGTAGTTTTATCTTCTGCTTGCAGTCTGTACATTTTGCCATGTTTGCCTAAAACTTCATAATATTCTCTTGTATACTTTCTTCTATTTTTACGAACACGAATGCGAGTACCTGTCGGGTTCCCATTGTTGTCATAGTCAATAGTATTTTCATATGGGTCGCGTTTAGGTATTTCTATTTTTACTTTGTCACCTTTCTTAAGTTTGAAGCCTGGCATTCTTTCTTGTTTGTCTCTTTTGACTAAATTGTTAAATATAAAGTCTTTCTCTAAGTCGGGGTTGTTTTTCATTTCTTCGGGGGAGTGGTTTCCCAAACCTTTTTGTTTACGGCTATTGTAAATATTTAAAACTTGTCTCATCTTTGCCATGGAGAAATGTCTATACTTGTCGTCATATGACATTTCATCTACCTCACCACCTTGTGGTTGATTTAAGTCTCTTAAGATTTTTATACAACTGTCAATGACACCAAGAGCAGAATGGTTTTGGTCGACAATGAAATATTGGTTTACATTTTTTGAACGCAGATAGTTTTTAATATCGTCTGATTTGAAAGAACGTTCACAGTCAGATGTCAGTTTTGTTGGATGGTATTTGTCAACGAATATTGTCAAAGCAGTTTTCACATCTAAAATATTTTTGGACTGTAATGGTATAGCTTCACAGTATCTTGTGTTTTGACCGACAAATATTAGCCAGTATGGTGGTCCATCTTCTCTATACCTCGGAATGTTTTCCAAGATATCCATAAACCAAGCATTTGGTGTTGAACTAAAGATTTTTATCATGAGTGCTTTCTTTGTCGCTTTAGAAACATAGGGTCCTTGTTTGGATTCGTCATTTTTACCCCATAAGAAATGGGTTTATTTGGCGCATTAGCAGGAGTTGCATCCAGATTTTTGCCCGCAGTGGGAACAATAGCCAGAGGTGCATTTGGAATTGGAAGGAAGATTTTGAGTACATTAGGTATACTTAAAGAGAAAGCACAACCTATTATACAAACTGTACAGAAAGGTTGGGATGTAGCACGAGATGCAGCAAATCTTATTCCAAATCCTGAAACAAGAGGAAAAGTTCAAGGATGGATGGACAATGTAGGAAGACAAGCAGGAAACTACTATAACAAAGCAAATGACTACTATAACCAAGCAGGGCACTATATGGACCAAGGTGAAAGATTCTTTAACAGAGGATATAACCATGCACAACAGTGGGTAAACAACAACCAACCGCAACCGCCTCAAACGTGGGGAATGTAAATTTTTTTACTGAGATGAAATGAACAATACAGCATTGAGACAAATGGGTTCAAGATGGATTTGTCGGCTTCCAGCAGCTAAACCACGTGTTTGTCAAGTCCTCCCTATACCTCAAGAAGTTTTAGACCGACATAAAAAACCTCAACAACCAGTTGAAAACAAACCAAACTAAAATTTTTTACTGAGATGAAATGACCGAAGAAGTTGAAACGGTAGATTTGACACCACAAACAAAAAGTTCAGAACCATTGTCAAAACCTGTCAAAGAACTTACAGATGAAGAGAAAAATTCAATAATAGAAAGTGCCAGGTCTGGAAATGCAAACCCTAACTATAAAGTCACTTTTCATAGAAATGGAACGGCTAGTATCTCAAAAAAGAAACAGACTCTCACAAATAAAATATTGAAGTCTGAAGGAGTTTATGAGACAACAGATGGGAAGGTATTCTTCACCGACCAACAGTTCATTATAGAACATCTCATTGACTTAGAGTCGAAATATTCTAAACTTTACAACAAACACAAAAAGTTGAAAGGAAAACAAAAACAAATGGCATATGATATTTATGAAGATGTTGACGACACAACTGTTCCTGCAGGTGAAGTAAAGTCAGAGGAACCGAAAAGTGACGAAAAACCAATAGAAGAAGGGAAGCCAAAAACTGAAGATAAACCAAAACCAAAGGTTAGTTTCAATACTAAAAGTCAACCTTCATTAGCTGGTATGGGTTGGCGTCAAAGGCTTTTGGTAGCAGGTGGTTACGTAAAGTAAAGAAAAAAATATTTTTTTATTTTTATAAAAATGCCCCCGTATAGAATAGATAGAAGGTCTGCTAGAATAAAAGCAGAGTTGCAAAGATATGGTTGGAGAGTTTCGAAGAATTTTAAATATAGGAAGGGAAGACCCATAAAAGTCTATGACAAACTGGCTGGTCTGACCTACGAAATGGACCTTGAAACAGCACGCGCAAACTATCCAAACAGATTAGAGAGGTTAGAAGAAGAACGTCTTATGAACTTGCCTTTCAATGTTAGTGAACCTCAAGTTGAAGGACACGACGGCTTTGCCAGATTCTACTGGAAACATGACGAACAATTGCATCCTTTGAGAAGGAAAAAAGGTAGTGCAGAGGATGGTCATGCTCCCATGGAAAGAACAAGATATGCATATGAGAAGTATCGTGAAGTTAGAAGTCAAATTACATCTGGTCGAACCTTTACAGTAAACTTTGACGAAGGAAAGAACAAAGAAGGCTTCATGGGTGTACTTGCTGCCATTCAAGACGGAAATAAGAAAGGATACAATCTCAGACTAACCGTAACAGATTTAGATGGTCATATTTACTATGCACATGGCAATGTCACAACAGCCGCACAACTTCTTGACGCTTTCAAGACTACAAAGAGAGAACAAATGGTTGACTCCGACTCAGATATTTTGAATGCAATTGAAGGAATTGCAAGCGTGAAGTTCGAATGGTACCAACCTAACCCTCAAGCAGTCAGACAACATGCTGGATACTTCCCGTTCATAAATAAGTCTGACATTGACTTGACAAGGTATGGAATTTACAATTCAATTGAAACAATTGTCAATGAACCTTGCATTCTTACATGTCTCAGGAACTCTGGTCTTGTTACAGAAGAGAAGATGAAGTACCTTGAGTCATGTGTGAAGACAAGGTACATTCTCAGAGGTCAATTGGCAAAAATTGCACCGTTGGCAAATGTGAATATCCGAGTCAACATTCCGACTGAGAAAGGTTCTTCACATGACGACTATGTTGTTGACAAAGACTTACCATGGTTGAAGATTGTACTTGTCCACAACCACTTCATGTTGAACGAAAGTCTTACAAACCCATTGTTCGGAAAAGGTAAGTGCAACATTGTCAGAGCTGTTAACATTCTTTTCGAGAAAGGCTTGTTGGAACCAATTCCAGATGACAAGCTGACAGAAACTTTTGTACCAAAAGACGAAACAAACTTTTCATGTTAGTAAGACCAAAAGTTGTTCCAGACAAAGTTATAGCACAAAAGAAGTACACAGCTCCAAAAGGAGTTGGATTGTTCGGATACCAACCTGAACCAGAAGAACTTCCAATGAGGTTGCAAGAACTTCAAGATGCTATAAACAAACTTCCATTGAGACATCCAATTGACGTCAAATTGTATTGGAGAGCTTCTGAGTTGGGTCAGAAGGTTTTATATGAAACAGGTTGCTTCGACGATGTTTATGAGATAACAGGAGAAGTTTCTCAGAAGATAAGAGACTCACTTGAATTTCCACGAACTGGACCGATTGGTTGCGACAAGTTCGACTCATATGAAAAAATATACTATGTCGACCTTAACGCCGCATACATGAGGTTCGTCCAATATATCCCGACTGGAATTCCAAACGAAGATGGTGAGTTCCCAGGAAGGAACTATACAGTTGGAAAAGTCATACAACAACTGTATGATATTAGGAAAGCTTCAAACCCCAAACTTGCAATGACATTAAAATTGCTTATGAATTCGACATGGGGGTATTCCATTAAAAAACCTCAAGAGATGAAGAGTAAACATTATGAGAAGGTCGACAACTTTGTTGAAAGGTTCTCCCCTTTTGTTTTGAAATACGAATTTACCGAAGGTGAAAGTGGCTTAGTAACCACATTAAAACCTATTGTCGAACATTGGTCTTACCCTCAGTTCGCAAAGGCAGTCCTTGACAACTACAACAAATTCTTCTCGGAAGTCAAATCCAAAGTGAAGGTTTACTATGAGAACATTGACGCACTCATGACAAACGAAGAAGGGTATAACAAACTCATTGAAATGGGTTTAGTTGGTGAGAAAATGGGCTGTTTTAAGCTAGACAAGGTATTTTCCGAAGTTCATGTTCTCTCCAAGCGTAAGTATTGGGGCATACTTGAAGACGGCACAGAAATAAAACATTGCATGAAATAAAAAATTGCATGAAGTAAAAACGTTTTTAAAACAATATATTTTTACATATATTAAATGCTTCAGGTTGAAAAACAAAGAACAAAAGTAGCAGATACAAAACCGTTAGACTATATGTTTACAAACGCCGGTAGGAATATATCAGATGAAGAAATTTCATCCCGAATTGTCTTTCATATACAACTACGGAAAAGTGCTGAAAAAGTATTGAAAAATATATTTTAGGTTAGATGTTTTTTTAGGTGTGCCTATGTGCCTATGTGCCTCGGTCAAATGAACTTCTCTTAAAATTACTGACAACACGACATTTTGACAACATCGTAGAAAACACGCAAAACTCTTGAATTTTGTATAAAAAAAGCAACCCGCGGAATTCCGGCGGTTGGTATATTCTTCACAAAATGCTTGTTTTGAGGTTAAGCCACAAACGAATGTCCGACGGTTAAGCCATAAACGAATGTCCGACGGTTAAGCCACCAAAAAATATTTTTTATTTTTATTGTAAGAACTGAAATGACAGTCGAAGCAAAAACGTTCACGAACAAATCTAATGGCGAAACATTCACAAAAGGCACTTACAACGGTATTGAAGTCTTACGTAGAGACAAGGATGGTTATATAAATGTAACAAATATGTGTCAGCAGTTTAGGAAAGACTTTAGAAAGTTGTTGGAAAATAAGTCCTGGGAAGAGTATTATACGGCATTTTGTGAAGAATATACCAACCGCCGGAATTCCGACGGTTGCTTTTTATACAAGGTTCATGCAGGAATTCCTGATGAAATCAAACAGGTTAGAGGAACGTATGTAGACCCAAGACTTGTAAACTATATTGCAATGTGGGCTTCTCCAAAATATTGTATAGCAGTTGGAAAAATTATGGACTCCATAGACAAGAAAGTTCATGAGAAATTAGATGAAGAAGAACTTGAAGATACAGTAGAGAATGCAAAACCTTTGTTTGAAGAAGAAGTTAGAAAAATGCATGAAAAACAATAGAACATGAACGTGAGATATGTTTCTGGTTATAGAGATTCTCCATACGAACTAGACCAATGGGAACAAGAAGATTTAAAGAGAGAATTTAGAGAATATGAACTCGCTAAGATAACATTAGAAGCTGCAGAAAAGAAGTTAAAAGTTTGGGGTCGTTTTGTACAAAAATATTGTGAGTAAATGAACCATTTTTTTTTCGACAAAAATAATGTTTATGTTAGAATGTTAGATCTAACATGTTTTCTAACACGTTTTCTAACATGGTCTAAAACTCTTGAATTTTCATGACTTCTTCGTAAATGTTTTGTCAAGACTTCTTCATAAATGTTTTGTCAAGACTTCTTCATCGGAATGAGCGTAAAAGACCCAAAAATAATGTTTATGTTAGAATGTTAGATCTAACATGTTTTCTAACACGTTTTCTAACATCGTAGAAAACTCTCGAAATTCATGAATTTTGACACTTTCACAAAAAACATAAAAAATAAAGTTGGTTTTTTTAAAAAAATATTTTTTATTTTTATTGTAAGAACATGTTAGCAACAACAGCACCAAACTCGTTAGTCATGAACCCAACTTCAATGTTAGTAGAGATGAAAAGCTTCATTCCTTCTTCATATACTTTCGAAACAAAAATCCAGAAGATAAAGCAAGAACTTTTAACAAGTAATTTAGACTGTAGTGCGAAAGATGAAACAAACTGAACAGTTATCTTTATGAAATGCAGGATATTATTGACCATTTACCTAAACTTCCTGAAATCCAACAACAAAAACTCACTATTCCAGAATTCGATGAAATAGAAGTCGGACTGACTGACTCAGTAGAAATAAAGAAGTTCATACGAAAAGGTTAACTATGAGTTTCTTGGATTTCATTGCAACCACAAAGTCATGGACAAAGACTGCGACATGGTATATTAAGAACATCTCTGACCTTTACAAATTCCGAAGAATTTAAGACCTACGACAACTTTGTTTCATTAGTTGCAAAATGTGTTTGGGAAATAAGAGATAAAGATAGTAGGGGTAAGGTATGGAACGAACAAATAAGACCCGCTATGTTCGAGATGAAGAAAACCATTGACGCCTTAGTTGTTTTAGCAAGGTAAGGTTTCAGAATATAACGCAAAAATGAATCCGCAATGTTCAAAATGTAAAGCAGCAATGAGAAATATAACTACTCCGTCAAAGAGATAGAACGTATGCGAAACGACTATGCAGATTTAAAGAAAGAAGCAGAAAAACCAGCAGAAGATAAAATGAACATGTTGACATTTCTAAACAAAAACTATCCAACAGCTGACGATTTCCTTCTATCTGACGTCAAGAAGAAGTATAAAGAAACTTTCGGTATCGTTAAAACATTCGATGTACTGACAGAAGAAATTGAAGCCACGAAATTGTTTAGAGTCATGAACCATCGCAACATATACCATGTAAAACGCTTGTAAATAGTTATGTTAGAAAACATGTTAGAAAACATGTTAGATCTAACATTCTAACATAAACATTATTTTTATTGAATTCCGTATGAAATTTCATGAGTTTTGTATGTTTTAGACCATGTTAGAAAACATGTTAGAAACATGTTAGATCTAACATTCTAACATAAACATTATTTTTATTGAAAAAATGACCAAATTTCATTATATAACTGTTATTTTTTTACGAAGAGAACTTTTGCACTTCGTCAAAAAAAATCCCTGAAATCATATCTTTTATACAAGATAGAAAATCTTACTCGCCAAAACTCTATGAAAATCATGAAGAACAGCGAGTAGGTAAGAAATCCTGGTCGCCTAAAACTCTATGAAAATCATGAATTTCCTTAAGATAGAAAAAATAAAGCTAGTTTTTTTAAAATATTTTTTTATTTTGTATGTAAGAACAGGAAATGACAAACACTGAGTTTGAAAACAGTTAAAAAGATAGACAATAACACTAAATTGGTTAGAATAGGTGATTTAAACGTAAGATACTCAAAAAAATACAATAAATATTCTTTGTCAGACATTATATTCTCCATTTGGAAAGAAAACATCCCACGACTGGGTTAGAACTGCTTCTAGTCAGAAAATTTTGACAAGAAATCCTGAGCTTATGATATCGGTAAGATTCTATGGAACTACAGCATATCTTATAGACAAAAGTCTTTATACCAATAGTTTTGTTATGGTTAGACCCAGTTGTTGGATATAACTTCATAACATATGGTTCATTCGATACGGAACGTTGCAGTGAAGGCTTACTTTACATCGTTCAGAAACCGAAGGACTTCAATACAAAGAGATATAAGATAGGAAGAACATATAATATAACTCAAAGATATGACAGTACAGTCAATAGAGTTCAAGGTTGTGTTTGTTAACGATATGAGAGCTGCTGAAACAGAACTACTTGAAAAGTTTGAGAAAATGTATGGTGCTCCCACGAAAGGTAAAGAAACGTTTGAAGTAGATGAGATAGATAAAGCTTATAAAATTATTGACGAAGTTGCTGAAAAATACATGTAAAGCGTTTATTTTTGGTCTTTTATACAAGATAGAAAATAACGCTAATTTTATTTTTTTTTATTTTTTTATCCGGAATATAAAGACAGATATGTCAACATCAGAGAACACAACAACAGTTATAGTCCATGAAGCTATAAATGAAGAATATGAGTGGGTTCAGTTTAACAAACAACTTCGTCTCATTCGTTCGGTCAAAGACGATATGTACCAAATGCAAAGTATTTTGAATACTCTTCGTTCTACAAAGCAAGCATACCATTGGTTTGAAAACCAACAGACAAAAGAACTTTTAGAAGAATTTCCTCATATGTTTGCTACCCTCGGAAAACCGAGGGTAGAGATTCCGTACGAAAATCGTGAAAAATTGCCAAATGGTTTGAGAGGATATTATGTACATAGACTTCTTGTAAATGCTGTTGCAATGTGGGCTTCGCCTCGTTATGCTTGGAATATTTACAGACTTCTTGACGAAATTCATAGACAAGAACGTGAAGAGCTAGAGAACAAGCTTGAAGCAAAAGACAAAACCATACAGAAAAGAATACCACGTTCGGTACCAAAAGGAAAGGAAAAGAACTATAAGTATATGATTTATACTGAAGAGATGGAAAATGAAGAAGACAGAGATATGGTTATGTTGCATTTAGTCAGAAGAAACAACAAAAGCTTTTACGACCTTTGCTAAGATTTACAAATCTGACAGAAATTGGTTCTATCGCGAAAAACTTACCGATTTCAATGACCCCGAATGAAGATGTGAAACAAATAGTTCAAGATACGTTACCTCAAACACACTATGATATGAAAGGTTGTACAATACTTACCTTCAAAGAAGATTTGCCGCTACTGAAAGAAAAAATAACAGAGTATTTTGACAACTTCAAACAAGCAGAGTAAATGAACCATTTATTTTTACGCTTGACTTCAGATGGCTCAGGTAGCTCTATAAGTTAAATTGCCTCGTCAAATCCTTCCGACAGGAAGAACTCTTCCATCCGACAGAAAAATATTTTCCCGACAACTGGAAGAACTCTTGCATCCGACAGGAAGAACTCTTGCATCCGACAGAAAAAGTTTTTCCCGACAACTGGAAGAACTCTTCCTTCCAACTGGAAAAATTTTTCTTGTTGTTCGTCCGTAAACCATTCAAATTTTAGAAAATTGAGAACTTTTTGGTCGACCTTCAGAAAAAGTTTTTCCATCCGACAGAAAAATATTTTCCCGACAACTGGAAGAACTCTTGCATCCGACAGGAAGAACTCTTGCATCCGACAGAAAAAGTTTTTCCCGACAACTGGAAGAACTCTTCCATCCGACAGACTTACTAAGACTAAACATTTATTTTTTACGCTTGACTTTTTACAATTTGAACTTTGTTCGCGTAGATGTGAATTCTGAAAGAAGTATGAGGGTCTTGTATGACTTTGTACTTCTCCCATAGTTCATGTCTGTCAAACTTACCTGCCATGGACTCTTTCATAAGTTCCATGAAATCGTCTTCGGACAATCCGGGGAAAAGTACAATGTCAGTAAGTATTCTCTTTACATCCTTACTTAAACTCTTGGCTGTCTGTACACAAATGACAACTGAGATGTTAAAGTGTCTGAGCTTCTTAAGAATTCGACACATGTCTTGTTCTCTATTCTTTAACAAAGGATGAGAAGCAAAGTCATCTAAGATAAGAAGACATCTATGAGGGTAAGTCTTCCAATCGTAAGATTGCAATTTCTTCGAAATGTATTCTATCTCTTTCTGTTTGTTTCTGAAGTGTTTCTTCTCTAATATTCTCTGCATTTCCTCATTAGGGTCTTTAAACTTCGAATTTATATACTCATTTATAGCATTGTACTTCAAAACTCTTCTTTGGTACTTCTTTATCCAATCTAACAACTCAGTATCTTTTATACATACTAACTTAGACTTTTTTATAATATCTTTGAACGAATTTACGGTTTGGTCAAATTGACCAGAAGTACTACAAATAACAACTAACTCATAGAATGGGTTCTTCTCATCTAGTTCTTGTTGTTGTGCAGCCATTTTAAGATAAGTGAAAGTCTTACCCGACCCAGGTGGTGCGATTAGACCTGTTATACCATTCTGAGCAAATAAGAACTTGTCATGTATAGGCTTTATCTGAGCATTTTCTAACTTCCTCTTGTTCTTATTTAAAACATTCTCAAATTTTTTGTCAATGTCAGCAAACTTTTTTTCTAACATATTTTTAGAAAAATTAAAATTTTTATCTTTTTGAAAATGTCTAGCGATTTCGCTATCTATATTCGAGACAAACTTTTCGACAGCAAAACATCTGTAGACCATAAAATCTTACATAGTGTAAACAAGAAAGGTGAATTTGTTCTAAAGTTCTGTTTCTGGGAATATGACAAGAACCATAAAACATTACAAAGAGCAGTCTTAAAATTTGTCAATGACAGACTTGTTGACAGAGATGACGCCGATTGGAAAGATGAAGTCCAACAAAAGTTCTTAGAATGCAAAGAAGACACATGCGCTGTTCTTGAAGATGAAATAGAAAACAGAATAGAAGAGCTATTAAAGGACAAAGACCTTTTACAAAAATATGGTTCTGAGAAGTTTGACATAACTCCACCAGAGAAGAAGAAGAAGAGAGAGAAGAAAGAAAAGAAAGTAGAAGAAGAGAAGAAAGAACCAGAGCCAGTTCCAGAGAAAAGAAATTTGACATGTAAAAATAAAATTTTATTTTTAGAACATTTCTGGGTCAATGTCAATGTTCTCTTCCTCTTTAGGAGCAAACACTGGCTTAGACTCTAAAATCTTTTTACCTAATTTACCTTGAACTTCAACTATCTTAGACTCATAATATTCATAGTCGTCTGCTTTCTTTGGTTCATAAGGTATAACAAGTTTGTATGCTTTGCCTTCTTCGAGTTTTGAGAACTTTCTGTCAAAATTTTCTTTGACTGCTAACAAACCTTCTATGTCTAAGTCTTCAAAAGTTGCACCACTTTTTCTAACAACAGCAAACTTAACTGGTGCAATGTTCCAAATTTTGTCAAATGTAGACTTTTCAAAATTGTAGAAGTAAACATTCAAATATATGAATGGGTCTAGTTCTTCTTTGACTTCTGTCATGTACTTGTTGACTGAAATATATTTCGTCATCTTTTCTATCGGATAAAAAAATATTTTTTTAAAATTTACTCAGAAAAATTTTTCTTTGTATATACGCCGTTCTGAACATCTAAAAGATTTTTGACATTTGCCAAGAATGTTCGTTTAGACGCTGCCATATAACCATATTCTTGACAATATTGTTTATACGAATCGTACAATGACCTTTCATCTAAACACTCAAAGTTAGTCTCATCTATAAACAGTTCATATACACTCTTGTTTGCTTCTAACAACGTTTGTCTTTCTTCGGTATGTGGAATTTGTCTTGGATTGAACTTAGAAATATCTAATGTCATGAAATATGAGAACAAGTGGTTGTAAAAGTCAGATGTCAAAGTTTCTGCTAAGTCGTCAAAATATTCTGTATCTTGCATATGAGAATCTGACGTTCTGACAACTACATATCTTCTGTCAGAACTTTCTAACTTCATCGGAACAACATTGTTTGAAACCATAATGAAGTTTGCAACATTCTCACAAACTCTTTGGTCTTTATACTTTCTTTCAACAACTCCAACTTTGTCTGTTATAAGACTCTTCAAAGCATCTGAGTTCAAAACTTTTGTTGTATCTATACTTTGAAGTTCATTGCAAACTATAAGTTTCATATTCTCAATTGAGGAGTTAAACTTGCCGCAGATGTTTTCTAAGTTTGTCATATTCGGATTCGAATAACCTTCTAACAGTTTGCACAAAATATCTGTAAAGAAAGTGTTCTTACCAGTTCCTTGTTTTCCAATTATAATGAGAGCAGTTTCATTTTTAGCACTTGGATGTTGTAAGATGTTTGCAAACCAACATAAGATATACTCATAAACCTTTTCGTTTCCATTGCATATAATTTCTTTGACATGGTCTAACCAAGCTTCTATAACATTTTCTTTCCATTCTACTTGTTCGTATTTATATCCAGTGAAGATAGAATAGAAGTTTGGAGAAGGTGTATAGAACTTTATACCTCGAACTGAAAAATCTTCTAACTTTGACAATAAGATATCCCAAGCATCTAACATCTTCATGCCAACTTGTACAACTTTTATTTTCTTAAGTTTCTGTTTACATTCTTGTTCAGACACTATGGTTGCTCTTGGTTTGTTAAAGACAACATCCCATTCTTTCATAACATAACATTCTGGGGCAGAGTCAACATAAATGACTAAACGTTTCAAATTCTCGACTGCTTTGTTATAGTCTCGAAATGGACACATATTTCTGAACGCTTGGAAGTCATAAAAATCTGAAACATCTATTCTGTACATTTTTATAAAAATAAAAAAAAATATTTTTTTTATTCTTGACTTTGTTGTTCTTGAGCTATTTGTTGCATTTGTTGTTCTTGAGCTATTTGTTGTTGAAGTTGTTCTTGTAATACAATACTTTCACCAGTTGCATCTTCCAATTCGAAACTTTCTGCCGTCATTGACAAATACATAGGACATAAAAGTTTTACAGGAACAAAGTTTGCGTCAACTAAGGTTAAGTTTATGTTTGCCAAAGTGTTTGAGTTTACTAAAGCTGAAAACTCTGCATTCGAATGAACAATAGGCAAACCAGCAGAGAAAGTGTTGTTTATACGCATGAGTATCTTTTGGTCATAGTAGTTTCTGTCGACATTCGAATAGCACTTTGAACCTAAGTTTGAAACAATATATAAAATAGGTGTACTTAAAGTCAATGGAACAGATAGACCTTGTATGACACCTTTTCCTGTTATAGGAAACTGTTGGTAGTAAAAACCAGATATAAGTTTTGTATTATAGCTCATATCGTTTATACTAAACTCAGTCGGACATCCAAACATAATGAAACCTGCTCTAGTTGCAGCACATGTTACATCCGTCCTTAAAGTATTAAATAAGTCAACAAAACCTGTTGGTGGTATATCTGAGTAAGTATCTTCAAAGGAGTATTTTTTACCATTCACAACAACAAAGTCTTCTGGTGTCAAAAGAGCAAAACAGGCTTTAGTCGTCATCGTGTTTAAGGTCAGTTTACAATATCGTCCTTGAGGACTTTGTAAGTTTGTTGTTATAGAATTATATGACTCAGGGTTTTTAGTCGTAATAGTATAAACCACTATGTCTTCTGCCATTTACTTAGCAACTAAATTTTAATGAAATGTTGTGGTCGTCAAATATTTTTATGACGTCTGGGAAACTATATTTTAAGTTCAACGTTTCGCCTCCTTTCATAACGTATATCTTGTCAATGACATTATATGAAACACCACAGCAAGCAATGTCGGGTTCTATTTCTTTGATGTTTATATCGTCTGCCTCTGTCAAAAGTTTCAATAGTTCTTTCAAAATTTCATGAGGTGCGATGACATATGAGTTCACTTTTACAGGGTTGTGTTCGACCAAGTTTAACATTATACCCAAAGCTTGACAAATCTTCTCCTGAGTTTTAAGTTTGTCTTTAAGTTGTTGGTAGTCGTTTCGAATATCTGCAACAGAACTTAAGTCTCTGCTAACTTCAGGATATGTTGGTTGTTCTTTTACAGGAACTATTGTTATACCATCTTGGTCTTCGTATGGTTTCCCCACTTCAACATCTCTTTCTTTGACATTGACAACAACACTTTGACTGTTTGTTTGAGTTGGTGAATTTAACTTCACATCTGCCACTGCCATTAAACCTTTTGAAACACTTACGCTTCTATTTTTCGGAAATGACATTTTACTTAGAATAAAAAGATGGACGTATTTGAGTATCTCTTCGAATTGAAGCAAAACAAAGTTTACACACACAAACAATACAAATACATTGACAGAATAGTTCTTTACACAAACAATGGAAAATGTTATAGAATAGCAGTCTTTGCTGAACCAAAATATTTTCATAAAGCAAAGAAAGTTGGTATAACCGAGATGGTGAAAGTTCTTGAAGCAGACAAAAATATAACAACAAAACTTACAGATATTTCTAAAGGAAAGTTTTTAATACAATACTATGTTAAGACTGGCGTACTGTCAATATTTGACGGAGAGAAGTCAGTTCAAGAACAACTTACTGACCTGCTGCCAAAATCTGCTCGATGGAAGCTGTCGTTATGCCAATCTGAGGAGCCCCAGCAGGTTTCATCGAACGAATCTTCAAAGAGCATCTTCCGTGAAAAGTGCTATTGGTTTTGTAAACTTCTTTGCTCTCAGTTCATCTGGACCGTCTCTGTCACCAGTATATTGTATTTGTACAGTACCAACAGTTGAAATACCACCCATAAAGTCTTCTGAGTCAGCAAATGGAATGCCAAGCCAAAAGTTTGAACGGTCTCCATTTGTATATTGAGTTTTTTGACCTCCTGTATGAGTCCATACTTTCACATATGGCATAATAGAACTTTGCATTTCAGGGTTAATGGTTGTTGTGAAGTTGTTGTTAAAGTTCATAGCATCTAATGTCAAGTTGTATGACCTCATATCCTCAACTGTAGAATATTCTTCTCTTGGATAGTATTTGCCATCTATGTTTATATGGTATTTAATACCAGGGTTGTAGAAGCAAGAATAGTCATTTATAGTTCGTCTGAACAGTACAAACATAGTATCTGCATGTTTCATTGCAGTTGTTAAAGCAATATCTGTTCTTGCACCTGGGTCAGCACTTTGGTTTCCAACTTCACCTGCAAAGTCTTTGACAGATATTTGGTGTATAGGGAACATAAGTGGAACTGCAATATATTTGGCAGCTAAAGCATTTGAAATATCTGGGTCCAACATATAGACTGCAAGTCTGCTTTCTATTCTCTTGCATTCAAATTTTTCGCATGTGAACTTAACTGGGTCCCAAGCATCTCCAGCAGCATTGAAATAATAGTTTACTTCAGTGTTGAGGTTTGAGAAACCAAAGTCTAAGTCAACTTTGTTTTTGCAAAAGTCGGCGAATGACGTTTTATTTGTTCCCACTACGTCTGTAAGAGTGAATGGGTCTTGCGTTGGTGCAATGACTAAGTTATTTTTGCTTGGAGTAAGTTCGATAGAAATTTTTCCTGCCCAGTTTGGCAAGTATCTTAAAAACCTGAAGATGAGGAAAGATGACAAAGGAACTCTAAGTTTCAGTTTTACTTTGGTTACTGCTGCTGCAGTTTGTCCAGAAAGGTTAACATAAACTCCTGGAACGTTAGGGTCAAGTCTTCTTATTTTCTCAATGGTGGCATACTGGTCTGTTTGTTCTCTAGCTTGTGGTTGTACTGAGTTTCTCAAAGCGAACCATTCATAGTTTGCCCATGTTACTGTTTGAACTAAGTCAGAGTTAGAATATATCTTATATCCCATGAAAACTTCTGGAGCATATTGGTATCCGACATAGAAAATTCCATTGCAACCTTTCTTGTCAGACAACTTGGCAGAAGGTTTTATTTCAATGTCTTGTTCCACGTATAAGAATGAGTTGTCAATAGAAATAATATGAAACCTGTCGCAAGCAATATCTACTGTTGTTGAAGAACCTTCTCCAAACTCACCTACATTTCCATAAGAAACAGCAGTTGTATATTCGTAAGTTCCAGGAACTATTTCTGACCTTCTAATGGCATTGTCGCATTCGTTATACCATTCGGAAACATTTCCGTTCATAGCATCCAAAACTGTTGGCGTTATATTCTGAGCGGCGTACATTTCATATGAGTAAAAATATAGAATAGTTGGATTTATATGTCATAATAGAACCCACTCCGACCAAGCTTTACTTTCTTCCTGACTGAGTTTTTAACTCTTCTTTTTCCTTCATTGCCCTCTGCTTGAAGTTGTTGCATCTTTGCATTATGTTCATCTAGTATGTTGCAAATTTCCCATGTCCTTTTTGCCTTTTGGCTCTGGTCGCCCATCTCAGGTAACCTATATCCTAGAAAGAGTTTGTCATAGTCTGTATTTGAGTCTTCGCGTATTGTTTGCATGACTCTTTCCTGAGTTTCCGGTTCAAGCTCTTCAAACAGTGCCTGTCCATATGGAATATGCTCGTTTCCAAATATATGTTTTTGTAGCCATTCTGGTTTTCTTTCCATGTTACCAACTATATCTTTTGTGAATGGGAAAGCTTTTACCCAATCTTTCAGTCTTGCGTCGTTTATTTCTGTAGTTGGTTTTATTTTGTCAAGGAACATGTTTTTCAATACTAACATTTCATTTGGTACTGTCAATTTGAGTTTTCTTAAATATTCATCCCTTCTCAGTTCATTGTCTGCAAAGTAAGTTTTTATGACATTTTGCAAACTTTCATTTGCAAGGTCATGTACAATAGGTTCTCTTCCTTCTCTCTCCCTAACTGTCTTTCTAAACTCTTCACCAAATATACCATCTCTATGGTTCTGTGTAGTTCTTTGAGATAAATGTTCTAGAACGTCAGGTGTTATATTTCCATCAGCCATGTTCATTTCATACTGGTCCAAAATATCTGCATGTTTCATATCTTTCAATGGCATTAAAGCCGCGCTTAAAATACCAGCTATATCTGGTTCACCATTGACTTCCATTGCGTCTACAACTTCTTGGAATTGTGGTTGTAAGTTTATGAACCACCTATCCGGGTTAGCTTTATGACCCCATCTCATTGTAGTTCCATCGTCTGCAGAAACAAAAGTAGGTTTGTTTCCATCTTGGTTAGGTTCTGAATGAACTTTAAACAATGTTTCATTTCTATATGTTTTCTTGAAATTTAACCTTTTATTTTCACCGAGTTCATCCGAAGATTGAACGTTAAATGCTCGTAAGTAAAAAGGGTTGTTGTATTTGTGTACATTTTCTTTCAGTGCTTCCATTCTATGCTGAATATTTTCATCTGGTGTTGGAGTCTTTTGTATGTCGGCAAACATTTTTCGATATTCTTCTACTATGTCAGCCGAATCTTTCTTAGACTCTTGGAAATATTCCATATTCACCTCATGCTCTTGTTGAGGGTCAAGATTTTTCGGCTGTTCCAAATCTTCATCTAGTTCTGTGAAGTTAGTTTCCAAAGGAGTGACTTGTTCGTTTCCTTCAGGCTCTTCTAGCTGTTGTTGCTGAACTATTTCTTCCATGTCTGGTTGTATCTGAACTTCTTCCTGTGGAGTTTCTTGTACCTCATCTGCTGGCATTTCATATATTCCGAGACCGTTTTCAACAATTTCCCTATCTACGTCATCCGCATTCATAAGCTTTTGTTCTTTCGTTCCGTCTCTATTTTTACGCGTTTCATGACGAAAGTTGAATTGTCATTTAGCTCTGACATCAAATATCTCGGAGTAAATTCATCCATGTCATTTGGATGATATGCTATTAAATCATATCCCTTAGCGAGCTTGTATTTTCCAGGTTTGAGATTATATCCGTTTTGGTGCTGAGCCATAAAGCTAAATAGGTTCGGGTCAGTATTTCCATCCTTGAACTTTCCAATAGCTTCTTTATATCTGTCACTAAAGTCAACAGTATCTGGGAAACCACACTCTTCTTTAAGCATTTTTAAGAATTCTTGGTTTCCTTGTTCTCTACTTCTTTTATGTCCTTGCTCTGTTTGTGGTTGTTGTTGTGCAGGGTTTTGAACTGTTGGTTGCTGTGCTGGTTGTTGTGTTGGTTGTTGTGCTGGTTGTGGAGGTGGTTGTTGTGCTGGTTGTTGTGCATGCCTGTGTCTGTGTCCATGTGACGATGTAAATGTTCTAGGTAGTCCTGGTGCAGGTGCTTCTCTTGGAGGGTTTGGTGGTATATAAGTTCCACCAGCTGGCACATATGTTCCATCTGCAGCGTAATGTCCTACCTGACTTTTCGTTTTTAAGAAAGCATTTACTAGGTCTGTTTTGGTCTGTTGTAACTCTTTTTCTTGACTTTCCACAACAGTTGCTCTAACGGCGTCATAGGCACTTTGAACTGCCTGTCTCGTTGCTGCATCTGTTATTTTCGTCATATTTTGTGCTACTTCTTTTAACTCTTTGTCGAAACCTTCAGACTTCAGTTTCTTTCCAGATGAGAAGTCGTTCACTTGTTTCACCTTACTATGAAGAGCTTCGAAGGCGTTCTTAAAGTCAGCATTTGTTAAAGCTTCATTTGAACTGTCTTCATCCGCTTGTATTTTTGTCCTTATTGACCCTATGAGTTGGGCTGCTTTAGCGTTGGCTTGGGCATCTAACCAGTCATTGTTAGCTTTTATATATTCTGCGCTTTTCATTGCCTTTTGCATAGCCGCGTCGTTATTTTTACTTTCTTGTGCTAAGTTTTCATACTGTACGGTTTGGTTCTGCAACTGTAAAAGTTTTTCTGCCTTTACATTTGCTTCAACTTCTTTTTTATACTCATCGCTATCCATATATGTCTTCAGGGCTTTTTGTTTTATCTCTTCATCTTTCAGTACTTTATATTGAGTAGTATGGTTTTTCAAATTTATGACATCTTGTTCCATTTTTGCTACTTCTGTTGCTTTTTCTGACACTTTTTTCGCATATTCCTCTGTACTTAGTTCTTTCAGTTGTTCTTCTTTCTTCTTTTTCTCTACGTTTAACTCATTGAGTTTCTTTGTGTGTCTGTCATATTCTAGTTTTCTTTTCGTTTTCACTTATTTGCTTCTGTATGTCTATGTTTGACTTTTTGACATCTGCTATTTGATTTTTGAGTGAACTCAAATTCATTTGACTTTGAGGGTTATATGCTGTTCCGTCTGCAGCTCCACCATAGCCTGCCATTTTCGCTAAAAGTGCCGCTCTTAAACCTCCACTCTGTGCACCAACAACTCGGTTTAAAAGCATAGGATTGCTTGACATTTGTTGCAAATAGTGGGGTCATTCAGCATTTGTTTTGCAACTGTTGTTGGTGTCAGTTTTACTATTGGATGTTTCAATGCTCTCTTCCTCTTACGTATATTCTTACGTAGCTTACGTGGCATTTTAAGTGAAGTTAAAAAGCGGTTTTTGACAGATGTTTATTGTGACTTCTTCGTAAAGACTTTGTTGAGATTTCTTCGTAAATGAGTGTAAATGACCAAAAAATAATGTTTATGTTAGAATGTTAGATCTAACACCTTTTCTAACATGTTTTCTAACATCGTAGAAAACTCATGAATTTCTTCGTAAAGACTTTGTTAAGATTCTTCATCTAATTTCTCATGAACTTTCTTGTCTATGTTTTGTTAAGATTTCATCGTAAAGACTTTGTTGAGATTTCTTCGTAAATGCCCTAGTAGTATATTTTGGTGTAAATTTCATGAAAATTCACGATGTTAGAAAACATGTTAGAAAAGGTGTTAGATCTAACATTCTAACATAAACATTATTTTTGGTGTAAATTTCATGAAAATTCACGATGTTAGAAAACATGTTAGAAAAGAGGTGACATCTCACCTCTTCACCTAAATTATATTTTTGGGTCATTTACGCTCATTACGATGAAGTCTTGACAAAACATTTACGAAGAAGTCTTGACAAAACATTTACGAAGAAGTCTTGACAAAACATGAAAACATTTATATTTTGTGAAAAGCTCCTGGAAGACCTCCGAATAAAAACTTCATTTATACTAAACATCTTCGGGGGCTAGAAGGCACGAAGTGCCTGGAAGCCATCCCCCAAGAAAAAAAAACTTCATTATACTCATTCATCCTCAGGGCTAGAAGGCACGAAGTGCCTGGAAGCCCCACTCCCTTTTTTTTTTTTTTTTTTTTTTTTTTTTTTTTTTTTTTTTTTTTTTTTTTTTTTTTTTTTTTTTTTTTTTTTTTTTTTTTTTTTTTTTTTTTAATAAAATATAATAATTTATTTATAGCATTTTTTACTATACTGTAATAAAAAATTAATTATAATAAATTAAATGTTTATTAAATCAAATGTTTTCTTTGCAATAATATTTTTAATGTTGAGTAAACAATGTTGGGATCAAGTGTATCATTTTTCAGACCTTTCTGAACAGCTTCAAGCATACTGATGCATTCGACTTTTTTAAATTGTGTCATTTCTTCGAAATCTCTTGTGACATTTTTGATAACTTTAACACTTCTCTCTGAATCCAGACCTTTAATTTGCAACTTAATCAGGAATGAAGGAACAACACTGGAATATAACTCGATGACAAGTTCATCGAGTCGAAGATTTCGCCTTTCTGGGAAGTACTGGTGCTTCAAAACCTTGAAATGTAATTCCGAGATGTTGTTTGTTCCATCTCCTTCATTTCTATAGCGAAGCATCCACCTGTCAAGATGATGGCGCCACTGTCGGTCAAAGTATTCACGGGCAGCAGGTTCCTCATTTAAAATTTCTTCTAAATTGTTGTAAACTTCATCAGGATCAATTTCTTCCTCTTCAGAACCAAAGACCAATAACTTCATTAAGTTATAGAAAGTTTCGAAGTTGGAACGATCTTGAAACTTTTCAGCCTTTCTCATGACAGCGCGCAACACATGAACGCCACACCAAATGATCTGGCATAAGGGGATGGCTGTTTCAACAGCATTTGTGATTTGAGGTGCGCAGTCCATTGAAAAATAAGATGGTTCGCGATTGATGGAGCCAAAATATGCTGTGAGACAAACTTGTATATTTTCACTTGTGTCGGGCCAAACGAAAAAATACAAAAACGGAAAAACAATTGATTCCGCGAATTTGCCAGTGACGGCATAAAATGGTATGCGAGAGCGCAAGAGCTTATAAGTGGAATCAATGTGATAAGTTTGTATTTGATGTGAAAAAGCATTTGCTTCGAATGGGGCGTAATAGAAAATCATACGATCTGGCTCGTGAATAAACTCGATGAGATCATCCGGAGAATGACTCTTAACCATGTCGACAAAAATTGCAAGAGATGTAACATCATCCGCTGAGAAACGGGTATTGATTGCATGAAGGCGTTTAGAAAACTTTTTTAAAGCATCTGTAGATTGTTGAAACATTTCCGGAATGATCCCACTATCAAATGGGATATTAAGATCTTTGAAACACCTTAATTGTGCGTAAACACGGTCTTGATTTGATTCAAAATATCTTGTTAAATAAGATCTATAAAAATATGATGTAATTTGTTGTGATTTGTTTGGAAAAGGGGCAGAATGATTGTGGGTGTTAATACATTTTCGTATGTGGTACTTGTCATCGGGAAGTGTATCAACAAGGAAGCGACATGGACAATTCGGCCACTTACAATTAAATTGGATTTGATTTCTTTCTTTCCTAGTTTTATATGAATAACTACAACCTGCTTGGATTTCTTGTTGCACTCCATACTTAAGCAACTCGATATATGTGAGTTCGTGATCTTGGATCTGCATTAAAATGAAATGATTTGAAAGAATAAAGAATTTTGAATATATTGGTCTTATTTTGATAAGCTTGGTCGTGTTTTGAATAGCTTGGCCATCTAATTCAATTATGATCTTTGAAAATTAGGTGAAATAAAACTAAACATAAATGTAAAACTAGGGATATGAAATTTTGGTTGTACACCACTTGTATGTGCCGGATACCATTGTGTCAAATTTTTTCTGAAATTAACTTTAAAAGTACTAAGTAAGATCATGAGATATAGCAATATATGTTTAAACCAACTTATATTTTGGTTGTACACCACTTGTATGTGCCGGATACCATTGTGTCAAATTTTTTCTGAAATTAACTTTAAAAGTACTAAGTAAGATCATGAGATATAGCAATATATGTTTAAACCAACTTATATTTTGGTTGTACACCACTTGTATGTGCCGGATACCATTGTGTCAAATTTTTTCTGAAATTAACTTTAAAAGTACTAAGTAAGATCATGAGATATAGCAATATATGTTTAAACCAACTTATATTTTGGTTGTACACCACTTGTATGTGCCGGATACCATTGTGTCAAATTTTTTCTGAAATTAACTTTAAAAGTACTAAGTAAGATCATGAGATATAGCAATATATGTTTAAACCAACTTATATTTTGGTTGTACACCACTTGTATGTGCCGGATACCATTGTGTCAAATTTTTTCTGAAATTAACTTTAAAAGTACTAAGTAAGATCATGAGATATAGCAATATATGTTTAAACCAACTTATATTTTGGTTGTACACCACTTGTATGTGCCGGATACCATTGTGTCAAATTTTTTCTGAAATTAACTTTAAAAGTACTAAGTAAGATTATTTATTTTTGCATAATATAATGCCAATATGGTTTCTTTTAATTTTATTTCATTTATAAGCAAATCAGATTTACCCAAAAACTCCACTCCATAAGCGTTCATTTGCTAAATTAAAAAGTGACAATGGGCTAGTCTGTCCCTTTCTCGAAAAAATCATGTTCTTATAAAACTCGCTGATTTTGCAATTTTTATGTGATTTGAAGTGATAGAATGTATTATCATCTTACTAAAACATATACTTTATTGTTACATTCACAAAATATTAATCAGAACACTAGGAAAAGTGGATTTTCGAAAAAAGACGATAACGATTATTTGCAAATCGCCTCTCAATTTTGAGAGACTTTCAATTTTTACAGTGGACCCTTAACATGAATAACAATAATTTTACACTAAAAATACAAAAATATAAACAAGCATACTATAATAAATACAAACAATGAAATAAACTTAGCGCTGTGTATTCAAAGAATTAAGCGGCATACTAACAATTATTGAAGACATAAGGTTTGCCATGGGCTGCCAAAGGTAGGAGCTCTGTGGGATGCAAATATAGTCCTTTATTGGATCTATGTATTGGATAAATTTGTTATTAAATTGAGGGAAATGCATGTGATAAAGTTGGCTAAAAAGCTGTGCAATTTTGAATTTTGTTCTCATTGATGATTCTGGGTCAATTACTAATTGGAATCCTTGGTCAACTATGTAGCTCAAATCTGATTCAGTAAACCGATTTTGGTTTGTCATAAGATAATGTATGGTTGTGGATGACCATGTACCTGTTTCACTAATTGCTTCATCAAAAAGGTCTTTAAGGAAAAGATCTGCAGAGAGACGACGAGTAGGATGCATATAATAAAATTAAAAATTGAATCATTCAGAAAAAATAAACATCTATCTTTTAAAATCTTAGTTTATTATTAAAACCAAGCTTATGTCAAAATCCTTGATTATTTTTTGTGAAACTTTTTCAAATTTTAAGCTAGTCGAACGGTTTGAGCTTTTATATCGGCCTTTCAATAAATAAAAAATCACATCATATTCATTTTTTAAATATTATTAATAAGCGCAATATACCATCACGTTTGTTTAATGTGCATTTATTTCAATGGTTATCAACATTACGGGGTAGTTGTAATCATGCATTATTTATTGAGATAATTAATCTTTTTTATAAAGTTCATGATGATGATTCTGTTGAAAAAAATTTGAGAAGCAAATGATTATTTTTTGAATATTGATTTTTTGCTAACCGCTTCCCTATCTAATATACAGATATTTTCTCCATTACTCAGTCATTTTCCACATATTTTATATTTTTTTATTCTCAAATTTTGGATTATTTTATCGTTTAACATCCTCTCAAAGCTTTTACATTCTTTTTTCAAACCTAGTATAATACCATCTTTTATCTAATCAATAATACTCTATATTATACTCATTAATTTTTATAGAATGTATCTTTCCCCTGCCAATCTGATTAGATTATTTCAAAAAACTGGACTTCTTATCAGATTTTTAGAATTTCTTATACACAACACCACATCCTCATTAATGCATCAAGATTTTTTAAAAATTAAATTTGCTCCAAAAATACCTATATTTATATTGTACTATTATAATCTTCAACATAGATTAGATTATATTTTATTAACATTGTCAAAAGTACTTCACAATTATTTATTTTTTGAAAACATTTTTTTCTGAATATCTTCAAAAAATAAAATTGCTAAACTTCATCATATCAATATATTATGAGAACCGCTAATTTCCTCCTTCCATTTTACACTTATTCTCAAAAATTTCCCTCAATTTTCCCCAAAAAAGCAACAGATTAATCCATTGAGAGTTATCAAAAATTTTTTTACAAGTGAAATTGCAATTTAAACATCAGTATCATTTACTTATATGATTAAACAACAAAGATACAATTTATACGTTATAAATTAATTTTGCTTCTTAGCAGCTTCTTGTTGTTCATATTGTCTTAACAGTTCTTCGAATTCTTCTTGCTGCTGCCTAAGCAATTTCTCGAACTCTTCTTGTTTTTCTTGAGGGGCATCTTCAAGTTTCTGCTTTGCTCCTACTAACCTGTTGAATATGTTTCTGACTGTTCTGAGACCTTCATGAATTGGTCCAGGGAAGCCACGCTGGAAAATGATATATAAGTTTCCTTTGAACTGTGTATTTCCACGGCATGGCATACCTTCGTTCTTTATATACTTCAACTTTGAGAAATCAATTGGTTTTCCTTCTTCTGTACAAACCTGGAGTTCTCTGCCATCTGGAGTATCGATTGTAAAGGCTGTTCCGAACTTTTGTTCAACGATTGAGCATGTATGTGTGTAGTATAAGTCATCTCCATCTCTGACAAACTTCTTCGGACACTTCTGAGAGATAATGAGAATAAGATCAGCAGAAATCTTTCCTGGATATTCATCACCCATATTTTCTAAGATGATCTTCTCTTCATTAGGGATACCTGGTTCGATATCGATGGTAATTTCTTTCTTGCTGTTTATCAATTTGTGGCCATGGCAATGATGACATCTGACTTCTGGTGGGATCATGTAACCAACATTCTTGCAATGTTCACATGGGAACATGAATTGTAAACCACCTGGTGATTTGGAGCCAGCGCCATTGCATTCTGGGCAGACTGGATATTCTTTTCCGTCTGTTGATCCAAATCCGTGGCAGAATGGGCAAACTTGGTGGTATTCGATTTTGGTTGTGAATTTGCCGCCTGTGTAAATCTTTGAAAGTGGAACACGGATTAATCTGATTGACGGTGAAACTTTGTCTCCCTTTGGAGCGGCTCTACTTCTTCCAAGGCCGAGAATCTGTGTCATGACTTCAAACAGTTCAATATCTTCTGGTGTCTGTGGAACCTCTTCACCACTTCCGAATTTATCGTATCTTTCACGTTTAGCTGGATCCTTAAGAATTTCGTAGGCTTCTGAAAGCTGTTGGAATTTCTCAGTTGCATTTGGATCATCTTGGTTTCTATCTGGATGTAATTGCATAGCTTTCTTTCTGTAAGCATGCTTGATCTCATCCTGTGTTGCTGTTGGAGGAACACCGATAATATCGTATAATGACTGGACAGATGTGTTTGGTTGTGCACTCATTATTTATAAATGAAGTGAAATCGAAATTTTTCATAGAGTTTATTTATGAAAAAATTTCTATCACGATCAGATTGAGGGGTTGTGATCGGAAATTGATAACTTTACAATCGTATGTAATGGTTTATTTTTGACAAAATTTTTTTACCGCTCTACAAAAATAGAAGATAGACAATCACAGACATAAAAAACGTCAAATGCTTGACCTTACAAAGGCAATTCTTCTAAATTTATTTCATTTTTTCGATAAAATTCCTCTAAATTCATCAAATTCAATTTTGATCATTATGATTGAGGGACCAATAATAAGATTATCCATATGAACAACAAACAAATTACATAGAAAATGTATCAGATTTATATATCCTCGTTTAAAATCATCTATTGCTAAATAGATTTGCTTGAAAATATAATATATGCATGATTTAAATGATCGTATTGTCAATATCATCAAATTTATGTATGCGCTACTTCATTAATTAAGCATTTTAAACATTTATAGTCATTTCGTTTTCATTTATTCTTTTTTTGCATTTTTGTTTTGTGAAATTGCATTACTCATCATTATTAGCAATAATACTTTCTAAGAATATTCCTTTATTAGTCTGTGTGATTGAGGTTTTGCTAATATTATCAATATCGATCAACGATTAACTAAAGATACACAACATATATAGGCTTAACCATACACTTGGATAATGCTAGTAATAACCCTAATTTGAAAAATATGACTCAAGTAAATTTGTAATTTCATAATAAACTATTAAGGAATTGATTTAAATCCTCTTTATTAAGAATATTTTTCATTTCAAAAATTAGTGGTTTTATTCGAATGAATGTTGATGAATTGATAAATGCAGTTACGTCTTCATCAATAGTCTTAGATTTCGACAAAGATACTTCTTTTACCATCTTAAATGTTACATCTTCAAAACAATCATCTTATGAAATTTCAGATTCTTTAATTGACAACAATGATGATGCAGAATCATGGGACTTTCCTTCCATAGATACAAGAGTCTTATATTCAGATCAAATTAAGACAATTTGCGAAGATTTTGTTCTAAAATTTCAACAGAAAGATACAAATGTAGAAGATTTTTTAACATCATTAGGTAAAAAGATATGCTTAATCTCAGATCAGTATTTATTCGATTTAACTTTAGTTTTCTTTAACTTTAACATCTTAAATCAAATTCCAATCTTCTTTGATAACATATTTTCACCAACTTACGCTACACTTAAGCAGAGTACAAAAGAGAAACAGCAGAAGTTACTATCATTACGCTATTTAACATTTAATACTTTATTTCAGAATCCATCTGTATGTTTGACAGATATTTGCCGCAAATGGATCATTTATCCAGAGATATTTTGCGAAATCTGCTATCTTTTAAGCTTCAACGTGATTGATTCTGTTCCAAAAGAAGATGATCAAATAAAATTCATCAGAATGATCAGAGAATTCGTAATACAACTTCTCAATCAATCAACAGACGATAAAAACTTACATCAGATACAAACAGCAAGAAAATCTTTGTTATTATTAATAAGAGAATTATTTAAGTCCCAAAAATTTGCGGAACTCATTGTAAATGATGCAATCATCGTAAGCTTCTTAATCATGTTCATTTCTTATGATAATACAAGGAAATTAGTCTTAAAAATGTTGAAAGGAAATATTACAAAAAGTGACATAATTATTTCACACATCAACTCGATAATTGTTACTAATTTAAAGGTATCCAGCAAAGGAAAGTTCAATATGATGAATGACCTGCTTGAATACATTAATAATGAAAGAGAAGTTGAAATATTTTCGAATTTAGTGACAGAAATCATAAATTTGTTGAAAATTTGGAATCCAGAAGAAGACACAGTTGAATTTATACACAAAACAATTGATTTCTTTATAAGGATCAATGCTGATTATAAGACAATTCGAAATCTCGAAATTCCTTTGTTCAAAATCAAAAATCACGACAAAGATATTTTGTTTTCTTTGATTTCTTTGTTGTATGGATTTAGAACTGATATAATTCTGTCGAGAGTTCCTATTTCTCATGTTTACGCACTTAACATTATTTATACTTTATACAAAGAATCAGATCTGATTGATGTTTTGAATTTTGTTGAAAATTTATGTGATTTTCAGATTCAAAATTTGGAAAAAATGAGAGAAAGTGACTTTGATTTACTTATTTTGAATGACATAAAGAAACTTCGTGATGAAAACTACAACAACAGCAAATATATAATTGATTTAACTAAAGATAAAAATAATGAAATACAAAAGAATCAAGAAGAAGATAAAAATAATGGAGACAAAGATAAAAATGAAATTGAACAAAAGAGTAAAGAAGAAAATATGATTAATAATGAGAAAAAGGAAGAAAATCAAGAAATTAAAAATGATGAAACTAAAAATATAAATGAAGATAAACAAAAGAATAATGAAGAAAATCATATTAATAATGAGAAAAATGATGGAAATAATGAATCTGAAAATGTTCAAACATCTAGAATTAGAGAAGAAAATCAAGCAGAAAACAACAATAGTGAAGCTAAAGATGATTTAATTAATGATATTAAAACTATTTCATTAGATGAAGGAAAGAGATTGGAAAAGATAGAGAAGTTGTTCCATATTCTGTTGAAAATTGTTTCATTTATTTCGAGTCCAAAAGTTGTTCAGTCAATTATTGATTTAATTTCACCGAAAATATACAAGAATCAGTTCATTTTGAGTGAGTTTCATTTAGTTTTCATTAAGAAACTACTCAAAATATTCCAAGACGAGCTAATGTCGCCACTTGAATCTCTTTCTCTTTCCGATGTAAATTCAATTCCTCTCCAAGAAAAAGACAAAAAATTTGACTCCAAAAACGGACTTCTTTTCAGTTCATGGATTTATTTATCAGATACAAATGACTTGTCCAAACTAATCAAAATAACACAAGATGATAAAAACAGTTTGCAAATTTTGATTTCTAAAAATGGTTTCACAATAAATAATGAACAGATTCAAATCGATTTGGAAACAGAAAAATGGTCATTTTTAGCAATTTTCGTCGAAAAAAACTTTGTCAATATACAATTTGACAACAATATTTTGGTGCAAAAATTTGATATTAAAAGTGAAATTGTAAACGGAAAAGAACTAACAATTGGAGGAACTTCGAAATCTAAAATCAGAATGGGAAACATTCATATCTCCCAAAACCAAGAATTTCCTTGTCCAAAATTGTTCGGAATGGGTCCAAAAAATAATTTTGATTCTTATTATTCTATCACTGTGTCAAAACCGCAAAATCAACAGAATTTTTCAGATGTTTTCTTCACTTTTTATGATGTTGAAGTTCTTCTTCCTTTATTTGCGTTTTTGGATGTCAAAAATACAAAAGGTGACAAAACCGCCAATTTATTAGAAACTGTTTTTGAATTATTTAGGATTATGTTTTTAGTTAACAAGGAAAGTCAAAACAAATTTGCTAAATCGAATGGTTTCTTTGTTATCAAATATTTGCTGATGAATTCTGATCCGAAAAATCTTAATTTTGATTTATATTTGATGTTTTATAACTTGTTTTTAGTTTTAGAAGACGAAGAAGCAAAAAAACAGATCTTTGTTTTGTTTTTAACCAATTTTGACTTGTTTAAATCTGAAGAAGTCCAAAATTTGATATTAGATCACATTCTGTCAAAATCATTTTTACAAAATACAATTTATTTTGAGAAGTTTACAACATTTAGCGATTATTTGTCACTTTTGTTTACAACGAATGCCAAAACAATAAGATCCAAGATATTGCAGCTTTGCTTTAATATGTCACAGATTGTTTTCACTCAGAAAGATTTTAATTTATTAGTTTCTTGTTTCGGAATTTTTGTTGATTCGCAAAAAGTCGAAATTTCGAATCTTTTTATGAAAATTTTGCAAAATTCGCAGAATAATTTGGAAAAACTCAATCCAAAGGACATCTGGTTCACATTTAACAATATCTACCATTGTATCAACTCTTTCACAGATTCGAATTATTACTTTTTAATTACAATTATTTGTAAATTTTACAAAAAAATTCCAGATGAAAATTTGACATTAAATGACCATGTAAATTTGTTAATAAGACATTTCTCATCATGTGAAACGAAAATATCAGAAATTATGCTGTCAGATATTGTTGAGTTGATGACAAAAGAGTTTCCCGAATTGTTCCCTTTGTTTTCTTATTTTGTACAAAAATCAAATCAAATTCAATACTTCCAAAAAGTGACACCTTCTTCTCAATTTATTACATCATATAATTGGTGTCTAAATGCTATAATAACTGCAGTTAAATGCCAAGATTTACACGAAACAGCCGCAATTTTCTCTTTTCTTTGTTTTTGCTCGAGTTCTGAATGGAGAAAAATTTATGAAACAATAGAAATTGTTTGTCAAGCAAATGACATAAATTCAGAGGTTTACAAAAAGCGGTTTCTTATTGTAGTTTCTAATTACATTTTATTATCTGATTTTTCAAATATTGAAGATATTATTTCGACAATGAATTTGATTGTTTATTATTTATTTTTCAAGAAATTTAATTTTTACAATCAAATATTGAAATCAGATTTTGAAGCGTCACCTTTTAAAAAGTTGTCACTTTTTGAGAAAACGAACAACGTTGAGTATAATCCTGTTAATTCTACATGGGCAGCATTAGGTGGATATATGCCAGAATTTGACAAAACCGTTGATTCAAATCTGACATTTGATAATTTTATTTGTTTTGGCCTTCAAACGTCTATTGGAAATGAATGGAAAGATTCAGAAGTTGCTTTGTTATTTCTTGGTTTAATTAAGAAATATAACATTAAGACATTTTATAATTTAGGAATTATTACTGCAGCTTTTTTGATTACTACTAATTTTAATGAATCAATTGAATGGTTTAAATCATTCATGTTCGAATCAGAGAGTAATTTAATCTACTTGAATATGTTTTCTCATCGATTGTTGAAATACAAAAGTTTCCTTTCTAATGTCAAACAAAATTCCAGCTTGTTTGAAGATTTCAACAAATCAATACAAAACGTATTGAATGAATATTCTAATATAACTGTTATTAATGTCAATGAATGCCATTCTAAGATAAAACAGTGTTCGATGAATTCGTTTAAGAAATGCAGAGAAATAATCAACAGTAATTTGGTTGATTTCCAAATTTATTTGAGGAAAAACATGAAAAATGATAGTAATATTTCTAAATGTGAAAGGTCATGGCACAAACTTTGGCAGAACTTAACAACTATCGGTTCTCCTTGGTTCATTTGCTCAAATAGTTCTGAAGAAATTAAATGGATGAGATCACCTCACATTTGTCAAAATTTGTGTCCTATGAAATTGAAGAGAAACAAACACTTTGATGACCATTTGTTTGCATCATTCGCGAGAGACACAGGATCATTTAAATCTGCCGAACAAATGCTTTTGAACTACAGAGCACAAAACAAAGAAAAAGATTTAGACATTTTCAAGAAAGTTGTTGATGATTTCGACAATTCTTTGGACAATGAAATAAATCAGTCTCAAAGCCAAATATTCGTCTCTGATTGCCAAATCCGAAAGGTCACAGAAAATGTCAAGGCTGTCTTAGTTCTCTATAAACATTCATTGACATTGACAAAAGAGAAAAATGGTCAAACAAAAGAAATTTTTTATTCTGAAATTAATAACGTATGTTTAAGGTTAGTTATACAAAAACAGACTGCATTTGAGCTAATCTTGAATGATGGAAAACCATACTTTATTGATATCTTTACAGATCCTAGTTATGTTGTTAATTTCATTACAAAACAAATGTCAAAAAATGTCAATCATGATTTGTCACTTTTCACCAAAAAATGGGTTGAAAACAAGATGTCTAATTTCGATTATTTGATGCAGCTTAATTCCTTAAGTTCTAGATCGTTTAATGATCCTTCTATTTACCCTGTTTTCCCATGGATTCTTTCTGATTACGTGTCAGAAAAATTAGATTTACATGACAAAAATGTTTTTAGAGATTTATCGAAAACTGTTGGCGCATTAACCGAACAAAGACTACAAGAGATCCTCCAGAAAGTAGAAGACATGAAATCCTTTGGACAACCCGCTTACATGTACTCTTCTTACGCTGTTTGCCCATTAAGTGTCTTTTTGTGGCTGATTCGACTTGAGCCATTCACGAAACTTCATGTAGATTTGCAGGGAGGAAGGTTTGACCATGCAGCAAGATTGTTCAACTCATTGTACGAAGCTTATAAACTTATAACAACTTTGTTGAACGATTATAGAGAATTAATACCAGAATTTTACTTTTCAAGTGAATTTCTGACGAATATGAACCATTTTGATTTGGGACAAGCGAATGGAAACAATGTTAATGATGTTTTATTACCTCCTTGGAGCCATAATGATCCGAATGAGTTTATTTATAAGATGAGGAAGGCATTGGAATCTGATTACGTATCAGAGAACATAAACAAATGGATTGATTTGATTTGGGGAGTTAATTCTCGTGGAAAAAACGCTGAATTAAATCATAATACTTACATCCAAGAAATATATGGTGAAATTTGGGACACAAACATCACAGATAGTTTCACCATCAAACAAATCAAAGCAAACTTGAACCACGTCGGCCAAGTTCCCCCTCAACTGTTTTTTGAAAATCATCCAGTCAAAAAACTTACGAAGTTCAAACCAGTCAGAGATAATTACATCGAAGTTATAGGAGAAGGAGAATTGTTCTGTTCCCAAATCATTGAAGATGAAGGTCAAATTTTAGTTTTTGCTCGAATTAACAACAATATTGAGAGATTTACATTAGATCTCAAAGAAAAGAATGTTGTTACCAATAAGAAGACAATATTGGCTAATACAACAGCTGCTTCTCTGTTCAAATCAGAAGAAAAGATGTTTATTTTGTCAGATGATTGTTTGTTTTTATCGAAAACAAAAATTTTCCAAAATGTTTCGAAAAACAAAATTTGTTTTAGCGGAGAATTCGTTGTCGCTTCAATTAACACAAATGTTGAAGTGTATAATCACAAGAACAATACAAGAACAACTATTCCTTTCTACGGAGAAGACGTGACATGTCTTTGTTCTTCAGTTTCATTCAAGAATTTCGTTGCAGGAACGAAAAGTGGTCGGTTGATTATTTGTTCACTTTTTGAGGGCAGAAAAATCAACTCTGTTTATTTAGGAGAAGTCAGGCCATTGCTTATTACGATTACTCCTTCGATGGGCTACATTGTTACATATGCTGTTGAAGGAACAAATCATTTTGTTTATCTGCACAATGTCAATGGATTTTTCATTAAAAAGAAACAGATTTCTGTTGATATCTTTTGCTGGGAATCTTTTAGTAGTGAGAAAGGAATTGACTACGTGATATTTGCTAACAAGAGAGGAGATCTCTATTGTTTCGACGCTTTCCTTCTTGATATAGACAACTATTTCATTCGCTGCGCAAGTGAAATTTCTTCAATTCACTTCTCTGTTTTTAACAGAGTTGTGATAACAATCCTGAAGAAATGCACACTAGAACTTATCCCATTGGAAATCAAAGAAGATCATTTTATTTAGATTTTATTAAAATTATGTTTGTATTTTTTTTATAAATGGATATTTTTTACTTACACCAACATGATATTATCTCTTTTCTTTTTGAAAAAACTACGATTATTTATTTTTTTTTTGATTTAAATGTTGATCGGCATTAACGAAAAAATAATCATTATCAAGATAATTTCAATTTTATATACTTTTTAAGCCCCAAATTACTCGTAAATCGAAATATGAGATAATTTAGACAGAAAATTGAAAACATTAAATTTCAGAGGTTTTACATGTCCTATTCTCAATGAAAATGGGAGAATATTCAAATGTCTAAATGAGTGCAGATATGTAAACCAAAAATGTCAGATGTAGTAATTACCGTAGAATTCTATAGTTTATAAAATTGAAGATGGAAGAGAAATTAAATATTTTAATTTCAAGATTATTTTAAAATAGATCTTAATGAAATTATTATTTTCTTCATCATTTTCTTTTTGGTTGATTTTAAATTTAAATTTGGTTGGAATGGAGTTTAATAATGGACACGAAATTTCAAATGGAATATCTGTGTTCTTAAATGTTGGTGGTGTAAATGTTGAGTTCATGCTATCTGTAGTTGAGTTTTCAAATGTTATTGTTGGAGATGCCTTAAAAATGTATTTAATTTCATTTTGACGAATACAACAATAATTCATGAAAACATTAGAATAAGAAGTAATCAGATAACCTTCATTTGGACTTTTATTTCTTAAATAATTACATGAAGTAACTTTAAATATTGATGAATAATCATAACGAGTTGTGTGGATATTAAAATTACCTGATGATTGATTGTTTTCAACAACATTGACACAAGTGATGTATGAATCAGAGGTAATATCTCCAACTAAATAACCTCCAACATCTTTTGCAACTCTATTTTGTGTAATGTTGCATTTATTCATGATACAAAAACCATACACCATGGTAGTTAAACATCTGCAGTCTTGTTCTGAACTTCCGCAGTTGTAAACTGTAGTTTCATTAGCATGATTTTTGTAATTAGGTTGCAATGAAACACATGCTATAAATGCCAGGCCACCCCTGGCTGTTGAGTTGATGTATGAATTTTTTGCTTGAACAAATTCGCCTTTGTCGTTAAAGTAGAGAGAACCTCCATCTTGAGATTCAGAGGAACATGAATCGAACTTATTCGCTTTAGCATATGCTTTAGTATAATCACTTGTAGTATTAATTCGAATTGCGCCATTTGGACTTAACCCTTGAAAAAAACAACTTGAAATGAAGTACTTTAAGTTCGTATCTCTTGAAAACTCGGATTTCTCGTTATTGTATTCTTCATCACAGGTCGATCCTGGGAAGATGACTTCCCAGGATCCGGAAATAAATTTTGTGAAAAAATTGTCAAAATTTTAGAAAAAAAATAGATGCATTATAATGTTTTTATTAAAATTTACTGTTGTAAACAGAAATTCATCAAAAGTGACACCTCAGAAAAGCTAAAATATTGAATTTTTGGAACTTTTGATAGAGCACGTTTTTAAATATTAATTAAAGTAAATGTATATTTTGTAAAGATTCTTTTGAATAAAAAAATAAAATTTTGAAGAAGAACACAAAATCTTCTGAAAAATAATATCACATAAACTCATATTATTTTCTAATATATAACTATTTTATATAAAAATCAAATTCAATGATCTTAAAAGCGAAGGATAAACCTCAAAATTTACGAATATAATGAGTGGGAATATAATGCTTATCTATCATAAAACCATATGAAATATCAATTTTTGCTTTACGCCTAATTTTTGACGACAATTAGCAAAAAATGTTAAATGTTAACACTCAGTCCATTTGAATATGAAAAATAAAATTGACTTTGATTAAATGTTTTTATTTATCATGCAATTCTTCTTGCGACCAAAGATTTGAATAAAAGTTCAAAAAATAAGATAGCTTAAAAAATAATATACGGTAGTGTTTACTAATAGATGAATAGTATATAAATTCTATTAAAATGGATTTGATCCAAAAAAATATAAAACCAAAAATAATTGTTATCATTTAAATGAAGAAGTAATTTAAAACGATTTTATTTATGATCAAATTTTATATATTTTTTTGGATCAAATCCATTTTAATAGAATTTATATACTATTCATAAGGATGTTAATTTGGAATAGAGATGCGAGTTTCCGAATTTTTTTAGCCCTGGGATGTCATAACCGCTGCGGTTTTGTAAAATTTGGGATAAATTTTGACAATCCATTTTTTGTGGGATGTACGTTTATATCAATTTGCTCGGCGTTTGCCGAGCTATTGTACAATCCTACTCGAATTCATTACGCAGCCCTGGTCACTCAAAGGCCGGGGCATACAATTACAAAATAGTAGAGTGAGACTCTTCTAATTTCTTCCAATCACAAGGAAGATCTTAGAAGAGCCTCACTCTGCTCGAACACATTACGCAGCCCTGGTCACTCAAAGGCCAGGGCATACAATTACAAAATAGTAGAGTGAGACTCTTCTAATTTCTTCCAATCACAAGGAAGATCTTAGAAGAGCCTCACTCTACTCGAACACATTACGCAGCCCTGGTCACTCAAAGGCCAGGGCATACAATTACAAAATAGTAGAGTGAGACTCTTCTAATTTCTTCCAATCACAAGGAAGATCTTAGAAGAGCCTCACTCTGCTCGAACACATTACGCAGCCCTGGTCACTCAAAGGCCAGGGCATACAATTACAAAATAGTAGAGTGAGACTCTTCTAATTTCTTCCAATCACAAGGAAGATCTTAGAAGAGCCTCACTCTGCTCGAACACATTACGCAGCCCTGGTCACTCAAAGGCCAGGGCATACAATTACAAAATAGTAGAGTGAGACTCTTCTAATTTCTTCCAATCACAAGGAAGATCTAGAAGAGCCTCACTCTACTCGAACACATTACGCAGCCCTGGTCACTCAAAGGCCAGGGCATACAATTACAAAATAGTAGAGTGAGACTCTTCTAATTTCTTCCAATCACAAGGAAGATCTTAGAAGAGCCTCACTCTGCTCGAACACATTACGCAGCTCCTGCTCAACAATGAGCAGGTCTTACCACTTTGAGAGGCTTTCGCTCGAGTTCTGATGCAGATCCCAACGCGAGCGAGAGTCTCTCAAGCAAGCTTCTAATTCGTAGCTAGAGTTTCACTCTTATGAACTGGCAGCCAATTTGAGAGACTTTCGCTCGAGATCTAATGAAAAATCAGAACTCGGCCAAAAATTGCCCAAACAGGCTTGTAATTCGTAGCTATAGTATTGATCGTATGGATGTGTTGCCAATATGAGAGACTTTCGCTCGATGTCTGATATTGCATCAGACATCGAGCGAAAGTCACTCAAAACAGCTTAGACATGTCTATTTTGACGGCATTAAATGATTTCATAGGAAATGTCTCAGTTGTTAATTAAGTTCACGTGAGCTTTTATGAATGAAAATAAGTAAAAAAAAAGAATTTTCTCAAAAAAAATTGTGTACGCATTGAAATTTTTATCTATAAATTTAGATATGTCATCAATAATATAATATAATTTTAAATTCGTGGAGTACACTTGGGATAATTGAATATGGGCTACCCCATCCCAACCTCTCAAACTTCCTCTGAATTTGGACAAGGTATCCCAATCCCAAAGACCTATCTGAATAAAATGAAATAAGTATATTATATATATTATTTATTTGCTAATAATGAGCATAAATCGCTAAAATTATGAAGAAATTAAAAATTAAAAATTAAAATTAGAAAAAAATGTTGATTTAATGAGAGAATATTGTATAAAAATAGAATTATTAGCTAAAATACGTATTAATTTTATGATATTTCAATCACATTAACGAAAATCGCCCATTTTTAATTCAAATGGGCGGGAAAAAAAATAAAATTCCAAAAAAAATTGAATTGGGGAAACGATAGGGGACGGGATATGAGAAACCCCATATGTTTGGGAATTTTTCGCATCACTAATTTGGAAGAAAAGTGAGAAAATTCCTAAAATGTTAAAAATGAATTTTCCAAACGTACTTTTTTATCTCATTTTTTTGATTTTGAAAAAAATTTGGAGAGAAGAACTCTTCGTTTTTGAATTTTGTCACGATGGTTTTAAAGTATATTAGACACATGTATTGATATTACTATTTTTGTATATTTTGAGAGAAAATCCCTAAAAAGTGAGAAAATCTGAGACGGTTTGAGAAAATATATAAACTATTGAAAATTTGAATTAAACTTCTAATTTGGAAAAAAGAAATTTGGAAAGAAGAAAATTCAAAAATCGAGATTTAGACTCAGTATCAAATGGAGAACAAAATGTTTCTTCATATGAAGGAAAAAATTTTCTTGAGAAGAAATAGAGTTTTTAAAATTTTATTGTATGTAATGAAATAAACAAATATTAAAATTATTTTTTGATAACAAGAAAATTCCCAACAGAAAATATTTGAGACAAAGAAAAAAAGAAAATTGAAAAATATTACTCTCCTTTACATTTCATGAGATTTTCAATTTATTTTCATAAAATTGACAATTTTATACGTTTAGATGAAAATAAGTGATTTTGCTTGAAATAAAAATTATTGTTTGTTTACAGCTATCAAATAGATTTTTGCTATTTTGATTAAAATTTGTTAATCAAATTAATAATTTTTTTTCTAAATATCTTAAATATCTGGATCACTCACTGATACAATGAATTGAACGATAAAAATAATACAAACTCAAATAAGTTTCCTGTTTTTCAACTAAAAAAAATTATGCAAATTAAATTAAATTAAATTGTTTATTCAAAGATAAAACAAAGATAAAGTAATTATAATTATCATATACTTTATGAATAACTCTCTAATTGGATAAGATTTTCGTACAAATATTTTTATTAATATCGATAAGAATATGTTTACCTACTATCACCATATGTCGATAAACGAGAGTAGAGTGATTTTTATCATCGAAACTTTTTAAAAGCTGTAAGCAGGAAGTAATAATCTTGTTTTTTCTGAGTTAGTTGTAGAACTATTGATGCCCGAGTTATCATTGTGATGCAGAAGGATATCAATGTACTGACTGAAGGATATGAATTGAATTGAATTTTATTGAATTTCAATTTGATCAAAATTTGTTGAAATGATATGAATGTGTCAACTTCTGTATCATTCTCCTTCACTCCTTCCTTATTCTTTCGAGAACGAAGCTAGCTCAGCTTTCGCTGAGCGAATTGACACTTTTCATGCCCTAAACGTACATACTCTCAAATTTATCGAAAAAAATTAATACCACTTAAACTAGTATATTCTTATTTTAAATATGATATTATCCTTATATTCCACACTAAAATTTATTTAAATCAACTTTTAAAAAGTTCGAATCCTGCGCGTCTCACTTTTTAAATTTTCCAAATGGAAAATTATATTCTCCTAAAGTGAAAACAATTTTCCAAATTGACTTCCTTACTATTCATCTATTAGTAAACACTACCGTATATTATTTTTTAAGCTATCTTATTTTTTGAACTTTTATTCAAATCTTTGGTCGCAAGAAGAATTGCATGATAAATAAAAACATTTAATCAAAGTCAATTTTATTTTTCATATTCAAATGGACTGAGTGTTAACATTTAACATTTTTTGCTAATTGTCGTCAAAAATTAGGCGTAAAGCAAAAATTGATATTTCATATGGTTTTATGATAGATAAGCATTATATTCCCACTCATTATATTCGTAAATTTTGAGGTTTATCCTTCGCTTTTAAGATCATTGAATTTGATTTTTATATAAAATAGTTATATATTAGAAAATAATATGAATTTATGTGATATTATTTTTCAGAAGATTTCATTCTATATGCCTATGAAAAGTACTCTCAAAACTAACTTTTTCCTAATTATAATTAAATCTAGAATATTGTATTATGCTTAGTATTATTTCATTTTTCTCATTCAATTTAGAATTTACAAATGTCAAAAAATTGAGAGCTGTCACTTTTGATGAATTTCTGTTTATTACATTACATCGTCCGAAAACAATTGAATGCTTGCAATTTTGTAAAGTAAAATTGAGAGGAAATGATAGTAATGAACGTTTGATCATTAATTTTACTGGATACAATTTAAATGTTAGATCATTTATTAATAAAAAAACGAAAATTCCACAAAATAAAACATCAGACACACTTCTATTTCGATATTGAAAAACTGTAAATTTGCCAGCAAATTAGAAGTGGATGAATTAGCATTTTAGAGAACTTGTTAATATCCTAACATTAAAATCATCTTAACATTTGATAATTTTTCCAGCAGACAAGTTATCTTTAATTTTTTTAAGTATTCATTTAATATTTTTCAATATAACTTCAAATGATTTGAATTCTAAATGTGTTTCAATTTTTTTTAAATTTTAAAAATACGAATCCAATGTTCGAGAAAATCTAAAAATGTGCTTTATTTTTGATTTATTGAAGATTCAAAATACCATTCACATCTCAAATTTTCTGAAGAATTTAATTCGGCAATTTTTGCTATTATAATATCTTATTTCTTATTTTAGTTAACTTAATTTTTTTTTCAATTACATCTGAATTTTTAAAATTTTTCAAATTTTCCATCAATATTCAGAATGGTTAAGATCGAACTGAACAATCCATATCTTAAGAGGATCAACAAATATGAAAAAAGCGAAAAGATAAAAGTAACAATTAAAGTGAACAACCAAATGCAGGAAATCGAATCCAGCAAACCATTTGCAATAACATTTTCAGAGGTCATATGCTCACACTACATGCGTGACAATACTTTTCAAAGTGTTGATTCAAATACAGAGTTAAAATCATCAGAAACACTTCCAATATTAAATGATATTTTCCAATTTAATGAGAAATCATGGGAATGCAATGAAATTGTCTTGAAGGATCTATTTCGTGTTGGTCTCAATTTGCAAATCCAAGATTTAATTGATTTATATCAAGCCCACGTCATTAATAATATGGTGATTGACAAAAACAATTGTATTGAATTGCTTGAATTTTACTTTGATATTTCAGATGAAGACAAGTTAAAAGAGTGTATTAACTTCATATCAGCAAACTTCTATGGAATTGATCTCGATAAGCTCAAATTAATTTCCAAGAAACTTGGACTTAGCATTCTCCAACAGATTATTTGCAACGATCTCATTTCAGTTAAGGACGAGGACTCATTAGCCAATTTCGTCATTTCCTTGACTGAAGACAGCAATATCTTCAATCCATTGTATGAAGGGATTCATTTTGAATTTTGCATCAAACTGACACTTTATCATCTAAAAGAATTAATTGATGCAGATAACGACAAAAATATCTGTGTATCTCTTTGCCAAGCCTTAATTAGAGTATTAGATGATAGCCAAAATGATATCCGCGCCTTAAATCCACGCTCGTTCAATCCACTGGACATTCCTACAAAGATTGCACAATACAAGGTTTCAATCGACTTCGAGCATATCTACATATTCCTTGACAAACTTGCAGATAATGGTTATCAAAATATGATGGTTAAATCTTTCGAAGCTGGGCTTTGCACAAAAACAAACAATTTGAAGAGAACTATTCTTCATGAAGCTGCAGCAAGAGGTAATTTCAAACTTGTTAAATCACTCATTGAATGTGGCTGCAATAAAGAAGAAAAGGATGAAGAAGAGAATGGATCTACTCCACTTATCCTCGCATCAAGTCAAGGCCATCTTGACATCGTTAAATATCTTGTTTCTGCTGGAGCAAACACGGGAGCAAAGAATAATAAAGGATGGACTCCGCTCATTTCAGCAGCATGCAATGGCCACATTAAGGTCGTGAAACATCTTATTTCTGCTGGTGCCAACAAAAACGAAAAAGATAACGATGGATGGACACCACTCATTTATGCATCACATGAAGGACATCTTAATATTGTTCAATATTTTACATCCATTGTCGCTGATAAAGAAGCCAAGGATAAATATGGATGGACACCACTCATGTATGCTTCATGCAATGGCCATATAGAAGTAGTCAAACATCTTGTTTCAGTTAAAGCTGATTTCAAAGCAAAGAACAGCAATGGAGAAACAGCACTACATTGGGCATCCTATCAAGGACACCTTGACATTGTCAAGGTTCTCATCTCTGCAGGAGCTGATAAAGAAGCAAAGAACAACAATGAGGAAACTCCACTATTTTGGGCTTCAAGAAATGATAATCTTTCTGTCGTTCAACATCCATTCTGCCAAGAATCAGGTAATAAATCACAGGTTTATGCATCACATCAATGCAATCTTGATGTTCTTCAATATCTTATCTCTGAAGGATGCAATATTGAAGCAAAAGATAAAAATGGAGATACCCCTCTCATATGCGCATCTCGTAATTCTAATCTTGAAGTTATACGTCAGCTTATTTCTCTTGGTGCTAACAAAGAAGTCAAGAATAAAAGTGGAGATACCCCAATAATTTGTGCAACTCGAAACTCAAATGAGGGTGCGCTAATTCTACTTATTTCTCTTGGAGCCAACAAAGAAGTAAAGGATAATAATGGAGACACACCATTGCTTATTGCATCAAGAAATGGTCACCTCAAAAATGTTAAACATCTTATCGCTTCCGGTGCTAATAGAGAACAAAAAGATAAGAATGGTGAAATTCCACTGACAGTTGCAGCGCTTAATGGTCATCTTGAAATAGTCAAATATATTATATCTGTTGCAAATGACAGAGAAGCATCAAGCGGCGATGGCTGGACTCCACTTATTTATGCATCACGAAAGGGATATAATAAAGTTGTTAAATATCTTATCGACGCTGGAGAAGATAAAGAAGCAACGACGAAATCTGGAATTAATGCTCTTATTTTCGCTTCAAAGGAAGGTCAACTTGAAGCTGTTAAACTTCTTCTTTCTGCCGGAGCAAATATTGAAGCAACCATTCCCAACAATGGATATACGGCTCTTATTTCTGCATCACGTAATGGACATCTTAATGTTGTTCAACATCTTAATAATTCAAAGGCTGACAAAGAAGCAAAGTCTAAAAATGGAAATACGGCACTCATTTATGCAGCAAAGGAAGGAAAACTCGAGGTCGTCAAGTATCTTATTCAAAATGGCGCTAATAAAGATGCAACAAATAATAAGGGTAAAACCGCCCTCTCAGTTGCTAAAGATGCAACACGTGACTACTTAAATTCTCTATAATTTTATAATAACTAAAAATATCTATTTAAAATAAATAACTATATATATATTCAAAATATATTAGTCACTTTTTGAGAGGAAGGACGACGATTAAAAAGTGAGTATATATATATTAATAGTTGCTTGATACTTTTTCGGGCTTATTTATAAGCCCGTAAAAAGTGTCACAACTATTTATATATTTATTGTTATAACAATATCTTCATAGAATTAATAACTATGAAATACTTGATAAGGTAAATGTAACATCAAATAGCATGCAAGTCTTATTAATATTAACTTTGATTCAATGTTTTCAATTAACAATATTAATTTTGAAAATGAAACTGATATTCACATAAAGCACTTATCCCTGTATGGCACAACCTTCAATTCTGATGCTCAAAGTTGATTTTCTATGGCACACCATGCCAATTGAAAGAAATTTGATATAAATATCGGATGGGCGTAAGTTCACCCTAAAAATTCTTTCAATTAATTTTTATATTCGTTTCTTATTAACAAAAAATCATATTGGGTTAAAGAACCATGAAGTTTGCCCTCTTGTTCTAGATGCCAAAATAATGAAAATCTAATATATTTATATAAATCATTTCATATTTTCATTTTAAAAGTCGACATTCAATCAACACGAACCAAATAAATTTCTCATTTGTAGTATATTAATTAATTTTCTTTAAATCATTTTAAATCTGATTGGCCACTGAATGGATGATTTGCTCAGAGATATTTCTTCTGATCCAACACCCGAAGTCATAGCCAAGCTTAAACAGATTGAAAAATCACCTCTTGATCCAGAATTAAAGGATTTTTTTTCAAATAATCCATTTCCGAAATCTGATACTAACGAATCTCACTTTAACTTCCAGAACAATGACTTAGTAATACTCATAGTTCATAAAAATACAAATCAAACAGATATAGACTTCTGCATTTCATATTTATTGTATTCATTTCTTTACTGGAAAGAACTAGAAGATAATAAAGAAAAAACAGAATCTTTACTTATCTTTTTAAAATCATTGATTGCATTTTCAACACATGATATCATTAAGAAAATCGTTTTATATCTTTTTTCTTTTTATTTTTATCAAGAAGAACACAAAAACATCCAACAATTCGAAATATTTTTGCAAGAATATTACAATATTGAGCAATTGCCAACGAAACAATCATTTCCTCTGCTTCCTGCTTATATATCTTTGTATGAAAAGAGTACTTTACTTGATTTTGCGATCAGATACGTGATGAACAATGAGATTACATCAGAAGAAGCACTGGTTCTCGTTAATTCAATCAAAAAAATGTTGTTTAATCTGCGAAAAGAAGCAATTTCTCTGTTTTGTCTGATAAATCCATATCTAAACCAAAATAAATCAGGTGAAATCATCAAAGAATTTGTTCAAAAACTGTTTTTGAAAGTAATAAATTCGGATTTTTCTTTTTACGTCGAATACAGCAAAAATACATTGACAGAACCAACTATTTCGACACAAAACCACGCAGTCAACTACGAACCAATAAAAACAGACACTTTTTCAAAAATAAAATTTGATTTGAATTCAGAATTCGTAAAACAACAAATTTCTACATCAAAAATCATCAGTCCAGACATAAGAGAAAACTTCAAGATGTTTGCTCATGCAATTTTGAGTACAAACGCGTATCTTTTAAATATCTTCACTTCAACATTGTTTGGAAAGCTCGAGGAAGCAGCCGATAAAGGAAATTTTTGGGAAATTTACGCTTTACTACTTTACACCCTCAGAAAAACGAAAAAATGTTTATTAGATTTTATATTTCATCCTGTAGTGTTCCAAACTGATAAAAGAGATGACAACATAGGTAAATTGGTCAGATATGGCACAAATATCATCTTAGATGAAAAAAATTTCTCATCAATTTCATTTTTATTAAATTCAACGATAAACTACAATTTTGTGTTTGAAAATGTACTCAGAACCTTCATAAAGAACATAAATATCATTGTAAAAATGAGTTACGAGTCTCCAGAGCTGATTTCCTTATTTTCCAGATTATCAAAACATTTTCAGCTGAAATGAATAGAGGGAAATGAAGATACAGACAATAACAGTTTACTTCTCTTTAAATTAATCGAAATTTCCCTTCAATACGTCGATATAATTAAATTATCTTGGAAAGATTTCAGTTTTGTATCGACATTCTTCTCTTTTGTATGTGAAAAACCATGTAGGAAGTTTGTTTTGGAGCAAATGAAGAAGTTTTTGCAATTAGAACAAAACAACGTTGATATCATCAGTGCAGTGCTTCTAAACTTCTCTATGTCGCAGAGATTTTACATCCATGATGAAGATTCCATTGAAATTTTAATAGATTTGATTTCATATCTGAATATCTCAAAAGTTGATCACATTTCGTCAGATAAGTTCAATGATTTCGTACTTTCACTGATAGAAAACCACTTCTTGATAAGAAATCCTCAACTTTTGGAGAAATATTTAATAGAAATTTTGAAATTAATCGAAAAAACACAGATTTTAACAGATTTTACACAAATAATGGCTACAGTATCATCAAATCTGCATCCATTATCTGATAATTTCATTGATTTTTACTTGAATTATTCAAATTTGGAAAATTTAACACAGAAATCGGCCATTCATGTAACATTTCTAATTATTGAGCTAGTTAAAGACGGAAACTTCGACAGGGCAAAGCCAATTCTTAGTAGTTTGCATGATAATTATGAAATTTTCCAAATTTTAGTGAAAGATTACAAATTAGACATCAACATCCTTGAGTTAATCACTCCACAGAACCAAACAGAGATATTAAACATCTTAGAAATGATTTCCAGAAACTATTGCTCAATAATTTTTGTCCAAAAACTGATTTGTTACTTGAAACAAGACAACAATGGTATAAACAGGGATCTTATATATGAATTCATGTTCAAACACCTTATTAAGTCAAATAAAACCCCAAATTTCGGAAATTATTTGACAGAAAACCAGAAGAAACATCAAATTCCAGTTACAGAAGGCATCACATTCATATGTTACATCTATTTCGACCAAAATGATGAAGAATCAGAGCAAATTCCTGTGATTTTGGAAATTAATTTTGAAAATTTTTCTCCAATGAAAGTTTTGATCGAAAGAAACAGTATTTTGTTCGAGGACACAAACAGACAGTATTCAATCCACGACAAATTCATTAAAAATAATTGGAATTTCTTTAGTTTGTCAATTTCTCAAAAAGGTGACACAAATTTGACACTAAATGATGAAACGATTTGTTTTATGACTTCTGAGATAAAAGAGACGATGACTGTTACTGTTGGCAGTAAAATGATTGAGAATAGTGTTCAATCAAAACATTTGTTGAGTAATTACTTGATTTCCAATTTAATTTCTCAGCAAAACATTGAAAAAATCAAAGAAAAAGATTTCAGATTTTTGAGTGAAATCAAAAACTTTTTCGTTTTCGAAGAATCGAAAGAAATCTCTTTCTCAAAACAAAACTTTTCTTCTGTACTCGTCAATCAGTGCAGATTTGACTTGTGTTTCAACTTGTTTAACTCTTGGAAAATAGAAAATAAAGAAGAAAAAGAAAATCAAAATGATAAGAAAGAAATATCTGAAAAAGAAGAAAATAATGAAAAGAATTCTTATGAAAACAATGAAAATGAAGGAAATCAAAATGAAAATCATAACGAAAAAGCAAGAAAAGAAAGTGATGATGAAAATCAAACTGAAAAGAAGGAAATTTCTGAAAAAGAAGAAAATAATGAAGCAAATTCTAATGAGAACAAATATGATAAAAAAGAAAGTGAAGAGAGACAAAAAGAAACAGAAGAAAATGAAGTGAAAAACGACTCAGTTGTTATTAAAAATAATAAAGAAGAATCTGAAAGAGAAAATATGAACAAGAATGAAGAAGAAAAAGAGAAAAGTAAAGAAAATGACAAAGAAGAAAATGTTAAGAATCAACAAAATGAAGAAGAAAATCAACAGTATCGAGTCCAAGAAGAAAGAAATAAACAAAATGAGTTAAACAACAATGAAACAAATAAAAACAGTAGTAATAAAAATAAAGAAAATGATCCAACAAATTTAGATATAAATTTACAAATTGAAGAAAATCAAATAAAAATGAATGAAGATTTGTATGAAAAAGTTCTTTGTCTTTTAGAACTGATGTTGAATTACAACCAGAAATCAGAGTTAATTTTCCTAAAAAGAGATGGATTCCACATCATTTTCTACTTAATTACAAATGGACCGACTGAATTCATCACATTCAAACTCTACAAGAAATTTTACGAAATTTATTTGAACTTGACGCAAACAGAACTAAAAAATCAGATGATGAATGAAATTCTGCTGAATTCAACAATTTGGTCAAAATCAAGAAGCGAAGACCAACTCCAAGTCTACATACACTGGGCAAATGAACTAATTCCTACTCATTATTCTTCAATTGCTAAAATTAAACCATTTAAACGGTTTTTGTGTCAAATTTCTTTACATTACAATTTATATTCACAACTACACAATTTTAGACCAGAAATATCATTAAAGCAGGAAGAAATACCAATGGAAGAGTTCAGATCATTATTTATGACAATTCTTACATTGATTGCACAAAACCAATTCTCTTTAAACAATTTCAAATTAATGATTTCGTTTTGTCAATCAAATCCTGACAGAGAATTTTCCAAATTCGTGTTAGTGTGTTTGAATAATATTATACACACTAATCCATGTCCTGTTTCTGAGTTTGCAAACCAAACTATTGATTTATTGATGACTTTATCAAAAATTTCTGATTTTGCTCCATTGGTTTTGGAAATTTTTATTTTTTTGACATGTAACAAAATAATTTTACATGACAAAAAGGATATTTTAATTTATTTTGCAAAGAATTTTGAGTGCATAACAATGGAAGAACTGAAAATATACATAGACATGATGAAGACAGACTATTCCTTATTAATTATTTGTTGTGTTGCAGCGAAAAAAATTGGAAAAATTGAAGCAATTGAATTATTATTCTCAGGAATTTATCCTTCTAAGGAATTTGCAGCTGAAAAATGTTGGTTTATTTATCCTTTATTCATTTTACATTTGACAAACTCTTATACAAGACAATTACTATTGAGGTTCTTAGTTTTGTGTGATCCTTTACAATGGAAAATGATATTTACAATGATCGATTTCCTCTCAATTAATTGTAATGCAAAAAGTGAATTTTTGAATGCGATTATTACTTATATTTCTTCAGGAGATATTTTGTTGACAGAAGATATTTCAAAAATTTTCATTGATTTGTTCAAAAATTATGTATTCTTTAATTCAGAAAATAAGGTTATGTTGTCACTTTTTATGTCATCTCCTTTTGTAACTCCTGATATTTTTGAGCAGTTCGAGATGAAACAAACTGTTAATAATACCGCGAATTTCTCTGATTTATTGAATTTTATTGAAAAAATTCAATTGAAACAGCAAAAAGTGACATTTCAATTGAATTTAGATTCCAATGGAGAATGGATTGATGCACATTTATGCTTTAATAGTCTTAGTGTATTAGAGAGAATGCAATGCGACGATTTGTTTTATATTATTTGTTATTTTTTGTTGAGTTCGAAATTCAAAAATTTCGAATTATATGTTGAAAACATTTTCTCGAAAAATGACTCGAGAAACAAAAAGAATTTCGAAAGATTCTTAATGTTTAAGATGTATTTATTAACAAAATCAAATGATTATCAATGTTTTGTTAATGATTTCATTTGTTTTGAGAATTTTTCGAAAGATTTTTCTTTTGATTTTCAAAATATAAACGAAATCAAAAGTTATTTCGAAAATGGAATCAAATACAACATGGAATACCATGATTTATCAGCCCTCTGGGCTCTTTCTGTTGAAGGAGAACTACACATGATGAAATCTGATTTGTACAAAGGAAGAAAATCATGGAAAATCGTCGAAAATTTTGTTTCTTCTTCATCTTTGACATGGAAAACTAATGAAAAGAAACACTACAGAAGAGATGAAACAGGATGTTACTCAACATGCCCTTTCAAACTCAAAGTTAACCATAATTTCGATGACCACAAAGATGCAGAAAATTTAAACAAAGAAATTGAATTGTTTTCTCAAAAAAGTGACACAAAAAAGGTCGAAAACTTCGATCGAATTAATTCTTCATTATTTAGACCTTCTTTGTGTTCATTCCAAATCAAATGGATCACTATTTCAAAACAAAAAACTGCTGAAGTCAAAATTTACGAAAAAGAATTTTATGTCAATTTTCCAACCGGAAAAAGTCAAAAAATACGTTACGACATAATTGGATTGATCAGACACACGACTTACTTGCATCATTTCGATTCAGCTTTGTTGTCTTTGATCAATGGAAAAACGTATTTTTTGAGATTTCGCAGTGAATCAGAAAGAAATAAATTTTCAAACGAAATCGAAAAAATAAAAAGTGACATAAATATTTCAAGAAAAATGATCGTTGAAGATAACGATCAATTTCTTCAGAAATGGGTGAAAGGCGAGCTTTCTAATTTCTCGTATTTGATCTACTTGAATTTAGTTTCTGGTCGAACATTCCGTTGTTCAAATCAATACCCAATTTTCCCTTGGACTTTGACCGATTATAAAAGTGACAAGCTTAATTTAAATGACGAAAATGTCTACAGGGATTTAACGAAACCCATTGGTGCATTGAACGAAAACAGACTTAAAATGCTTAAGAAACTAATGGAATGTTTGAAAACAAATGACCAAAAGTATTATTTATATTCTAATGGACCGAATTGTCCATTGACTTTATTCCTTTTATTAGTTAGAGTTGAACCATTTACTTCTTTACACATTGACATTCAGGATGGAAAATTTGATACAGCTGAAAGACAGTTCAAATCAATAGAACAACTCTTTGAAAATGTTTCTAATGATATGAATGATTTCAGAGAATTAATTCCTGAGTTCTTTTTCTATCTAGATTTCCTTCTCAACAAAGATAAATTTAATTTAGGTTTGGAAAACGAAGGAAATGTTTTGCTTCCAAAATGGTCAAATAATTCTCCTTTTGAATTCGTTTATAAAATGAGGAAATCTCTTGAGTCTGATTTCGTTTCTAAGAACTTAAATCATTGGATTGATTTGATGTTCGGTTATAAACAAAAAGGTGACGAAGTGGTTTTGTCAGATAACATTTTCAATCCAGATTTATATGACAATGTTTGGGACCAAAAAAATCTGACAAAAGAACAGATAAATACATTGGAATTGGGATTGAAACACCTCGGTCAAATGCCTGCTCAAATATTTGACAAACCTCATCCACCAAAAAGTGACAATTTGACACAACCAACTGTCAAAACCAGAATTTTAAGATTTACGAAAAAAGTTGTTGAAAAAGGCAAAATTTTCGAAGATTTTGTGAGTATTTGTACAGAAAAACAAATTATCTTTGCATGTATTTCATCACAAGATATGATGAGGGTACCAAAACAAGGAGAAATTGTTGGTTTTGGCGACAAATGCGTTGTTAACGAGAATGGTTTCGTTTTTTACGTTGACAAAACAATTAATTTGAATTCAAAAGTTGTTTATTTCAATTTTTGCCAAATTTACATGGCAATTATTGGCGACGATAACATTGTAAGGATTCTTCAACCCAATTTTGATGGATCTAATTCATTTCCTTATTACAATGGAGATGCGATTGGTGTCGAAATCTCAGTTTCTTTCCATTCTGTTTTAGTTTACTCAAAAAGAAACATTTGTTTGTATTCTTTATCAGGAAATACAGATGTTCTTTCGTTGGATTTCGATGTAGATATATCCAAGGTGAAGATTACAAGTGGATGGGGATTTATTGTTATTTTAACCGAAGATGACGAAATTTTCCTTTACACAATTAATGGAGATTTTGTAAAAAAGTGTCATTTAAACGAAAAAGTGACATCTCTAGAAACATATACAACATCGAAAGGATTCGATTACATTGTGCTCGGGTGCAAGAACGGTGTAATTTTAGAGTCTGACACTATCGAATTGACTTTTGATAAGAAAATTTTCTGTTTGAACGATGAAATAATTGATGCGGTTATTTCAATGAGAGGTTCCTGTTACAATGTGTTAATTAAGTCAGGATCTCTTTATATATTACCTAGAAAAACTATAGATTGTATTTAAATATTAATATTTTTAGTCGGCTTTATTTTACTATTTTTTTTTTCTCTCAAGATTTTTTTTTCTGTCAGATATTCAGAATTTTTTTGTATTTGTATAGTTTACATAGAAATATATAATGGGCTTTTTTAGCAATTTTGCAATAGATAGGCATAATCTTCCAAATTTGGAATAAGATTAGGGCCATATATCTATTTGTACCATTATAAACAGCCTAAATGGGTTGCATAAAAAAATAGCAATTTAATTTGTCCGGCAACTTACACATGAATTACAAATAATTATTAAAACTCCTTATATTTTGGATATAGGTCCGAAATGTCTATTCATAACAGTCAAAAACAATGGATTTTTGAAAATTATTGATTTAATTCGGCCATGATAAAATCGAAGATAACGCGTTTTATCTTGTATTTGGAGTACTAATACAAAATGATTATTCATAAATTGCCTGTAAATTTTTGATGCCTGTAAATTTTCTTTGAGGTTCTCATTTCTCTGACTCTGAAAATTCTCCTAAACCATTTTTTCGGTAGACCATGACATAATATTGCATTAATTAATACAATTTACAAAAGAGAAAATTCATATCTTACAGCTTTTCTGAATTTGTGAAAAGTTTGATTTCCCGATATCAAACACCAATTTAACAGGCTTTGACAGGCGTTCTCAGTTTAACATTATTACCGATATAAAGTAAAGGAAACATAAAAATAAGTAAGCATAGTTAAATTTTCTGATGTCAATTCAATCTGTAAAAATTTAAGATAAAAACTTGAACATCAAATAATCATATACAAATAAAGGTATTGTAATTTTCCATTTCAATTATTTGTTAGGAATTTCAATGAAGGTTCTTCATAAAACCGTTCTTTATGAATATCACAAGATTTTATAATATTTTTTCAGATACATTATTATGTAATAATTAGCCGATCATCCAAAGAAATTTATTATTTGAGAGAAATATTTGTTTCTAACCTATTAAATGAGCCATAACTTAGATTAATCCGACACTCATATAAACAGTATAATTGATATAATATGCTTAACCGAGAAAACTTCTAAAATCTTTAAAAAATGAATGGACATCTAAAATTTCGATGTTTGAATAAAAAATACAGTTAAATAATGTTATCATTATATGACATAATCAGAACCTATACAAGGAACTTAAACAAAGAGTGAATATTATTGAACCAATATTCAGATAAAATCAATTTTTCTAAAAAATGAGAACAAAATAATTTCGGGAAATCTGATTTTAATAATATTACTATTCATGGTCTAGAGAGCATAAATACAGAAAGGTATATTGAACGTTCCTTCATTAACGGGATTCAAAAAATAAAAAATTCAGAGAGGACCATTACAATTATTTTGAACCAGCGATAAAATACTGCGATTTTCGATTATCGCTATATGACTAATACAATCAGAGTATTCCAATTCGATGCTGAAATCCCATAGATTGCCTTTAAAAATTGAAAATAATTCAAATTTTTTAGCTTTTGAGACTTAACGGTCAATTCATAAAAATAATTAAAATATAATTCCGAAAGTTACCATAAGAGTAATATTATTTTTAACAAACAAATGTCGGAAGTTCTCAATTTTTTTTCTGAAAAACACAATGTTCTTATTATATTAAATGACTTAACACAGTGTATTAAATAAAATAATTTTTTGTACAAACATAAAAATCTAAGGTCAACTACATTTTTGAGAGAGTTTCATATTTGAGAACATAGAATAAAATTATTAATGAGTGATAGCTCATCTGACAACACGTATGGAGAGAGTTTCTCCACTACAAGGAAAAGGTTCTCTCCAGAAGAGGATGCAATACTAAAAAAGCTAGTACAAGTTGAAGGAATCAAAGACTGGGAAGAAATTAGTGAGCAATTGCCAGGAAGAACATCTAGACAGTGCAGGGATAGATATAATAACTATCTATTCAAGGAAATAGTTAAAAGACCATGGACTCCAGAAGAAGATCGAATCATCATTGAGAAGAACAAGATATATGGCAACTCATGGTCGAAAATTGCACAGTTCCTTGTTGGGAGAAGTGGAAACAACGTCAAAAATAGATGGCACAAGTATTTATACAATCATTACATGGATTATAACGATCTTGAGGAGAAAAAGGTCCCAGAACCTAAGGAGGAACCGAAGAAGCAAGAAAATGCTGCGGAAGCCTATTGCACTTACTCACTTCTTAACCAAAAAATCACTTTCCCAGATGTTTTAACCTGCAGGCCATGGGAACTAATAACTCCGAAAGATGTATATATTGTAAAATAATAATATCGTTGTATTTTTATTTACTCAATAATATTTCATCTTATACGGTTGTTTTTTGGGATTACAGATTTCATTTCGATGATGTTCACCTGATTTGTTAATCTACTCTTATTTGAATTATTTTGATCATTACTTATTGAACAAATTAATGAAAACACAGGGTCAAAATTTATATCTTAGTTTTTATTCAGCTGATTTGGTGTTTGAGATACGAACAATGATCAGTAGCATATATTGTAAATCGGTTCCAGCAACTTAAAACTTCGAAAATGCACATAATTTACTCTGATTCAATATTTCTTAAATTTGGGAAAGATTATCACGTTAATATATGATAAGAACAAATCAATATACTATCTATTCTGCAAGTAAGGCTAGGACAAAGCCAAACATATGCATAATTCTACTGCAAGTTATATTTTTTGCCACTCAAAGCATGATTCTTTCGATATTTAATCCAATCTTATTGACCAAAAACATATTTAGTAGCATATACTCCTCCGCAGATACGAGACATAAATTATGTCAATTCGTATCTATTAAATAGACAGCGCATATGAAAAGAATAACATCATTATCGCATGAAAATATAATTTATTATAATAATATTCAATAATATATCATATAAAAAAACAAATATGGATTTCTTCTTCAGCTCAATTCGCAGGAATAAGAAATACACAATTCTCATTATTTTGCAAATATAACCGCTTCATTGTACCTTCTTGTTGGGATTTTTGGCAAGGTTGGATTCATCATTTCGAAGAACGAAGTTCCTTCGTCTTTCGCTGATTCAGGGAATGTAGACGCCTTTATAAACATTCTAGATCGCGATCTTCTTCTAACGGTTTCGCTTGTGTTTTTATGAATTATAACTTCTTCCCGTTTAAAGCCAACACAATCAGGGAGAGGCGCTCTTTTTATGTTTGCGAATGCTTCAAAGCGTTCTTTTTGCTCACGTTCTATCTTCTGTCTCTCTTCTTCTTCCTTCTGTAAACGTAATTGAGTGGCAGCTCTAATTTGGTCAGCGCGACGCAATACTCTGGAATCAGCATCAGAAAGAGGAAGTGATTTGAGGAAGTCTAGCATAGATAAGGGCTTTTTCTGGTTTGGTAACGTTCTTGATATTGTTATCTTCTTTCTCTCTGCTTTTGTAACTTCTAAACCATCTAGTATCTCTAAACTTGGAAATTTTTCAATGATTGCTTGGCGGTATCCTTTATTCTGAGTGATTTCATTCCCACGCAAATCTAAAATCTGAAGGTTACGTAAATTTGCTGTTTGCTTTAGGAAATTTTCAATAGATTCAAATTTGTTGTTGGCCAAGTATAACGCGTTTAAAAAAGTCTGCTTCCTAAGGTCAATTTCGCTTAATAAATTATTTCTTGCATCAATAACAAGCAACCTAATGCATGGTTCTAAATTATTCAGGATTTCGAGTTTATTATTGGTTATATACAACACTTGTAAATTTGGAAATAGTTTTAATTGATCAGGTTCAATAGAGGTTATTCCCATTTTATCAAGGACTATCTCTTCCATGTCATGGGGTTTGACAAAGCATTTAAATGCGATGTCAAGAAATGGATTTTTTGGTTTCGTTATTTTTTACAGTCAGAAAAAAAAAATAGTTTTACATCCGATATTGAATGCTTTGAAAGGGTAACCGTTCAAACATAAAATTAAGTCGATCTTTATTGTATTATTTTAATACACAATTGAATCGCACCTCTTTGCATTTTACTCTTCATTTTTTTAATTTTTGAATAATGATTGCTGGATACCATGCATATACAGAGGATCCTATTGATAAATTATATTCAATTAAAAAATCTAATTTTAATGATATTTAATATTTTTATCATTTGTATTAGTGAATTTCAAACCATAAAGCAACAATAGCTTAGATTTCATGCAAAATAGAGGAATGAGAATGATTTGGCAGAATGACTGCAAATATTAAAATATTATCTATTATCTTTATAGTTCATTAAATAATCCAGAAAAATAACTTCATTCCAGATGATTCTGAGATTCATGAATCTGATATGATAATATTTTTGCTAATACAAATAATATTTTTAGACGAGAATAATACAAAATAAGCGTCAATATCATGTCTTTTGAGAATTGTATGTTAGCCAAATGATAATGTGGTTCAATAATCATCATAAATTGATGACTCATCAACAATACAAATTTCAATCCTTGTCAAAAATTTGAATGACTAACAACAACACTTGATCGACTTTAAATTCGTTATAAGACCAATATAACAAACATAATTAACTTCATATATTTTTGAATATCGGTAGATTTTTCAAATTGAAAAATAAAATTTTTTTGAGCAGATATTAAAACATTTTTCATAATGCCGGCTAATAGACGATCTTCACATGAATACTCTGATAGGAGTTCCAGCGAGTATTCGATGAGCACAAGCTCTTGTGAAGTTCAAACAAAATTTTCGAAAGAAGAGAATAAAAAATGACGTGGAAAAGTTTACTCATTATTATTAACAGATCCATATGCAATTGGATCTTTAATACCAACGCTTGTTACTGGAGCATTCCCTATTTTCACTTTCTATTTCCTTGGTAACATCATTACAAGTATGAGTAATTACACATTAGGGAAAATTGATAATCCAATGCCAACAATCTCCAAACAATTAATATAGGGTGTCCAAAGGTGCGTTTAGCACAGCGCTCTATATGAGACTATTAAAGGAGATATATGCTGATTATAAATATATAATAAAAAATATGAATATATGTATATGATGAGTATGTTGTATTTTGGCGCCATGCCGGGATATAAAATGAATTTTGAGACAAGAGGCGGTTTCGCGGGAAATTTTGGCGGGATTTTTTTTTCATTTTTTTAATGAATCATAAAGAAAACATCCTCGCTCTTGCAAAAAAATGCAAAGACTGTAAAAAAATCTACGAGACATTGGTAAAATGCTTCGGTATGGATGCTCCTAGCTATTCCACTGTAACGTATCATGTTAGGATGTATCACTTCATGAACAAAAAGGCGCCCATCATAAAAATTGACAAAAAATCGCCGGATCAAAGAAAAATCAAAGCAATTCTTCAAGCGCTAGATGAAGACCCAAGAGCATCACTCAGAAGGATAGAGGAGATGACAAAGATACCACGTACAACAGTCAGTTATTATCTGCACAATTATTTGAACTACAAACTAGCGTATACACGTTGGGTTCCGCACAACCTTAATTCAGTTCAAAAAAAATCTAGAGTCCAATCTTCGAAAGAGCTCCTCTCTATATTGGGTGCGTATCAATCCAAGAAGTTTCGCTTTTTAGTAACAGGGGACGAGTCTTGGTTTCAATATGCAACAGAAGCCAAAATCATGTGGATCCCGAAGGATGAAAATCCGCAAACATTCCCGAAGAAAAAAATTGACACACCAATGATGATGTTGTCGGTTTTTTGGGGCGTGAATGGCATCATCGCAATTGATATTCTTCAAAAACCGAATACGATGAATGCTCAGTATCTAATTGACAATGTTCTTACTCAAATTATCAATTCTGATGAGTTTGAGAAATCCAAACAACAAAAACAAAGTTTGCAATTCATTTTGATAATTCAAGAGTTCACAAAAGTCATAAGGTAATGAATTACTTGTTGGAAAACAATGTCAAAGTTATTCCAAACCCAATTTATTCACCTGATATTGCACCCTCTGACTTTTATTTATTCGGCACGCTAAAAAAGAGAGCTGAAGGACGCGAATTCGCGAGTCCAGATGATCTTGAAAATTTTGTAAGAGAGCAATTTGAGCAATTTTCTCATGATGATTTAAAGCGTGTCTTTCAAGCCTGGATCGATCGCTGCGAACGCGTGATTGAATCCAATGGTGATTATATTTAAATAAACTTTATATATATGTAACTTGTTTATTTCTATTCGCAGTATTCAGGTTTGTGCTAAACACACCTTTGGACACACTATATTATGATAGGAAGTATATTTTTATCATTGCAAGTTTCTTTGTTATCGCTGCTGGAGTTCTTCCAGTTTGTCTCACAATTTTCATGGGTGATCTTGCAAATGTTATGACATCTTCAAAAGATTTTGATTCCGAAGTCAGTAAAATTTGCATCAAGCTCATTATTTACTGCGTCGCATACAGTATAGTAATGGAAATAAAGGATATCCTTGGAGGAAGCTCTGGCCCTTGGTTTCAAACTGATATCCGTAAGAACATATACAAGAAGTTAATGAACCTGGACATTTCATTCTTTGATGCTAACCAAACAGGTACATTGCTCAACAATATTACTTCTGATGTAGCAGTTTTGAATGAAGTTTACATTGCAAAGTTCTTGCAAGTTTTCAATAACATCATCCAAGCCTTATGCGGACTTATCCTTTCATTCGTATACTCATGGAGAGTTTCATTAATTGCTTGTGCGGCCATTGCATTGAGCATTGTAATTTATTACATTGGAGAATATTTTGTTGGAAGACTATGGCATGCGTTCAATCAGAGCGTTAGTAATGCATCGACTAAGGCAGAACAAGTAATCATGGCTATCAAAACTGTGAAATCATTTGATAATGAAATGAAAGAAGCTGACAAATTTGAGGAGAGTGTCAATCAAATCAACAAAGTTTATAACAGAACATCAATCATTATCGGCTGCAAGGATGGTTCAATTACAGCCATTTCATTGTTCATGATCATTGGTATCATCTATTATACAACTTGGATGATTGCTAAAAAGCCAGAATGGGGAATAAAGAATGGAGATCTTATGATTCTTGTGCCATCATTGATCTTCTCAACAATTGGTGTTACTCAAGCACTACAGATGATTGATGACTTCAATAAGGCAAATGTTTCAGGTGAAAGAGTTCTTGACATCCTTGAAACACCTATTATCACTGATAGGAGAGTAGGTGATGACTTCAAATCAGATATCAAAGGAAAAATTGAATTCAAGAATGTTGTTTTCAAGTATCCAATGACAGAGCATTACACTATTAATGATCTTTCATTTACAATCAATCCAAGAGAAACAGTTGCTCTTGTTGGAGAATCTGGATGCGGAAAATCAACAACACTTCAACTACTTCAGAGATTTTATGATATTGAAAGTGGACAAATCTTAATTGATGATATTGATGTCAGTAAGATATCACCATATAACCTTCTAAAATACATTTCAATTGTCCCACAATCACCAGTTTTATTTTCGATGAGCATTAAAGATAACATCAGATATGCAAAAATGGATTCGACTGATAGTGAAATTGCCAACGCCGCCAAAGTTGGAAATGCACACGATTTCATTATGAGGTTACCAGAGAACTACAAAACAGAAGTTGATATTACAAGCCTTTCTGGTGGTCAAAAACAAAGAATCTGCATCAGCAGAGCAATCTTGATGAACTCACTAATACTTTTACTCGATGAAGCCACCGCTGCTCTTGATACAGAGAGTGAAAGACTTGTTCAAGAATCACTTGAAAAGGTGCGCCAAGGAAAAACAGCCATTGTTGTTGCTCACAGACTTGCAACAGTTATTAATGCTGATCGAATCCTTGTTTTCAAGGAAGGAAAAGTAATTGAGAGCGGCACTCATAGTGAGCTTGTTGCAAAAGGAGGCTACTATGCAGCTCCTAACATAGTCTAAAACACATTCTAACATTATTTTTACTATGAGAACATTGACGCACTCATGACGAACGAAGAAGGCTATAACAAACTCATTGAAATGGGAATGGTCGGTGAAAAGATGGGCTGTTTTAAGCTAGATAAGGTATTTTCTGAAGTTCATGTCCTCTCCAAGCGTAAGTATTGGGGCATACTTGAAGACGGCACAGAAATAAAACATTGCATGAAGTAAAAATTTATTTTAAAAAAGTGACATTTTTTAAATTTTATTTGAAATGTACGCTGAGTTTGTTGGAGAAGACCGTTGGGAAACTTGTTTGTTAGATGAGAAATATGAAATGGCATACCATTTTAAAACAATATATTTTTACATATATTAAATGCTTCAGGTTGAAAAACAAAGAACAAAAGTAGCAGATACAAAACCGTTAGACTATATCTTTACAAATGCTGGTAGGACTATTTCAGATGAAGAAATTTCATCCCGAGCATACAGGTTTGACTATCCAATTCGTTGGCTTCAAAGTCCTTCAGATGCAAAGGCAATAGGATTTAGAAGAGTTTTGTTTTCAAATAGAACTAACGCATTTATGTTCGCAGTATATTTTCATGGGCAGTATAAAGGTTCTGATGGTCTAATAGACAAATTTGACGAAATGAGAATCTTTACAGTTCGTTCAGACGAAAGTCTTGAGAAAACTCTAAATGACTTTCAAACTCAAATGAACAAATATTATTGGGAATTTCAAGAAAAATACGACTCTTTACTAAATGGAACATACTATCTGAAACTAGAATATGACAAGATGAACTCCACCGTTTCATTTCAAAAGATTGAAATTAACCCTCCAAGAGATACAGAGTTTTTATTTTGGAAAGTAGACAAACGTTCTTGGGCACAATTTCTTCGGTTACTAAACCAGAACGAACCATTACCACCAGATGGTCCATTTCAATTTATACTTCCACCAGCAGATTTGACAGTTTATAGAAACGTGTTTGACCCTCAAAATGTTATGTGTCATGCAAGTTTCAGTTCAAGCAACAATAGTTTTCTATGTATTGGTAAGGACTTTTATGACTTTGCTTCTAAATTCTACGAACCACCTAGTAACAGTTTCTCTGACTTTCAAGTTTGGTTCACAACAAATGGTGTGCAACATATTATTCCATTGTACTATGACTTTTATCTCGAATTGTCTTTCATATATAACTACGGAAAAGTGCTGAAAAAGTATTGAAAAATACTTTTAGGGTAGAAGGTTAGATCTAACCTCTTTTTTCACCTCTTTTCTACCCTCTTGAATTTTCATGACTTCTTCGTAAATGTTTTTTCACCTCTTGAATTTTCATGACTTCTTCGTAAATGTTTTGTCAAGACTTCTTCGTACATGTTTTGTCAAGACTTCTTCGTAAATGTTTTTTCACCTCTTTTTTCACCTCTTGAATTTTCATGACTTCTTCGTAAATGTTTTGTCATGACTTCTTCGTAAATGTTTTGTCAAGACTTCTTCGTAAATGTTTTGTCAAGACTTCTTCGTAAATGTTTTGTCAAGACTTCTTCGTAAATGTTTTGTCAAGACTTCTTCGTAAATGTTTTTTCACCTCTTTTTTCACCTCTTGAATTTTCATGACTTCTTCGTAAATGTTTTGTCAAACATGAACGTAAATGTTTTGTCAAGACTTCTTCATCGTAATGAGTGTAAAGGACCCAAAAATAAAGTTTATGTTAGAATGTTAGATCTAACACGTTTTCTAACACGTTTTCTAACATGGTCTAAAACTCTTGAATTTTCATGAATTTGTCATGAATTTCCTTAGGATAGAAAAAATAAAGTTAGTTTTTTTTGTATTTTTTTGTATGTAAGATATGATTTCAGGGATTTTTTTGACGAAGTGTCAACGTTCACTTCGTCAAAAAATAACAGTTATCTAATGAAAAAGTGTCATTTTTTTGTATTTGACGAGAATGTCGGGTAGATGGTTAGATCTAACACGTTTTCTAACACGTTTTCTAACATGGTCTAAAACTCTTGAATTTTCATGACTTCTTCGTAAATGTTTTGTCAAGACTTCTTCGTAAATGTTTTGTCAAGACTTCTTCGTAAATGTTTTTTCACCTCTTTTTTCACCTCTTGAATTTTCATGACTTCTTCGTAAATGTTTTGTCATGACTTCTTCGTAATGAGTGTAAAGGACCCAAAAATAAAGTTTATGTTAGAATGTTAGATCTAACACGTTTTCTAACACGTTTTCTAACATGGTCTAAAACTCTTGAATTTTCATGAAATTTACACCAAAAATAAAGTTTATGTTAGAATGTTAGATCTCACCTGTTTTTTCACCTCTTTTTTCACCTCTTGAATTTTCATGAAATTTACACCAAAAATATAATTTATGTTAGAATGTTAGATCTAACACGTTTTCTAACACGTTTTCTAACCTCTTGAATTTTCATGAATTTTCCCGAAATAAAAAATAAAGTTAGTTTTATTTTTTTTATTTTTTTTATTTTGTATAAAAGATATGATTTCAACAATCGGCACAACAACAATTCAAACAACAGCACCAAACTCGTTAGTCATGAATCCAACATCTATGTTAGTAGAGATGAAAAGCTTCATTCCTTCTTCATATACTTTCGAAACAGAAATCCAGAAGATAAAGCAAGAACTTTTAACATGTAATTTAGACTGTAGTGCGAAAGATGAAACAAATGAACAGTATCTTTATGAAATGCAGGACATTATTGACCATTTACCCAAATTGCCTGAAATTCAGCAACAAAAACACACTATTCCTGAATTCGACGAAATAGAAGTCAAAGCAACTGACTCAGTAGAAATAAAGAAGTTCATACGAAAGGTAAACTATGAGTTTCTAGGATTTCATTGCAACCATAAGGTTATGGACAAAGATTGCGACATGGTATATAAGAATGTTTCTGACATATATAAATCTGAAGAATTTAAGACCTACGACAACTTTGTTTCGTTAGTTGCTGAATGTGTATGGCAGATAAGAGATAAAGATAGAAGAGGCAAAGTATGGAATAAACAGATAAAACCAGCAACTTTTGAGTTAAAGAAAACCATTGACGCTTTAGTTGTTCTAGCTGGTTTTATTTCAATGTATAACGCAAAAATGAACCCGCAATGTTCAAAATGTAAAGCGGCAATTAGGAAATATAACTACTCCGTCAAAGAGATAGAACGTATGAGAAACGACTATGCAGACTTAAAGAAAGAAGCAGAGAAGCCGGTAGAAAATAAAATGGACATGTTAGCATTTCTGAACAAAAACTATCCAACTGCTGAAGATTTCCTTCTGTCTGACGTCAAGAAGAAGTATAAAGAAACTTTCGGCATAGTTAAAACATTCGATATCCTCAGCGAAGAAATAGAAGCTACAAAACTGTTTAAAGTCATGAACCATCGCAACATATACCATGTAAAACGCTTGTAAATAGTTATGTTAGAAAAGAGGTGAGAAAACGTGGTTAAATTCCAGCTTCAGTGATTTTCTAATAATAAACAATACTTTTTATAATTATAAAAATTGTCATTTATTTACATGATGCTTCTGTTTAAATTCTTATTCAGTTGATTATTTTTTGAATTTACGCCCGTAATCGAACCATCATTAATTGAATTAATTCATGAAATTAGAAAATGAAATTAGCTTTATAATATGCTAATATTAACATTTTATTTGAATAATTATTTATATTTGGTCGGTGACAATTAGAAATTTTAACCCCTCAATTTTTCCTATGAAAATGATCGGAGAATTTAACTCTTAATAATCAAGAAAATGTGAAATACATGATACATTAATATAATAAGTATAATCTAATGATTATTCAATAATTTGAGAAATCCAACGGTTGTAACCTCGAACTCTTTGAATTTTTTGATAATAAATTCTAGCTTTAATTTAATTTATTTTTTGTTCGTTTCCTGTAATGCTATCCACCACAAAGTCCTATTTTTCAGAAGATGAAGATAAAAAGCTGAAGAGATTAGTTGAAAAACATGGACCTGCGAATTGGTATATGATTTCAAAACAGATGAAAAATAGAAATCCTAGACAGTGCAAAGATCGATGGGAAAAATTCTTGGCACCAAATATCAATAGAAAACCTTATACTGATAAAGAAGACCACATTATATATTCCAAAAATATAATGAGTTTGGACCGCAATGGGCAAGAATCGCGAAATATTTAAGCGGAAGATCAGACGTTAGCGTGAGAGCTAGGTACAATTTTCTAATTAGGCATAATGTAACGCTTGATTTTTATTATAATTATTTTAAACCAAAAGAATCTGATAAAGAATAATCTCCACAAGATCCTATATCAAACATACTTGACTTTAATATTGATTCAATCTTCGCGGAATTCTTTTAACGATTTCTTATTTAAATAAAAATATATTTTTGCTATTACTAAGTACAGTTCATTCTTTTAGACAATATTATTAAATAACTTTAATATAATACGGTCATTATTAGTCATCAAACGAGTAATATATGAGTAAATTATTTCACTTTTATTTCAGAGTTTCGAAATGACAATTTGAATGATCAAATTAAGGGTCAAAGTATAATCAGTTGCGTGAGTCCGTATGTTTCAAAAATAACTTTAAAATTTTTCTAGATTTTCAAGTTATTTTATAAAAGTATAAACACTTTTAACCTTATAATATTAGCATCACATCAACATATACAAACACATTCAAATCTTACAAAAATTGGTCTGAATAATCTTGAGATACCGATTGTGAATCCTCAAATTAACTATTAAGCTTACATAACCCATAGGCATGATTATACACATATTTTTATTGAAATAAAGCTAATTAAAACCTTTCCAATAAGAATTTTTGTATAAATTATTTGATCAACCTAGCAATAAAAAGTTGTTTTGAGTGACATATCAAGATATATTGCATTATTCAATATAATCATATATGAAGCTGCATTTCTTCATCCGATATAAATTTTCAATTTTTTTTTGATTTTGATTTTGAATGACACATTTGCTTGTTTTATGCAATGTAAAGCTCCCAGAACAAATTTGTAAAATCGAAAATTTACCATCTTTTTCACACTTTTTGGATTAAAAAGACTATCATTATTTATATGTTTTTCCTAGTGTACCTGGCAATATCTGAACCAAAAACATGTTCCAACGAGTCTAAAATTTATGATTTAGATAATATGTCACACAAATTAAGCATCAAAGACAATTCTTTTTGCATTTATTTCGACTTCCAAAATAACATTTTATCAATTAATTTTGCCTCCATGTACAATTACACAATAGAAGTGTATGATGTAGATAGCACAGAAATCAAATTTAGCACAACAATTAAATATTCGACTGTTATGCTTAATCAAACAGCAGGTTTTATCAAGTTCACACCATCGAATACAACAGATAATACCATCAAATCTATTGTTATGACAAAAACAAAAATTACTCGAAATATCATGAAAACATTATCAGAACAAAAATACATCAACATCAAGAGATGTGCCCTTAAAATGATGACATCATCATCTCAATTTATGATATTTCTGGAATCCTTGCATTTATTATTTTTTGTATTTAGATTTCAAAGCATCCAGATAGAGCAATACGTTGTGGATGTCTATTTTACTGTTTCTATTTGAGATTCCCTGGATTATTCAATGCTGCATACGATTATTATTATATTCAAAATGATCAGGAAAAAGAATGTTCATATCCATTAGCACAATATATTTTTAGTTGTTGGATCTGTGAATGCTGTGGTTGCTGTGACTTAAAATGCGACTTTTGCCCACATGAAAAAGCAGTTTGTGATGATGTGTATGTTCATTGTGATTATTGTTGTGGCTGCACTTGCAAATGTCAGGATGATGAAAATTGCTGTAAAGAAGTATGCTGCTGCAGAATTTCCAATGATGTGGAGAATCATTGTCGTTGTCTGAGATGCAATGAGTTTTGCCCAGGATGCACAGAATACGAATATTGTCGTGAGATTATCGGTGGAATATTTTTCTTTATGTGTTACATTGCATATTTGTTGATTTCATATCTTTTGTTCCCTCTAATATTATTGTGTGCTTCATGCGCTTCATGCGGAACAGCCAACGAAAAGGAGAGATACTTCGAAGATAATATGGATAAATTTTTAGAGGAAAGTGAAAAACGAAAAGCAGAATATGCAACAATGACTCCTAATGATGCTGCCAAAGCAAAGAAGGAAAGAAGGAGACAATGCGTTCAAAAAAGATATAGGGAAGAGCAAGAAAAATATGAACAATTTCTAGGTCAGAGGCAACTACAAACAAATCAGTCTCAAGATTTTAATTCAAACCAGGAACAACCTGGACAGCTCTACGAACCTCTACAGCTAAACAATCAACAACTGCCTGATCTGTCTGCTCCGAATGTTTTTTACCAGTCTCCTCCACAACAAGGAGTATCACCTAATTCTCCATATTATAATCATTATTCACAGCAATCAGGACAACAATTTCCGCAACAAGAGCAATCACCAGATAATAATTAGCTCTATCAAAGTGATGGAAATCAAAATATGCCTTAAATTTTAATCTGAAAATCCATAAAAATGTACTTTCTTTAACCTGTCATCCTCTCAATTTTTTTGACATTTCCTAACCTGCGAAGGAATAATGAGACTATGTTAAGAAATTCTCGTAAAATAGGATTTGTTTAAACAATAGTTCCCTGTTCACAAAATGCTAACTTTATGTTCATTCATAATCAGCGTTTTATGCTTGAATGAACATTTGCTTTTTATTAGTTTGGTATTCGCCTATGAAAAAACACTGAAGTTGCCATTATTATCATGCATATACACTAAAAATCTCTTGGATTTCAGTGCTTTCTGCGTTAATCGTTTATAGCGATGCAAATAAAAAATAATTAATTTAAATGGTGATCACCATTATCAATAATATCTATTGGAATTATTAAATTTGCATTCATATTTAGCCATTTCATCCAGATTAATCAATTCGAAGGTTAATTTTTTTATTTTATAATTTTCTTTGGAATTAATGAACGGCATTTTCAAATATGCTTTTTGAATATAATAAGAAACAGTATTTCATTATTGAATCATGTTTGCATTAATATGAATCCGATCAATAGAAAAATTGAAAATGCGACGATAAGTAAAGTCCGATTTTTTTTCCAGAAAAACTTCAACGTTATGTTACAGTTTCTTATTGCATTTTCTTCTTCTGTAAATGCAAAAGATGTATTCATTCGTAAAATACTTAAGCCTGATTATTACTATACACTACCAATTTCTTTCGATATGATTACTAAACGAATTTGCACAGTCAATAAAGAAGAAGGTACCATAGCATGCCCAAAAGGTACCAATGCAAGTAATGCTGCATATATTAAAACAAAAATATCAAACTTGCCAGATCTTGTTTTTGATCGTAGAGAGTTAACGTGCAACACACTTACAACGAATATCAATCAAAAGTGCTATGTTGATATTTTTAAGAATGGCCAAAAGATCAACTGGGCTCATCCAAACGCAAGCCAAACAATATCAGGACCAATCGGACAATTATTAAACGATCTTAACGTTGTTGTTTACTTCTTCTCAGGAGATGCTGAAGCAGTTTTTAAGCTACCAACTATCAAATTCATTGCGAAAGATTTTGAAATTCAGAAATACGGATCTCCAACAAAAGAAAAAATTAAAGATAAAATATACAGATATACTGTAGAAATTGAACCAACAGAACAATTTTATCTCTCTCCACTTTACATTAATAATGCTCATCAAAGACCAAAGCTTTATTGGTCATATAATAGTCCTATTTCCCGATCAAAGACTGATTTGACGTTAACTCCAATTATTGCTAATAGCTCTTTAATTGTTGGCTATGATATTTACAATGATGATAACTTTATACCTTGGCATGCTCGTACATACAAGAACTATACTTTCATGGAATTATCAATTCATCCATTAACCAAATTTAAAGTTTCTTGTATTATAATGGAAGTAGAAACTAAAAGTTATCGAGATGCTTTAGAAAAATGGCACCTTGCTTTTAGTGATATTTATGATAAACATGGCATTGGAATTAGTTACTGGTTTACTTGGGATTATGAACTCATGTATAAACAAGATGAATTACTTAAATCATGTCTAGTTAATGCATTTTGGGGTTATTATATGCTTGAAAAAGAACCACCTCCAAGAATTAAAGCATTTAGATATTACTCGCCAAGTATGATAAATAATCAATGGGTTAAAAATGACGAAAATATTGAAGAGAATCTAAGAAAGTGTCCAAATGAAACATGTAAAATGGCATTGGAATATGGCATAAGAGATATCGATGGAAAGTTACGTTGCTATGATAATGGAACTACTGGTTCTTCATGTTTCTTCTTAATTTCAACCGAAAAGAAGAAACAATATCAAGAGGAAATGAAAAAGTTGATGGACAAATATAAGTTCACAGGAATTGCATTTGATGTATTTGGAAGATATGATGCAAGTTATACAGATAAAGAAATGCCATTGGATATATATCCATATAAAATATTGGATGATAAAAATAACAATGCAGAATTTTATCGTTTGTATAATGGAGCTTTAGATCTATTAAAGTCATTTAAACAATATGCACCTAATGGTTTTTGGATAAATGCCGGCACAACACCTCCAAATGTTGTTCAGCATATTGCTTTAACAGGTTCTGAAAGGTACTTCAATAAAAATGAATTCACTCATAGCAGAGATGGGTTATGGAATCATAGATTTAGTTTAGGTTCAAGACCAATGACTATATTAGATTTATCTTATGGTAATCAATATGTAGAATCAGCATTTTGTTATTGTGCTGCTGTTGGATGTGTTCCATCTGTTGATCATTATGATAAAAGTCAAACAATTTGGTATAATGAAACAATTCGTAAGCAAATGACGGCATATTTTGATGTCTGGAAACCAATTTATGAGGAAATGCATAATGATACTACTTTTATGGCAAATGCAAATGGCCAAGTTGATGGCGGAAATTATACTGACGAATGGGGCAGCTTTTGTAAAAAGAATGGATATTGTTATGTTGCATTTGTTGCATCTGAAAAGAATAAAGAGTATCGCGTTAAAGTTGAAGGACATCCAAAATTGTATTATAAATCTAATGCAGTTACATATGAAATAAATGGCAATGAAATAACATTTAAGAGTAGTGAAGATTTTAGATCTCTAATTATTAAATATGACAACATTAATTACAGCAATAATAAAAAAGGTATCATTGCGGGATCTGTAATCGGTGTCATTGTAGTAATAATAGTAATTACTGCAGTTGTATTTATAATTCTCAAAAAGAAGAAAGAAAACCAATCAGATGCTGCTGTTGAACATATGCAAATAGTTTAACATATGAATTAATTGATTTAATAGTATAGGCAATAGCCCACGAAGATTCTAATTAAAGTTAATCTTTTTTTTTAATCTATTGATTAAAAATTTCACCTTAGTCTTTTTATTACCAATATTTTTCTCTTGATAACACATTATCAACATTTTGTGTTATTGTAAACTTAAGTTACTTTTCCTTCACAAGCTCTATTCATTCTGTACATATAAAACAATAATGTGAAGTATGAGTCTTAAAATAAATGAAGCAACATCAGTATTTTTGAAAAATATATCGTTTTAATTTACATACAAACAATAAAAATATATTATTAAATTATTATATATTTGCAAAAAAGCTCTTGAATTGTGGGGGTAGAGCTCTCTTTAGTTTTTCGATATCACCTTTGATCTTCAACTTTTCCTTCTCAACAAGAGATTTCTCTCTTTCACAGCTTTGAATTCTGAACTCGATATCTTTCATTTCTTGTGGTAAAGAAAGAGGAACTTTTCTCAAACTCATATCAATCTTCATTCTCTTTCCAAATGCTGATTTAGAGCTCCAAATCTGTTGTTTATATTGTTCGATTTCTTCTGTAATGTTCTGTATTTCTTCTTCATCAATCGAATCCTTTTTATCTTCAATCAATTTATCAATGTTTTCTATTTCTTGTGAAATCTGTTTCAATTTGTCTTGCTCGATACTATTTTGTTTCTTATTCTGCTCGAGTTGTTTCCATAGTTTAGGAACATCAGGTTTCTTTCTGTTCTGTCCTTCAGCAAGTTCTTTGTTCTTGTTATCCAAAATAAATCTCAAATCATTAACTTTAATTGCAAGAGATTTCAACATTGGTTCTGAATCTTGAATCTTCTTTTCAAGTAACAAAGATTCTCTTCTTTTCGCTCTAAGTTGGTCTTCTACATCAACACGCGCAGCTGTTTCGCTGGAAACATAAGAAGGATCTCTTCTCATTTTAACTTTTTCTATTTCAGCTTTCATTGTTAAAATTGTTTCTTCCAAACCATTATTCTTTTGTTGCATCTCAAACAATTTCGTACTCTTTGCGTTTGTCTGCATTTCAAGCAATTGTCTTCTCTTCTCATTGTTGCTGAATTTTTCTGGAGCCAATTCATGTTTTTGCCGATGAATTTTCTCTTTCTTTTGGTCAATTTCTCTTTGAGATAAAATCGGATCAGTTCCAACACTTTTTGTTGGAGCTTTGTTGTCAACATTATTAAGTGTTAGACTTGTCAAAGAATCATCAAATCTCAGTTTTTCTGAATTCAATTTCGCTTCGAATTCAAGCAATTTAATTTGTGCTTGGAAGTCTCTTATGTCTTCTTCCAATCTCTTATTGACAACTTCGGAATCAGTAATCATACAAAGTAATCTAGTTCTCTTTAATCTCCTTGAAAGAGCTCTTTTGATGATGTGTTTCCTGAAATCTTGTGGAGAAGGAGATGAAGGAGAAATGAAAACAGGAGTGGAAAGATCCTCTAAACTGGAATTCAAACTGATCTGTGCTGGAGAAAGTGGTGGTGACATCATTAATTTTTCATCTTCATTCAACATTTCTTCTTCATTGAAAACTTCTTTGAATTCTGGATGAGTTCTCAATAATTCATCTTTTTCTTCATCCTCATTTTTGATTTTTGGAATCAATTTAATATTTGGCATTGATTCAGGAGCTGCTCTTAACAATGCTTTCTGTTCTCCTGTTAAATGAACTCTGTTTCTCTTCTTGAATCCATTTCTGAATCTAATTATCGCGTATTTGTATTTCTTTGGTTCAGCTTTAGTTTTTCTTCTTCTTTTATATGAATTTTTATTGGATTTTTCTGGTGGTTTCACTCGAATTTCTTCATCTTCTTCTTTCTTAGGAGATTTTAGTTTCCTTCTTCTATGTTTCTTCTTCGGTTCATCATCTTCGGAATATTCATCGTTATCTTGATAAATTGGTGGCTTTTGCAAAATAGGATTTCCATCTTCATCCAAAATTATTTTTCCGTTTTCGTCGAATGTTGGAATCAAATACTCATTTTCATCATAAACTTTGTTTCCTTCTTTATCAAAAATAGGATTTCCTTCATCATCTAATTTTTGTTTTGGCTCATTTTCTTTGGAATCAATTGGATTTCCTTCTAAATCAAACATAGGATTTCCATTGTGATCTCTCATTTGTTTTGATTTTTGTTTATGTTTCCTTCTCTTTTTCTTGGATTTTTCTGTTTTAATTTCTTCTAAAATTGGTTTTCCTTTTGCATCAAACAGCAAATTTCCTTTTGAATCAACTTTCTGAACAAATTGTGGCTCATCTTCATCAACATCATCTTTCTTTTTATCTTGATCATTTAATTTTTCTTTATTTTCATTTGATTTATCTTCAAAAATCGGATTTCCTGATTTATCATAAACAATTCGACCTTGAAGATCTGTCTTAGGTTGATTTTCTGATAACAAACATAATACTGGTTTTCCTTTATCATCAAAAACTAATTTGCCGTTCTTATCAAGTTTCTGAACTAAAATATCTTTGTTGTCAATATTTTCTGTATCAATCATTGGAGGAGAAACAAGAACTAGTTTTCCTTCATTATCATAAACTAAATCATTACTATTATCATTATTAGTATTACTTTTATCACTACCATTTCTAACAGGATTACTCTGATTATGATTTCCATTTTCTTCATTAGATTTGTTATTTTTATGTTTTGGAATGAGATATTCGGTTGGATTGAAGATGATGGAACCATCGCTTGTGAAGAAAAGATGACCATGTTTGTCGCAAAGTTGGGTTGGTAATTCAGAATCATGTAAAATTGGAGTTCCATTCTTTTTGAACATTTCATTTAATAAATGATCAATTGATTGATGATCACATGTGTTGATGTCAACAATTTCTGGTGAAATAAGAATTGGTTGACCAAATTTGTTGTATAAAATTTCGTTGTCTTCTGTAATAATTGGAATCAAATAATTATCTTCACAATAAACAACTTTATCGTTCTTGTAAATTGGATGACCTTCTAAATCTTTCTTCTGTTTCGGAGGTGAATTTCCATAAAAAATACATTTCTTCGATAAATCATAAATTGGATATCCATTGTGATCTTTAAACTGATTATCTTCATTATCTTCATTCTCTTCAAATATTGGTTTGTTGTTTTCATCAAATAATGGTTTTCCATGTTGATCAATTTGTTGTGTTTTGAATGAAGGTTTTTCATAAACAAAATCTCCATTTTTGTCTTTGAGTTTATTTCCGTTTTTGTCTCTTTTGATGTTTGAAACTGATGGTTCTTCTAAAACTGGTTTTCCTTTTTCATCATATTTCTGAACCAAATACTGCGAAATATCATATATAGGTTCATCATGGATATTAAATAGTGGTCCATTCTTATCATCTTTCATTTGATTTGGTAATTGATTGTCATCAAATATTGGATCTCCATTTTTTGTGAACATTGGATGTCCATTATGATCATTTTGTTGCATCCTTACAACTGGTTCGCGTTCTGACTGGTAATTTGTATCTGTTTCGTAAATTACGTTGCCATTTGCATCAATATATGCGGGAACCATCTGTTTGGTTTCTGGATCATCTGCTTTTTGTGAAGATTTTCGTTTACTTTTGGAATAAGTTTCAGATGAAGAGTCAAACATCATAGGAGTTGGAGCTTTGCTACCTTTTATGATACTGGCAGTTAAACTATCCATTTCATCTTGTGCTGTTGAAGATTTTCTTCGTTTTTTGGAAGAATTTTGATCATTATCCCATTCATCGACCATTGAAGCTGAATCTCCAAGTTCATAATCAGAGACACCGGGTTCTGACTTAAATTCCGAGTTATTTTTGCCTTTTGCCGATTCTTTCGCTCTTCTTAATGTAGATCTTGGATTTGAAGAACGGCATTTTGGAGCATTAATATTATTTTTCCTTGCAATTGTATTTTCGCTTAACGCTTTCGTCCTCGGTGACTTTGGAACTTGAGGTTCTGATTCATGTTCCGACATAAAATAGCTTGAAGCCACAACGGATGATCTGGATGAAGCAATTCTTGATGGATTATTTAAAATGTTCGTCAAATCATCAAAATATGGGTTTAAAGTTTGTAATTGTAAACTTAATTGCATAAATCTATCATCTTGCATTGAAGAATCACTATAACCTATTTCATTTGCTAAAATATCATTACCGTTTTGTGCCATCATCATTCTTCTTTGTAATAAAGTTATAATTTCTAAATATCCTTGTGGCAAATTATTTTTTCTTCCTTCAAACAAGCCCATGAGTCTAAGAGCTTCTTCTGTAAGTTCTTTATTCATTTGTATTAAATCTTTTGAGGCCATGTTGTAATCAATGATTAATTTTACTGTATCTTGCTCTTTTTGATATTCAACTTCATATTTTTGGTATTTATCGTTTAGATCAGCAATTTCAGCTCTTTTTTGTGCAATTTTATTGTGAATATTTTCTTGATATTGTCCATTTAGACTTTCTAAGTATTTTTCATTATATCTTTTTAATTTATACATCGCATTTTCCTTTTTCTTGACATTATAATCTCTCTGTTTCTTATATTGTTCTATCATATCTTGTAATTGTTGATATCTTTGTGAAGTCGCTTCTAATTCACTCTGCAAAGAATCATTAGAATCCAAAATTGATGACGTTTGTTCTATTAAGTGATTCGCAATCCTTGTATATTCTTCTTTTTCACGTAAAAGCTGCTCAATTAGTCTTTTTTCGTAACTTGGACCTACCACAAGTTTTGTTGCAGGACGAGATGTAACTGATGCCCTTGATGAAGCACCTGATCTTGGAAGGGTAGGTAAATTTGTATAGGATTTGCTCATGAAAATTTATCAACGGTATAAAATTTCTCACTTTTTTATTTTTTGAAACCTCAATTTTCATAATTTTATATAAAATATTTTATTTTATGGCTTGGTATATACGGAAACTCCATTTTCGAAAGCAAATATCAATTAGATAAAGTTCAATTTTGATAAATTCAAATGAACCAAAATAGTATACATGCGATAATGCATCGAACTTGACATATATGAATTCTGTGGCATTACAGCAGATCATTATTTATTCTTCATAGTTGTTGTTGAAGATGTCATATTGACAAGACAGAAGTTATGTTCTAACTTAGCTTACACATATGTAATTTAAATTTCGGATAAGTTCAGTCCTAAAACATAAAAAATTAAATTAATTTCCATAACATTCTTTGGCTGATAGCGTTTTAATAACAAATCAACATTAGCCTTGTTATAAGGAATACACCATTGATCTATTATGAAATGATTCGATCATTAGGCAATAAAAAAAGTTATTGGTCAATTGCAGACATGTGATATAAAATAGAATGAAAAAAGGAAAGAATTTAGAAAATGAAATAGATCTTCCGGAAAACATCGAATCAGAATTGGAAAATCTTAAAGCAAAACTAGGGGAAACAATGCCTGATGTATATGAAGCTCGTAGAACTGCTTTAGTTGGTTTTGAGTACTTTGTAAAGGACTACACGAAGAAATTTGTTGCTAAAAGTGAAATGTACAAAGCAATAAAGATAGATCCGTATTGTTTTGATGCCTATCTCGGTTTAATTATGATTATGGATGATAATGACTACAAAATCGATCCACAGACAGGTCAAAATCTACTTAGAGAACTCCTTTCACTATATGGTAAATATATTTCCGAAAAATTTACAAAGCTTCCCAATGTTTTTTCAGATGAACCTTTATTAGCTCCTTATATACGTGTGCTATCGCATTTTACTGATCTTCTTATGGAAACTGATCAACTAGAGATAGCAACTTATATGTCAGAACTACTTCTCCGCATTAATTTCAAACCAAAAGTTAGAACTACATTTTATATCCTCGCAAACTACATAAAAGTCATCGGAAGAGAAAGATCTCGACAACCAGTCTTCGTTGAAAGAAATACAACTCATCTAAAAGCACTTCTTGAAGCAAGAGATTCAAATAATAATTTAATTTACGATTTTGATGATCCTGAGTGGGGAGCTTTTCCCTCATTAGCAAGAGTTTACCTTGAGTACTGCAATGGTGCTAAAAATTGGAGATCTCAGCTTAGAAAATTTATTAAAACTTTTTCACAGCTAGCAAGAGAAGTTATTGTCTATATTACATGCGGTGGCGAACTAGATGTAAGACATAATTGTCAATGCCACATTTGTACATCAAAAATCATGGTTGAATACGCTTTTATGGAAGATTCTCCATTTAACATCGTTTTACATAACGAATATCAAGCCGCGCATCATCCCATCTACAGTATCAGGTCAATATATATGGTTCCCAATATTTTTGCCAAGTTTTCAAGGGCAATTCGTAAAAATGGCTACGAATACGTCGAAAAACATCTTGAATCAGGTCGGCAAACAATGTCAGAGGGAAATTACCAAAAATCAGTTAACAAATTCTCAAAAAGTATGGAAATTTTAATGAATATTACTTATTTAGAAAAAAAGTTTTACGAAGGCATGCAGTATGCGATAATAACCAATAGAGCTACATCGGAATTCAAATTGGAGCTTTTGGACATCTGTAGACATGATATTCGTCTTGGATTATTTCAAAAGAAAGATTGTAAGAGATTATATGAATATATTCATAATATAATGGTCCAGTTCAATGCAATGACTCTTGTTCCAGTCGCTGACGAGCTTTGGGAACAGGCAAAATCAGAAAATCCTGATTTCGAAAAACTTTCTAAGAAAGCGATAGCAATTCTGAGCTTGGAAGGATTGATTGCTGCTAGAACAGATAAATTAAGCGAAGATTTGATGAATGACCTCGAAAATAGAAATATCGAAGATATGTTTTCAAGAATTTCATTCCCGTCAAGTCAATTAGATCCTTTGCCGTGGTTAAATGACCAGGAACAGGAAGAACCAGTAATTCTTATCGACATAGTTCAAAATGAAAATAATTTATCTGATTCTGATCAACAGCCAGAAAATAATGAAAATGTAAACAGTTAATGATTGATTTTTTTCATATTTTTAACTCCAAAACTAATAATTTTCTCAAATTAAATTTTCTTTATTGTTATTAATGAAACAGCTTTTGTTATTGAATCTATGAGCATATTAAGCAAACCCTCAAAACACCTAGGGTATTGTTGACAGTTAACTTTGACATCCATTGTTGAATAAATTTGTTAAAAATAAAGGGGCTTGAAACTCAGGCTATACATTATTGGAGTTATTAGTCGCTTATGGTATCATTCCGAAAGTAATAATATGTAAATTGAAAATAACAGTAGTATATATGATGGGTTTAGTGACTTTTTTTGTAAACGTAAGAATTCATACAATATCGAGTGATATTGTATCATTTTTAACATATGAAATAAAAAATATATTTATTTATAAATCATTTAAAATTAACATTAAATAAATAATTTATTTCATCACTTATAAAAGAAGCTATATATAGATGATATCAGATATTCCGCGATTAATTAAACATTGTTTAAATCATGAATGGAATCAATGGAGTCATAATCAAAGACCTCATAAACGAGAAAAATAATTAGAAACTAATGATTATTTGAATTTATGAAATCAATTATTTGATTCATTCTTTCTTCAATCTCTTCTATTCTTTTTGTTAAATCATCTATTTTCATTAATGAGGTGATTCTTGATTGGGGAATAGATTTCAAACTAACCACCCCTTTTATTTTTGAAATTTTGAATCCATCAACTTTAAACATTTTATTCAATTTACATGTTGTCAATTCTTCAAATAATTTTTTATTATTAGCATAATAGTCATTAAATTCTTCAACAGATGAAAAAATTTTTATTTCAGTAATTGGTTTAACAACGTTTATTTTTTGTTGGACATTTCCACTTTCATTTATTTCATCCTCCTTTGTTTCATTTATTCTTAAAATCGGTTTCATTTATCATTAAATAAAAAATTAGAATATAAGTGATGAAATATATTTTTTATTTAATATTAAATCAGAAATGGCGGCAGGATTCTTTAAAAAATTATGGGATGGAATTAAGAAAGCTGCGGGTTGGGTTTATAAAAAGGTTATTAAACCTGTTGCAAACTTTTTGGCACCAGTAGCGAAAACGGCAGGAACTATCATAGGTGGAGTATTAGGTACTAAAGCAGGTAATCCGGCGATGGGAGCACAAGCGGGTAACGCAATTGGTGGAATTGCTGAAGGAATACTTAATAAAATAGGAGGTAGATAGTGGAAAAATAAATAAATATTATTTTTATCTTAGTATCGGTTGTAGTCTTTGATAAACTTTTTCTCCTTTATTTAAAATTTCTCTATTGGGGCAGCTTTTGGTGTTATTGATTCAGCAACGTCACTAATTGCTTCTTTATTCTTAAATATCCAATTTGCTCCCTTCTTCAATGTTTCCCAAACTTTACTCGCTCCTCTTTTTACTTTATCCCACAGTTTCTTAAATATACCTGCAGCCATAGTTGATTATTTCATTAAAATTAAAAATTCATTTTCATCTTTTAATTTTGATTTTTTTTTATTAATAAATGACGACTAACTATTTGTGCCAAACACTAAACCGATTAATGGAAATGTGTTTCATTCATTCGAAAAGATAAATGAAATATTCGCAAAGAATGACGGTAGAAGATATTATAGAGAACTTGAAAGTTCATGCTATGACTCTGATGCTCCATATTTTGATGATAAACAAACTCATTTAAGAATTACAAATCCGGCTCATGATGTGAACCAATTAGGTGACACATATATTAAACGCAAAGTTAAAGCAACTCTAGTTTCAAATAAAGCTTTCACATGTGATGCCGCTTTTAAATGCATGCGTTTATTCGTTGGTTACAAATCATCAAATCAAAGCTTTAAACAATTAGAAGTAGAAACTGAAAGAGGTGATGCCGGTTATCTTCAATGGATTGCGCCCGTGAATCTTTCGCATTTGCAACATATAAACCAAAATCAGAAAGGAAAGTTAAAAAGTTTGTTCATTCGTTATATAATAATGTTCAAAAATATGATAACTCAGTATGTGGTAAATATATTGACCCTTCAGAAGTTTTTAAGAAAGCAAATGAAGAAGTTGATGTCACTTTTGATATGATTATTCCTGTAAATGATTTGTTAGCATTTCAGGCGTTCGATGATTATCCTAAATCATTTGGTGATTCATTCTTAAATATTATGTTTTCAGGATACTTTAGTATTTTGTCAGGTTGACCCGTTTAAGAGTTGCTGATTTACAAAAATTACGTTTATGAAAAGATAACTGATGAAAATTATGAAAAGATTATGAATCATGTTTATAAATATGATCGCAAATTCCAACAAATCGGACTTCCTGCCAAATTAATTACAAGCTTAGCCGCTACATCTGCTAACGCAACAGTTGATACGTTATTATTTCATGCACAAAGATGGAAGTTTTAGAGGAAAATGTATTACACCAGGATACGGTTTAATTGAAGAATCAGTTAAAGCAATACCACGTTTATTCAGTAAGGAAGATCCATTCATGATTCCAGCTCAACATATTGACGTTCGTTCACTAAATGGAGGATGCATCACTCCTGAAGGTATTAGCTCGGATTTCTCATACGCCCTTCATAATGTAACAGATGTTGTGTTAACATTTCCGAAGAATGCAATGCAAAGAACGGTTTTAGAAAATCCAATGCTTCGAGGTCTTCAGGTCACTATAGATTCCAGAAACTTCCCCGATCAAGCGATGACCACAGTGGGTGACATATTCTTTACACGTATGCTTCAAGCTTCTGATTTAGATGGAGTGAATGAATGCACGGAAGAATATGAGGACTCATTAACTAGACCACTGAATGCAGATGATGGCACACCATCAGCTAGACCATGGAAAGACCAAACTTCATTCTTATGCACTATTCCAGTTCAACGTAATGGAGCGGGTATATTCTTTGATGGATTAGAAACTTTCAACTCACAAGTTACAGTACAAGTGAAAGCTTATCCAATCATTCAGGGTGAAAATGACACTTACTGTTCAAAGGTGACAAATCCTCCTCAGGTTTGGTTTACTAGGACTACATATTGGACATGGACACCAGATGAAGGTTTGAAATATCATCCAACAGGTACACCACCGCAGTATAGAAGTTCATATGATGAAATATTGATGAATAGAAATGTTTAAAATTATAAATTTATTTTTGATTAAATGGATTTAAATTCATCCACCCCTTATGAAGAATTAACGGGAGTATATAATACATACGTAGATGAGATGATTAATGAAGCATTGAGTGATAATAGAAATGCTCTATCTAAGGAAAAATTAATGAAAATTCCATATTCTGAATGTTATTTAAATTCAATCACTGCAGCAATTGGTAAACAAAATAGAGGTAAAACATTAACGATATTAAAACAAATTATCATTATTGCTAACACTTCCCCCTATTCACATGTGTTAATTTATATCAACCGTTCAGGTTCACCTTCAGATGATACATTTGAATCTTTAAAGCATTTAATCAAAATTCCAATTATTTATTTATCACAAGAAGAAGCAGAAGATTATTTAAAAAACTTTTTAATGTATAAAGAATTATATAATACAATCAAGAAGCAAGGATTAGAGGATAAAATTATTGATAAACAACGGGATGAATTATTTGAAACACTTTCCATTTCAAATTTTGATAAAGAATTTTTACATTCACTCATTTTTCTAGATGATGCAGTGAAATCAAAACTAATAACAAATGAGAAATCATATTTTAATCAGTTATTAACTCAATGTCGACACATTCAGTGTTCATTCTTTATGGCTGTTCAATATTTCAAAGCATTAAGCACAAACATTAAATCAAATCTATCAACCCTTTTCATTTTCAGTGGGTTTAGTCGTCAACAGTTGAACGTTATGCTTTATCAAGTGAATTTACCAATGAGCATTAATGAACTTTACACACAATATCAGCAATTAGGTGAACATGGAAAAATAATAGTTGATTTAAATAAAGGAGGTGTTAAATTTGATTAACTTTTTATAATTAATTTTTATTTTTTATTTATAATTAAACATGACAGAAATAGCAAATCTTTTACAGGTTCCATTAAAACAAGGGACAAACAAAAGGGGTGCATATAATAGAACTATGAAAGTTCCCGATGGAATGAAAGAATTAGTTCATATTGTTGCTGGTCTTCAAAAAGATGTTAAACAAATGAGAAATGTTTTAACATTGCCAGAAGCTCAAGCATATGCCAAACGTCATGGTCCAAATTGGGAAGCACACGAAGCAGACATTACGGGTCCAAATGGAAAACCTGATGGTATAAATGAAGTTTTCGTTACTGATGGTCAAGGTAATATTAAAGTCATAAATGGTTATAAATTAACTGTATCTGATTATCCTAAACGTAAAGCATATAATGAACATTATCCTATGCAATTTGATGAAAATGGAAAAGCTGTTAAACAATACATTGGAGAAGGTGAAAATGGTCCAATTAATTCATACCGTCATAATCCATATTCTTATTTCAATGAAGAATTAAATGCTATTGAAGAGGGACCGGATGGATTACCGCGATATTCTAACCAGTTTGATGGTCAATATGCAAACATTAGACCCGAAATTTCAGCTAAGAAATTCTTTAAAGTTGCTTTATTCGATCCAGTTTTCGCAAATGTTAAAGATGAACTTAAACAGCAATTCCAACCAATTATAGTAGCAAGAATTGCATCAGGTGCTTTATCTCAAGCATTCAAAGATTTAATTAAGAAACCATTATATCAGCAACGAGGTTTAACTTATGATTTAGTTAAGGAATCAGATAAAAGAAAATTTGAGAAATCAGATGATTATAAGAATGCAATTAATGAATATATTCGGTCTATTAATTTCGATGAAACAGCTAAAAATCAACTTCATGAACAAATACAGGGAATAATAGATTCAAAAGTTCCAGCAAAATAAAAGTTTAAATATATTTTTTTTATTCGAATATAAATGAGAAGACGTTTCACTAGTCAAAAGAACACTAACGCAAAAGCAGAGATTACTGTTGGTTATAACGTAAATGATGATAAATCACGAATTATTCAAAATGTTAAAGTTAATGTTAGCCCTGAATTAACAAGGTCAGCAACTCAACCAAATTTATTAACTCGTGACTTACCGAAGAATGAGGAGAATGAAGAAAACCATGAGAATGGAGACTCAATCATTTTATCTGAACCTGGTAAAGAACCCGTTGAAATTCCCACTTATCCAACATACCCAGCACCTCTTTCATCAAACATCGAGAACCCATATAAAATAGACATTAATTCTGAATTAATGAAAATTTACCGTGATATAATAATTAATAATTATGATTCAATAATAAATTTAATTGACCAATCCGGTTTAATTATTTTACCTTATGAATCATTAATTCACATTATCGCCATTCTTTGTGATGTTCAAGATTCAGATGTTAAGATTCAATTTTTCATAGATGATGAGGTTTCATGCTGCGGAATAGTTGCAAAAATAAATCCTATAAAGGATATTAGCACAATTAAGATATCAAAGAATGGAACAACAACTGAACTTCATTTAACATATAATGATATTTATAATAAAATAGTTGATGAATATAAAATATCACTTGAAAAATTCTTTGTTAAGGCTATTTAATATTCAAGCATTAACATTAACGAATAATAATCCTTTGAATCATAATCAATAATAATTGACCTTTCACCAGTTTCTATCGTTTGTTTTATTTCTTTTTGTTTCCCACTATCTGGATCAGTCATTGTAATTGTTTTTGTTATAGTATCAGCTTTATCTTTAACTTCAATCTTTTTTCCATCAGGATATTTAAACCAAAATTCCAAAAATTCGATATTGTCAATCTGTTCATATTTTAATCTATCAATTACATTTTTAATACCATCTGAAAATCTTATGAAATGGTCATTATATGGGTTTGATTGAACTAAATTTGAATGAAGTGAAATATAACCCGTTGATGAATATGACATCGACTCATATTTTCTGAAAACACTAAAATTTATAACATGAATGAATTTCTTATTCGTTGAATTTATGAATTCTTGAGGTAATCTTATTTTAGTTTTATTTATCACTGGAAAATAACGCTTTACCATATTTTTAATCGTAATAAAAAATGTCAATTATCAATATTATTTCGAATAATAATTGTGAATTAAATTTAACAGTTAGTGGAATTTATAATGTTACTCTCGTTTCTGTGAGTGGTAAATTTAATCCCATTCTTTTAGACCCTTCAGATTATATATCATTTATTAAAGATGACCATGAAAAAACGTATGATATGTATATAAATAACGTGATAGCGAAATGGGATATTAACATGATTTTAAGTTATTTAAATGAATCATTTATCGTATGGTATGAAGAAAATTTTAAATCAAAACCTGAAAAACTTTTTGAACTTGATGAAATAAATAACCTTATTAAATTCCCGCTGAAAATTAAATTTTGTACTCCTCATCTTCGTTCATTGTTGGGGATATTAAATTTTGAAAAAGATGTTGGGGATGTTTTGTATTCTGACACTGGTTCCAATTTCATTTTAATCAAATGTGATAAAGTTAATACCCCAATGAGATTTTCACATCAAACATTAGACCCTAACTCTTACCCATCAATACAAAACATTTTATCCATCAACTTAAACACATTTTCTTTATCATATCCGTTTCAATTATCCGGGAATTCATTTATTCTTCATTCAAAAGATTTATCAAATATTAAATTTAGAATAACTGACCTATTTGATTGTGATTTAGAATTTATGAATGAAATATTATGGCAATTTCAAATAGAGAAAATAGCTGATGAGATAACGGATTAAATATTTATTTTTAAATCGTAATAAATGATTAAACAACAGCAACCACAACAACTTAAGACACAAAGCACCCAGGCCCTTCAAACCATTACATACGCCATATATGCATATAATTCAAAGACGGCAGAACAAACACAAAGGTTGAAATATGGAGATTTGGAGATAGTATTGAAAAATGAGCGTTTTGAATTCGTTTGCAAAGGTGGTGCAGTGATATCAAATATAAAAGAAATTTTATTTATGAATTCAAAAATTAAAGGAATAACGGATGATATAACATCAATTCCACCAGAAGAACAAAGATATTACGCATTAAATGCATTTCCCAAAGTTTTGAAGATTGGAAGATTTAATTTAAATGAGGAATTCATAGATGGTTTCCTAAATGACATAATGAAGAAAGCAGATAAGGAATATGTGGCTAGTGAGTTAATGAAGAAGGCAGATAAGGAATATGTGGATGAAAAAGATAATGAAATTAAAGAAAGGGTTGAATGGTATCATGAATGGGCATCGAAGATTTTTAAAACTAAAGCTGATACAGGATGGGTTTCAGAATGTTTAGACCTTAAAGCAGATAAAACTTATGTTAACGATGAGTTAGAGAAGAAAGCAGATAAGGAATATGTTAACGAAATATACCAAAGTTTGATAGGAACAACAAAAAATATTGAAACTATTGTTGGTGACTTTTCTGTCAATGAAGAAAATAAATATTTTAGATGGCAGTTTGTACAGTCCTTAAAAAATGGTACATGGTGTAAACTCATTCCGAAAAATAACAATGAAATGTATGTAAGTTATAAAAAGAATGATGGCACACAAGTTAAAGTTCCATTAGACAACAACTGTTACTTAAACTTATATGGAGACGAACAAAAGAAATATTTAAGAGTTTATGAAATGACAGATATGACATTGCCTGACCCAGCTCCAGCACCATATTATTATGACTATGGAGATGACAACAGAACACCACATGTAGATGAACAAAAGCTAACATTATATTTAGATTATTATAGATATAAAAGATATAATGCAATAGAAAAAACGAGAATAGTATATTATTATACAGATGACAGAAATAAATATTATAGTCAAGATTTTACCTACCCTGAAAACATAAGATTATATTATAAAAAATATTCTGACACAAACCAGAAGAAACCTGAAATAGTTGCACTATATTTTAAGTTCAAAAGAGACAATCCTATAATATCTCATATGTTTGATTTAATGAACCCAGTAGGTTCTATTTATACATCTATGGATGCAAGAGGTCCTCAAGTAATGTTTGGTGTTGGTGCATGGGAACAAATAGTCGACAGGTTTTTGTATTGTGCAAACTCTTCAAAGGAAACAGGTGGAAGTAAAACGATTACAGGTGAAAATTTACCTGCACATAGTCACTACATAGATTTAAGCACATCTCAAGCGGGTTGGCATAAGCATAGATATTGGGATTGGTCAGGAATGACAAAAGGTAAAGGATATGATGTTAAAGACGACGTTAAGTTTGCTATAAATTGTTACTGGAGTGACACTCAGGGAGAAGGAAACCATACACATTTCGTTTCAGGATATACACAAACAACGGGACAAAGTAAAGAATACATGCCACCTTACATGACAGTTTACGCATGGTATAGAGTTCAATGAACGCTCAATGTTTGTGAAACGAACTTTAGGAGCTCCAAAAGAGTGAACGGCATAATTTAAATTTTTATTTTAGTATAAATGAAGATTCTACTATATGGTGTTATTGGAAGAGATAAAGATGGAAACCCAATATTTGATCCAAAGTTAAAATTAAAGTTACTGACAAGACAACAACTTGAAAAGTTGCTGAAACCAAAACAGGATGAGAAAATGAGAAAGAAAAAAATTTAAATTATGTAATTTTATTTTTATCATAAATGACAAAATTAATTAAGCCAACTATTTCTAAATTAATGATACCAATGAAATCATTTCGTGGAGTAATTATCCCAGGTTCTTCACAATTAGCCGGGGTAGGTGTTGTGACTCAAGGTGGAACATTAGCGAATCCATTCAAATTATTAACTAAAGATGATGTTAATAAAATGATGATAAAATAACTGATAACAAAATTTGATTTCAGTGCAACCATGTCACCAGGTCACCAGGTAATTTAACTTTTCTGAAAAAATGAGACAACATGACATTTTGACAACAGTCATGGAAATATATTTTTATCGTTAATGGTTTCGTTAATGATTTTAGGTTATTCAATAATTATTTATTTTTGAATAACTGATGAGGTCACCGGGTCACCAGGTCACCAGGTAATTTAACTTTTCTGAAAAAATGAGACAACATGACATTTTGACAACAGTCATGGAAATATATTTTTATCGTTAATGGTTTCGTTAATGATTTTAGGTTATTCAATAATTATTTATTTTTGAATAACTGATGAGGTCACCGGGTCACCAGGTCACCAGGTAATTTAACTTTTCTGAAAAAATGAGACAACATGACATTTTGACAACAGTCATGGAAATATGATGCAGTCCAAAAATAAAGTTAGTTTTAAAATTATTTTTATTTTTTTTATTCCTATATAAATGACGACAACAAACAACAACAGTGACTATATCGTTTCTGATGAAAAAGTTATTGATCCATTAGTTGAGGAATTAGCTGAGGAATTAGTTGTGGCAGAAACTAAAACCCTCAACGAAAGAATTGGTGAAAACATGATTGATTTACATAACTACCTCAAACATGATGGAGGAAGAGGAAGGAAAACTGGTATGGCTTTATTAGTAAATAAAATTTCAAATTTAACGATTATAGATGTTGATATCAATAAATCATACAATGATGAACTTAAAGAAACAGTTAGAAAAGGCATTCTATCAAAACTTTCGGATAAAGATGTTATCGTTAAAACCGCTTCAGGAGGTCTTCATATTTATTGCAACACTAATTTCTTCTATGCAGTTTCGAACAGAATGATTAAATGTTATTCCTGCAATGATTATGATATTGATATAATGACTTCTATGGATGATTCAAAGCGTTCTTTAGTAGTTATGGCTGATTCAAGAGTTCGCAAGAGTGCAACAGAACCAATCAAAACATACTCATTCATTCGTGGAAGTTATGATTCAACATTAACTAGAACAGTGAATGATATATTAAATGATTTGAATATTAAGGTAAGAGTTGAACAAAAGAATGAAGAAATAAAGACTATCATGAATGAGAACAAAGATGTAAACATTGACGATAAACTAGCTCAAAGCATAGTTGATGGCATGTGTGATTTTAAAGTACATAATGACGGTGGAAACATGAATTTAGAAAAAGAAGTTACATTATTCACACTGTTTCAAGCTATTAATTCGTTACCTAATCATTTAATTAATGAAGCATACGATAACGTTTATAACTTCTGCAGTTTAACAGAAAATGCAAAAAGTAATTTTGAAAAAGCACGTTGTAGATATGCATATTTAATGACTTCTCCATTTGTTTTGGTGAAGATTCTAAAACTATATCAAAAGGAATATTATGATGAATATGTTTTACCTTTATTACGTAAGCCAAAAATAACATTTGATATCAAACTTGATGACTCGTTTTTGATAACAGATATTAGACACAAGGCTGAAAATCATCAGTATAAAAACAGTTCTGAAGCAATTGAGGATTTATCACATGTAATCCGTTTTGTAGATTGTGGAAACAAATATTTCATTCAAAAGGACTACAATATCCACGATAAAATGAATCAAATATCATTCGTTCTTCAATCAAACATGAAAGAGTCACTTAAAATGATTAAATTATTTAAAGAAGAAGGTAAAACAATAACAGCATGGGATGTACTATTAAATCAATTGTCTTCATTAACCGTTAAGGGTGTTTGCTTTAAATCTAATTCTCCAGATGTTTTCTCAACTTTTCAAGGTTATAAATACAACATTCTCGAAAAACCAGATTACTCAAAAATTGAGATGTTTATGAATTTCATTAAAGAAGCCATTTGTGATAATAACGATGAAGTGTATAAATACCTTCTCGGCTGGATTGCATCAATGATTCAACATCCTGGAATCAAGAATGAAACAGCAATTATTTTGAAAGGACTTCAGGGAACAGGTAAAAACAGATTTACAGACATTATTTCTGAACTTCTCGCCGGTTATTCATGTAAAAACATTACTGAAATAGGTGAGTTAACGGGTAATTTCAACTCAGTAGTTGAGAATAAAATGTTTCTTGTACTTAATGAACTCAAGAATGTAGGTGAAGACAGACTCGCAAACTTCAACGCTTTGAAATCAATTATAACGGATAATGAGATAAGAATTAATGAAAAGAATCAACCCAGAAGAACAGCACAGAACGTTGCAAACTTCATTTTCGTAACTAATAACGTTTACCCTGTCAAAATTGAAGTTGGAGACAGAAGATATGTAGTTTTAAGAGTTAATGTTAAATTTAAGGGCCAATTTGATTACTTCAAGAATTTGATGAATTCATGCACAAAGGAATTTTATGATAACCTTTTAACATATTTTATGCAATATGACCTTTCATCATTTAATGTACGAATCATACCGATGACTGAAGCCAAACAAGATTTAATTGAATTATCATCAAATCCTTTAGATGTATGGATAAATACACATTATGATGAATTGTGTGTAGGTATGACGTGTAAAAATGCTCTATTCTGCAAACCATCAGACATGAAAGACAAGAATTTTCAAATGAGTATTAAGGATAAATGTGATAGGAAACAAAGAAAAATAGATGGTAAACAGACATGGTATTATGTTTTGAAAGAAGAAATGAAAGGATTATATAAACAGGTTGAACCAAACGATAATGAGGATTCATTTACTGACGATGAAATACCTGTAAATGAAGCTTTATAAAGTGTGATTTGAATTTATTTTTACATTAATCCTTTCATACCTGTTGTCAAAATGTCATGTTGTCTCATTTTTTCAGAAAAGTTAAATTACCTGGTGACCTGGTGACCCGGTGACCTCATCAGTTATTCAAAAATAAATAATAAGTGCCTTCCTCCTGTGATGTTGTCAAAATGTCATGTTGTCTCATTTTTTCAGAAAAGTTAAATTACCTGGTGACCTGGTGACCCGGTGACCTCATCAGTTATTCAAAAATAAATAATAAGTGCCTTCCTCCTGTGATGTTGTCAAAATGTCATGTTGTCTCATTTTTTCAGAAAAGTTAAATTACCTGGTGACCTGGTGACCCGGTGACCTCATCAGTTATTCAAAATAAATAATAAGTGCCTTCCTCCTGTGATGTTGTCAAAATGTCATGTTGTCTCATTTTTTCAGAAAAGTTAAATTACCTGGTGACCTGGTGACCCGGTGACCTCATCAGTTATTCAAAAATAAATAATTATTGAATAACCTAAAATCATTAACGATAAAATAACTGATAACAAAATTTTATATAAATGGATACCCCACAAGCTCAAAATTTACCACGAATCATAACAAGGGAGGAAATGATAAAAATGATGCAAGAACAAATTAAAAACAACAAACCACGAAAACCGAGAAGATGAGGAATAAAAATTAAATTTGGATTGAGTTTAAAAATTCATCTTTATTAAATTCATCTCTTCCAACCAATTTATTTATTCTATTAAATTCTTTTATTTTTGCTTCACTCAGTTTAAGGATTGAACGATAAGTTTCTAATTTTTCGATTATTTCTTTCATCTCTTGATCGTTTTCAGCCCCACCACATTGTGGCTTCTTTTTGTAATAGCATATTTTTGATTTAATTTTGTTTAGTTTCTTTTTATATTCATCATCTGGACTCTTGGATGCTTCGTTGTCACTCATTTCTTACGAAATAAAAAAATTAAATATTATTTAAATATAATGGAGTAATAAAATAAATCGGAATTCTATATTCTATTAGTTTCTTCATTCAAATCATGATTACCTAATATAATATAGGGTGTCCAAAGGTGCGTTTAGCACAGCGCTCTATATGAGACTATTAAAGGAGATATATGCTGATTATAAATATATAATAAAAAATATGAATATATGTATATGATGAGTATGTTGTATTTTGGCGCCATGCCGGGATATAAAATGAATTTTGAGACAAGAGGCGTTTTCGCGGGAAATTTTGGCGGGATTTTTTTCATTTTTTTAATGAATCATAAAGAAAACATCCTCGCTCTTGCAAAAAAATGCAAAGACTGTAAAAAAATCTACAAGACATTGGTAAAATGCTTCGGTATGGATGCTCCTAGCTATTCCACTGTAACGTATCATGTTAGGATGTATCACTTCATGAACAAAAAGGCGCCCATCATAAAAATTGACAAAAAATCGCCGGATCAAAGAAAAATCAAAGCAATTCTTCAAGCGCTAGATGAAGACCCAAGAGCATCACTCAGAAGGATAGAGGAGATGACAAAGATACCACGTACAACAGTCAGTTATTATCTGCACAATTATTTGAACTACAAACTAGCGTATACACGTTGGGTTCCGCACAACCTTAATTCAGTTCAAAAAAAATCTAGAGTCCAATCTTCGAAAGAGCTCCTCTCTATATTGGGTGCGTATCAATCCAAGAAGTTTCGCTTTTTAGTAACAGGGGACGAGTCTTGGTTTCAATATGCAACAGAAGCCAAAATCATGTGGATCCCGAAGGATGAAAATCCGCAAACATTCCCGAAGAAAAAAATTGACACACCAATGATGATGTTGTCGGTTTTTTGGGGCGTGAATGGCATCATCGCAATTGATATTCTTCACAAACCTAATACGATGAATGCTCAGTATCTAATTGACAATGTTCTTACTCAAATTATCAATTCTGATGAGTTTGAGAAATCCAAACAACAAAAACAAAAGTTTGCAATTCATTTTGATAATTCAAGAGTTCACAAAAGTCATAAGGTAATGAATTACTTGGTGGAAAACAATGTCAAAGTTGTTCCAAACCCAATTTATTCACCTGATATTGCACCCTCTGACTTTTATTTATTCGGCACGCTAAAAAAGAGAGCTGAAGGACGCGAATTCGCGAGTCCAGATGATCTTGAAATTTTTGTAAGAGAGCAATTTGAGCAATTTTCTCATGATGATTTAAAGCGTGTCTTTCAAGCCTGGATCGATCGCTGCGAACGCGTGATTGAATCCAATGGTGATTATATTTAAATAAACTTTATATATATGTAACTTGTTTATTTCTATTCGCAGTATTCAGGTTTGTGCTAAACACACCTTTGGACACCCTATATTATTTAAATATAATGGAGTAATATAATAAATCGGAATTTCTATTAATTTATTGTTAACCTCAACTAATGCATTGCCGTTAATATATCTAACAAATTCAGCTATTGTGTCAAATCTTCGTCTTCTTTTTGTCATTGATTTATCAGTTTTTCCATAATCGAGATGAATCAAAACTTTATCCCCTTGTTTAAAATTCATGAGCCCCGAATTAATTTGTTCACGTTTAACATCATTTAACCTTTCCATTTGTTTTCTAATATATTCCCATTCTTTTGAAATATCATTTTTCATTTCCACTGGTTTCATGTTTATAGTTCTATGCCATGTATTATTGTAATAATATACTAACTGCTGTATGATGGAGTCATGATTTCCATCCGAGTATATCTGACCGTTAACCCCTAACACATCTCTAAGAGTTCTCATTACCGCATCAACTATTTTATTATGAAACGTATATGGAGAGGATGAAAAGAAAAAATTAATTTGTGGGAAATAATGAGCCATAGCTGCCTGAAATCCTTTATCACCATCACCCCTGATATTATCTACTCTTTCATGATCTAGTAAGTATTGAATAGCTCTTCTTGTTTCCTGTTCTGTTTTCCCTTTCACCGGAATGCAATATAAATATCTGGTGTTAATGTTAATGGCGAATAAATAAGTAACGTTTCCTTTTGAATATTCTAAATGATCGATTTCGTATGAATATGGATATGGAGCAAATGAGGGGCGACTAAATTTTTCCTTTAACGGTTGAATTTTTGGGTCAGTTGGTTTATTTAATATCTTGAAATCCTTTTTAAAATCTTTTTGCTTCTTTAATGTTTGAAATGGATACAATAAAGTGAATGATGAAGGATTAACTGAAGGAGGAGGAGGTACTACTGTTGGAAGTTTTGGTGTTGCAAGTGGTTTAATTTTATCTGCTTTGATTTTGGATTTCATTCCTCCTTTCATTAATTCTGGATGTATTTTATTCATTTGTTTTAAATATACTGTATATAAAGGTTTGATATACTTTCCCGCTTCGAGTTTATGTTGAAGGATGAATTCCAAAAGTTGATCTTCATTTAAAAGTCGGGCTGAGTGTGGTTTAACTAATGAATCATAAATTAAAGCTTGTGCATCACTTATGGTCTGAATGACCTGGGCGTTTTGCACCTTTGTTTTTTGCGGCTCGGGATTATATAAATTATATAATTCATCAATATTTTCTTCTGTTAATACTTTATTTTTGAAATCTTTCAATTGTTTAAGTTGTGATTTAGTTTTTCCCTTTGTATATTCATTATTTTTAATTTTGTCTTTAATTACAGAAATTATTTTATCATGAAATTTCAAAATTTCATTTTTATAATATGGATAATAATATTCCATATCATCACCCGTTATATTTTCATCATATTTTTGGAGATATGCTTTTAAATCATAATAATTAAGAAAATTTTGATTAAGTACTAAATCATCAATTAAAATTTTTAAATCTACATTATCCATTTATATAAAAATAAAATAAATGTTTTAGGGGTGCTCACCTCTTTGATCAAGAATCACCTCATTATTAACGGTTCCTTTATTTCCTCATTTGTGGCATTTTATTAAATAATTGGCATACAACATCCATTTTCACAACATACAGCCTTAGTGTGTGCTCCTGTTAATGCAGTCTTACCGATTGTTAAGCGAGTCATTGACCCGTTTTGAAGTTGTAAATTAATATTCTGGCCATCAAATATCACTTTATCATTTATTATATCCAAATAATTTTTAGGTGTTAATTGTTTATTTTGTCGTAAACTAACACCTTTCATTTTTTGTGCAATCTTTTTAAAATCACTTTCATCAATTGAACCGTTGAATGATGTATAACATTTAGGGCATAAAGCAACCATGTTATCACCTTGTTTCTCAATTGCTAAACCCAATAACTTCTTCTCATGTGCTTTTTCTTCAACTTTATTCTTTAATTTAGGTTTAAATTTCTCATCAAAACAGAAGAAATCAAATGGTGCGAATTTGAAAATGTTTTTATCATAAAATTGTTTATCGGTTATAATCGCTTGAAATGCTTGAGTGTTAGGAAGATTTGGATCGCCAGCGATTGCCCAATAAGATGAATCAGTATCACCTTCAATGAAATGAAAACGATTAACATTCATGCATTTATACATAAAATCATAAATGAAAACCAAATACCAGTATTTAGCATTATCTAAAGTAAAGAATGCCTCTTGTAAACATGTTTCACATCTATAAAATCTATCTTTGAGCATCACTTGATACGTATCCTCTCCTATTTCTCTTATGTTTTTAAACTTATTTGGCATACATGCAACGCGTGCCTTCTGTGCATTCATTATTTTAGTCTTTGCGTAATTTTGTGTATTCATTGCATCATAACCATATGATCCATTAAGTGAAATCTTACAAAATAAACTTTTTCCTTTATTTCCTTCTAATTCAGCCTTTTGTCTTTCGTTCATAAATTTGTTCGCAAATTCATTAAAACAAGTGTTTTTCGTAAATGTTAAAATTGATTGAATATCATCGATGATAAAATGAAATCTGTCGATTAGATACCAAAGATAATAAGAAGAAAATGGTTGATATTGGTTGTGTGTTGATGCTAACTGAGTTAATTTTCTCTGTTTCTGGTCAACTGGTAGATTGTTTGATTTCATGTAATTATACATAAAACTGCCAATTGTTTTTTCATCTGTGATAATATCTAAGTTTCTTATTATCGGTAAAAAGTTTATGTAATCATTAATGTATTTTTCATCTGTTGAAGAATTTAATGACTATTATGCTAATAATAAAAAATTATTTGAAGAATTGACAACATGTAAATTGAATAAAATGTTTAAAGTTGATGGATTCAAAATTTCAAAAATAAAAGGGGTGGTTAGTTTGAAATCTATTCCCCAATCAAGAATCACCTCATTAATGAAAATAGATGATTTAACAAAAAGAATAGAAGAGATTGAAGAAAGAATGAATCAAATAATTGATTTCATAAATTCAAATAATCATTAGTTTCTAAATTATTTTTCTCGTTTATGAGGTCTTTGATTATGACTCCATTGATTCCATTCATGATTTAAACAATGTTTAATTAATCGCGGAATATCTGATATCATCTATATATAGCTTCTTTTATAAGTGATGAAATAAATTATTTATTTAATGTTAATTTTAAATGATTTATAAATAAATATATTTTTTATTTCATATGTTAAAAATGATACAATATCACTCGATATTGTATGAATTCTTACGTTTACAAAAAAAGTCACTAAACCCATCATATATACTACTAATAACTAATATTTTTGGAAAAACGGCATCAGTCTGCACAATAATGAACATTAAAAATCATGAAAGATATATATCTTTTCTTCGCATTTCTATTATTTTTGCAACAATTCAAAATCAAATCAATATCAGAGCAATAAAGTATAATGAGTATTCATTCATCTAAGTTGCAGAATATAAAATTAAACCATTTTGAAATAGGAATTTCATAAGATGTTATCAATAATTATTTTTTGGTACTATAATGATTATGACAAAGACAAGTTTCTGTTCCAGCACGAAATAAATGATTATATTGAAAACTTTTCACTAAAATCACAAAAATTTGGAATTCAAGGTATTCAATTTAAGAATAATAGTGGCCATTATTCCAACGAATCTACACTAGTAATTCCAGGTGTCATTGAGCATGATAAAGAATATGAAATTTCTCGAATATCAAGTTATTCATTTTATAAAAAAGAGTTTTACAGCCTAATATTACCATCCACAATTAAATATTTAGAAAATTGTTCTTTTGGATATTTATCTCTTCACACTTTGCTTGACTTGAGTAAAACATCAATTGAATACATCTCAACTTATTGCTTCTATGGCTCAAACATTCCAGAAATTAAGTTTCCTGAAAATATAAAAATTCACGAATGGGCATTTGTCAATATTTCAATTATTAATTTAGATTTTATATATCCTAGCGCTTTTGAAAATTGTCTATTTCTAGAGAGTTTTATAGTTCAAAATTGGAACTTAAGAAAAATACCAGATTCATGCTTTAAGAATTGCCCTGCGTTAAAATTAATCACAATTTCAAAAGAGACCTATAAACTCAAAACATTAATTGTATCAAATTATCTTAAAACTATAGGTAATAGAGCCTTCTATAATGCTAGCATCGAGCATTTAGACTTGAGCAAATGTTCAATGCTTTATATCACAACAGAAGCATTTTCAAATTCCAAACTCAAATCAATTATATTTCCAGATGGTGAGGTTTCAATTTACGAAGGAGCTTTTTCAAAAACTGAGATTTCTAATGTTTATATCCCTAATTTAAAGCACATTCAAAATTCTGCATTTGAAGAATGCATTAATTTAACTTCAGTTTATATTAAGAATTCAACAGCCGAAGATTTACCTCACAGACTATTTTTTGGTTGCGGAAAATTAACTACAATATCATTTCCATCTTCAATCATCAGAATTGGAAATCATAGTTTCTCATGGACAAATATTTCAAGCTTTCCTAATCTTTCATTACATTCAATTGGATCATATGCATTTTTAGGCTCTCCCCTTGAGGAATTTAATTTCGAAATTCTTGAAGTATCTAATATCAAAGAATATTCTTTTGCTATGACAAATTTGAAGAGCATTGAACTTAATAAGAGAGTTGTACTGATAGAGAGAAATGCTTTTGCAGGAAGTATATTATTCAAAATTAATATATCATTAACAAACATCAAAAACCTAGAAAGCCACCAGTTTGATTTTGTTCATAATTTACAGATTATCATTTTACCAAAGAAATTAGAAGTAATTTCCGGATTTTCTTTCAAAGAAACAAAAATAGAAGAATTAGTAATACCACGCTCTTTATCTTCACTAAAAGATTATGCATTTTCAGGTGCAAAAAATCTTAAATATATTGATCTTTCACTTCTAATGATTTTCACTATTCCTAATTATTGTTTTGAGAACTGTTATTCATTAGAACAAGTTACTTTTCCATACGTACTTGAAAACATAGAATCATATGCATTTTGTCATTGTTACAATTTAACACTCTTTGATTTGTCAAATACCGTTGTAAGTCATGAACCAAGCTCAATAGATCTTTCTTATATTAAAAAATTAATATTACCATCATCAATATGCAATTTGAGTAATTCCTCTTTTGCCAAAATGCCAAATGTTGAGGAAATTGATCTTTCTCATACAAAATTTACTGAATTACCCGAAAATTTATTTTATAAATGCCATAATCTTAGAATTATACATTTACCATACAATGTTCAGACTATTAGCAATAGTTACTTTGAATATTCAAAATTTTCTCAAATCACAATGCCAAAACATCTGGTGACTGTGGATTATTATGCATTCTCTAACTCAAAAGTAGAAAAATTAGATTTTTCAAAAACTGATTGCAAAAAATTCGGAGCCAAAGCATTCTTTAATTGTAGCATTCGTGAAAGTGTTATGCCGAAAAGTTTAATTGAAATTGGATCTTGTTGTTTCGAAGCTTCTGGAATAACAGAGATTAAAATTCCATCCAGATTTGAACTAATTGGATATGGAGCATTTTACAACACAAATTTAATTAAATTTGAATGTGAAAGCAGAAAATTAACAGAAATAGAATCATATCTATTCTGTAAATGTCCAAAGTTGATAAGCATCAATTTATGTACAAATGCATTAAAATCTATTGGACAACATGCTTTTAGTAATACACGGATTCATAGTTTAATATTAACCGATACAACAGAAATATTGTCAGAATATAGTTTTGCGCATTCAAATATAGGGAAATTGTCATTATATAAATCATCAATAACATCAATTCCATATTGGTGTTTCTATAACACAAGCATTTTGGACTTTGATTTACCATCGAATGTGAAATCTATTGGTGATGAGGCATTTTTCATGTTTCATACAACATCTCTGGTATTTCCGAATTCTACTGAAATAGGAAAAGATAGTTTTAGCAATGCATCAATTGAAATATTTGAAAGTGATAAAGTAAGTAAACTTGAGGAAGGTGCATTCATGGGATGTTATGAACTAAAAGAAGTTAATCTAGAAAAATCACCATTATTAGAAATTCCGAAGAATTGTTTCAAAGATTGTCCAAAATTAGAGATTGTTATACTTCCATCATGTTTGACAAGAAATGGAGATTTTTCATTTTGTAACACACTTATTCATAACATCACAATTCCGAAAACATGTATTTATCTTGGTGTTTCATGTTTCGAAAATCTTTTATCATTAGAATCTGTTAACTTTTCATATTCTAATATTCATATTATCAACAATTTTTGTTTCAAGAACTGCAAACAACTTCTATTTTTAACATGTCTTTTTGAAGTTGATGAACTTGGTATTGAAACATTTTCAAACACAGGAATCAAAAATATTGAACTTGAAAATCTTTCATCGATTGGTTTTGGATGTTTCAAAGAATCAAAACTTTCAACATTTTGTATCAACAAATCAACACTTAAACATATTCCAAATGAATGTTTTTCTTCATGTGAATTTTTATCACACATCAAACTACCATCCACAATTGAATCTATTGGTGAATATTCATTTTGTAATTCTAAACTATTTGAAGTAGAATTATTGGAAAATACTAACGAAATTGGACAATTTTCCTTTAGTAATTGCAAAGAATTAAAGAAAGTTGATCTTTCTAAAACTAAAATCAAAGTCATTCATAAAAATTGTTTTGAGTTCTGTAGTAATCTAAATAGTATTGATTTCCCTTTTCATATAATAGAAATCAAAGAATTTGCATTTAAAAACACTGCAATTTCTGAAATAATTTTGCCGGAAACATTGAAAAATTTAGGAAATGATGTATTTTCTTATTGTAATAGATTGATATTCGTTGATATTAAATCGGAATCATTAACAAAAATACCATGTCGTGCTTTTGAAAGTTGTATTCGTTTGAATATTGTTAATCTTCCAAAATATATTGTTGAAATTGGAGATTACGCGTTTAATAATTGTCCTTTGACTCTTTCTCAGTTACCTACTCATATTTCAACAATTGGATCGTATGCATTGGCTAATACGAAATTGAAAGAACTCTTCTTGGAAAATACTTCTTTGATTGTTATAAAAGAAAGAGCTTTTTATTGTTCTTCGATTGAGTTGATTACTTTGCCTGATACTTTGTGTGAAGTTGCAAACAACGCGTTTGAAGGAGACAAAGTAACTATTATATATTACGGAAACAAAACATTTGATGGTAATTTTACTGGTGTTTCCAAAGTCTTTCTTCCAAAGTCTAATAACATGAAAATTAACTTTGGAAATGTTGTTTCTAGAAAAGAAAAATCTAATATGTATGAGATTTTTGTTATTTTGGCATTTCTACTTGTTTTGTTTGTTGTTTTTTATATTGCTAAGTTGTGCAAATCTCAGAATAAGCCAAAGGTTGATGATACTGAGATATTGATAGCAAAAGATGCTGATTAATTATTTATATTATTGTTTGTTATTTATAGTAAACATATTTTTAATATGTGCTTACGTTATAGAATTTCTTTTTCAAAACTAGACAAATGAAATTCGGAATAATGACATACCCAATATTTTGATAAAAAAAAATAAATCTGACAGTAAAAACTCATCTTTCTGCCTTCAGCATTCCCTCATGCAACCATAAGTATCACACTTATGTTATGTTATTTCTTCATAATTTTGAGCATTTTCATTAATAAGAGATATGGTACTATAGTGCATGATTTATTACTAATTCATGGTCGATATTTCAAAACATAGGAAAAAAACATAAGGAGATTATATCCAGTAATGAATATAGTGCAATATAACTTTATTGGGCATTTTAGATTGTAAAATAACGATTTTCGATCGAAATAGGGCGTATTTTAGATGAATTGATATTTCTTATTCAAACAATATGTTTCCAACTCAAATGAACTAAGGAAAAAGAATATCGAAACGTATAAATATTATGGCAAACTAAAAATATCATGTTTACTTAGATATTTTGAAAATATTTTTTTAAAATTAAGCATAAAATTCATTTAAAAAGTAACAAACTTGATAAAATTCGAGCATTAATGTACAGTTTAATTCAACTTCGTAAGACCAAACATAAAAAATTAAAGATTTTGGTAAGGATTAGTTGCGTTAATGTTAGCAGGTGGAATAGATCCGGAATCCTGTGGTAATCCTTGTGAAGAGTTCATTTGCTGTGGAGGAGGAGCGTAAATTGGATTTTGTGGTGGATACATCATTCCTGGCTGTTGACCCGGCATGAAAGGTTGTTGCTGGCCCTGCTGTGGTGGTGGACCCCACATTTGTGGCTGTTGTCCGTTCATTTGATTAGGAGGGTACATTTGTCCTTGTTGTGGAGGCATCATACCTGGCTGTTGGTATCCGCCTTGGTACATCATGCCTGGAGGCATCATTCCAGGCTGTTGCTGAGGATAAAATTGTGGATTTGGCTGAGAAGGAGCTGGAGTTGCTTGGCTGAGGCCCATTTGTAGGGATGGCGATTCTTTCATTACTCTACCAACAAATTCGTTGGACAGATTAAGCATTGAGCCGATTTGAGATAAAGTTTCGACTTTTGTAGCAGCAGAAGGTGTTGCATCATTGAGGAATCGTGTAACCTCCTCTGGGATAATAGGTTGGTGGCCTGATTTTGGTGCTACGTGGTCTAAATAATCAAGTGAATCAATTAAAGCCTTTGAATTCAATTTATGCTTAACAGCATGAAGGAAATCAATATATCTTTGTCCTTCGGCGTCTGGTTTTTCTTTTTTGAGGGCATCTGCATTTTCATAAACATATTTAGAAGCTGCTTCGATATAACGAACTGCATTATATGCCGTATCATGTTTGCAATACTTTTCAACATAGTTTGCAATGTTTGTTGTCTTCTTTTGCTGTGCTTCACGTTTTATCAAAGTTAAAGCACCTTTTCTCTTATTCTCATTTTCTTTTATGGTATGAGTACACCATGCATTGAAGATTCTCATCTCATCTTTGACCTTATGTGGTTTATAACCAAACATGGAAAATAAAATATGAAAAAAGTGACATATCACCGAAAAAATTTTAGATCGTAAAAAATCCTTTGAATTAGAAATAATAAATAATTTGGTCTTAATTAATTACTTTTTCCATTGATATGTAAAAAATTGCGAGTAGGGGTAATTTTAGCTAAAAGTGACATGCCTGTAAAAAGTGACATACCCGTGAAGGGTGTGATTACCGATCGGTAATTTCGACAGTTTAGAATTTAAAATTTTTTATGGAACTGTTGCGAGTTTCATAAAGAATTTAAGGAATATAAGCAAAGATTTGAATCAAAATCTTAGACCTAAGCCGCTCGATTCGCTCGCGGCTTCCGCGAATTACAGATCAGCAAAGATTTGAATCAAAATCTTCGAACTAAGCCGATCGCTTCGCTCGCGGCTTTCTTTATTATTTTAAATTTGCATATTTCCATCAAAAGTTCATAAGGTAAAAAATTTCGTTTATATTATTGCAAAATAAAATCTTCATTATCAAAATAATATTAAATGATAATATAATATAATTTATAAACAACTATTATTTAATAAAGTTTAATTGCCAAGGTTCATCTAATTTTTTGATTTTTAATGTTTTATGAATTTTATTTATCATGTATATATCTAATGAAGATTATATATGTAGAAGATAAGTACCTTAATATGTACGTAAAAATTAATGAAATTTATTTTGAATGTAGAACCGAGCAATTTTCAAATTTTGTGCTTTTTTTGAATTTTCTCGATACCAGATAAGTTGTGTTGGCTAAATAATATATGGATACAATGTGTCTTATAGATGAATATATGCACAAAGTTTAAGAGGCCATTTTCTTTCAGAAACCGAGATTTGTGAATTTTTTCAAATTTTGTGCTTTTTTTGATATTGAAATTTCATTTCATTTTTTTGATGCATATCGATGCACCATGCGAACTTAAAGAAAGGCTATCTTATATAGATGCTATGAAAGCTGTCATTGATAACGAATGCCATGCAGGTTGTCCATATCAATTAAAAAAAATCCAAATTTAGGGGGAACAAAATTAAAATTCAGGTGCAGTGCAGATAAATGTGAAGCATGTATCTCATTTCTAAAGGATGATGAAGAATATATCCTAACAGAATATAATGGAACACATAATCACAATCAAATCAAAGATGAGACAAAGAAATACCACACATTATCACAATGCTATCGTCGGGTACTTATTAATTTTATAAAACAGGGGGTGATCCGAAAATGGCTCAAATTGAATGCGACAAAAAACTTGATCTGGATGATCCACTTAACAGGCCATCTTTTTTGAATGCATCTTCAGATCAAATGAAAACAATTCAGGAAAAAAAATAAAAAGATCAAAGGTATTCAAAAGTACGATGATAATCAATTCAAGTCAACTCAATTATTTAAGGGTATCAAAGAACAAGAGTCACCAAAAGATTTAATTTATTTCGATGTCGATAATTACAACAAACCAAAGAAATTAATCTTTTATTATGCTTCTTTCAAATTTCTGGACATAATCAAAATTGTGAAAGAGCATTTTATTGATGCAACCCATTCATTACTTGAATTTAAAATGTTGTTTTACATGATATCAGCCAAATTTCCAAATACACATGCATTCCCAATTTTTCAATTTGTCGTTTATCCAAACACTTCAGAAAATATTGCATTCTGTCTCAAGGCATTTTTTAACTGGGCAAAAGTAAAACCAAAATATTTTATGTCAGATTGTGCACAAGAAATCGAAAATGCGATTATCAACTCTTTTCCAGAAGTTATCCTTCATTGGTGTGCAGTTCATGTAATGAGGGCGTTCAGAAAAAATTTGAAAGATTATGCATTTGAGAGTTCAGACAAATTGATATTAGATACAAAAATGAACTATCTTGCATACGGCAGAAATGGCAAGAAAGAATGGATTGAACCAACGTTCAAAAAAATTCTGGAAATAGCCGAAAAATTCCCAGAATTTTCAAAATACATACAAAATCAATGGATATCAAACCAAGAAAGATGGACAGCCGCTGAAAGAGATGAAAATTTAGCTCTCACAAATAACATTTCAGAATCGATTAACAAAAAAATTAAATATTACTACTTTGGCGGAACAATTTTCATGAGATTTGATCGATTTGTGATGAAATTAATCGATTTTATCGTTCCTTCATTTTATTACAGAATTTCTCAAGATATAAGGCTCAGAGACAAAATTCCAAATCCGTTGCCATCTGAAAAAAAGCCAAAAAAGTCTACAATCAGACTGGATACAGAAAAATGTATAATGCTCACTGATAAAATTAAATCGTTAATAGTTAACTCATCAGCAAACTTAAATACGCTTCAATTGGGTTTAGATGACCTACTTGATAAAGTTGTCAAGGCAGCAAAGGTTCAAAAACGAATGACCCAGTATTTTTCGAAATTAAGTATCCCAATGGAAATCAAGCTTAGTATTCTCACGCAAATTACAGAATTTGGATGCAATACCCCTCAATTCATTGTTGAGAATGCCAAGTCTTTTCAAGATAAAATTATTACAGATTTCCACCTTCAAATTTATACAACATTATAAAAATTTATGAATAAAAACTTGATATAAAATAACATTTTTATTTTTACTAAGAAAAAAAGGTTTTTGATAATAAATTTATTTTATTTCGAAAAAGTAGCAATAATCGTAAAAGGGTATTGATAGGCTTGCTAAAGTAACTAATTTTAGCTGTCAAATACTTTTGTATTTTGAAGTAAATTAGTATAAATTTGTTTTTACTTTTATTTCGAAAAAGTAGCAATAATCGTAAAAGGGTATTGATAGGCTTGCTAAAGTAACTAATTTTAGCTGTCAAATACTTTTGTATTTTGAAGTAAATTAGTATAAATTTGTTTTTACTTTTATTTCGAAAAAGTAGCAATAATCGTAAAAGGGTATTGATAGGCTTGCTAAAGTAACTAATTTTAGCTGTCAAATACTTTTGTATTTTGAAGTAAATTAGTATAAATTTGATATTATTTTAACTCCCTTTGAAAACCTCAATTTTCCATACAGAGGGAACGGGAATAGCATCCAATATTCCCTGAGAATGGTTGCGCATTCTCAGTTCCCTCTATATTTCGAACGAAGCTCTCATCGGTCTTTTTTTTAATACTAAACGTTTTTTTTTCCCTGTCACTTTTAGCTAAAATTTGGGTTTGCCAAAAATTGCTGGAGAATTGCAATCGCAATTTTTTTATTTGTTACGAATATCGAATGAGGAAACTCCAATTCGCATATCATGTGAAAATATAAAAGGACTTAGTCTGAGTTTCGACGATAGGTGTTATTTGGCGATACCGTTCTTCATATTGCAGCAGAGAAAAGTAGAAAAGAAACAGAGTCTTAAGGTAATGAAATTTATGTATTTTGTTTTAAGGTCAAATGGCCGATGCGAAGTAGTCGCATCCTTAGGTCAAAGTCTAGATAATTCTATCTTTAAGGATCAAGTCTTGGAGAGATAGTCCATTATAAGGACAATCTCCATCATACTCGACTCTGAGGATTATATTTGCAGGATCTGACCATTATATAATGGATGAGGTATTTGATCAAAAATATATCTAATTTTGTATTGTGTATCCAATGTGCATTTGTTATTTAAAAGGTATAACCGCTGATTTTAATATGAATTCTCAGGATTCTTTTGATCTAATCAATTGATACAAATCAAATGAGATGAACATTAAATATTCATGAAATGGTTTGTAATTGAAGTGATTTTAGACGTATTTAAAAAGTAACAAGTTGTATATAAACTTTTCGAATATTTTTTTGATATTCTTAGAAGTGCATGATTTGAATATAGCAACACATAACAATATGCTATGAGTATTCTCTAACTTTCAGTATTGTTTCTGCCATTTGTTGCTTTCGCAGCATGTTCCTATCGCTTATAGCGATTAAGAAATGCTATCATGACGTGTTTCAATCGAAAATAACCAACTTAACAAATATTGAAGTTGGACCACAAACGCAGGCAATAGGAAAGAAAGAGATAAATATTCATTTTGATTTATCCAGCGTGATGTCCAACTCTGATAATCAAATGTGTGAACATGAAGATCAAGTAGTTCGATGGTCATTAGCAAATGATATGTATATTTGTACTTCAAAAGATATAATAACAGAAGAGCAAAAACTAGCGCTACAACAAACATTTAACGAAGTAAAATCACTCGTTAATAGTTTTCTACTAGTAGAACCTTTAAATCAGCCAATTTCTCCGGCCAAAATTTTAGATTTTCCAATTAATGAATCATTACTAGTTGATACAGATCTCTTTATTAGTGTATATGTCAGAAAACTACAACACGTATATGATACAAACATGGGATCCGTTTTTCAAGTTTTATATAAAGGAAGACCAGTTCAAGGAGTCATTTTTATAGATCCACAAGCAATTCCTTCGAAATATCAGTCATTGAATATGCCAAATAGAGAGTTTTTCTTAGAAATTCTCCATCAAGTTTTTCATATTCTCGGAATTTCCAAGAATTTAGTTAATTATTGGATTGATAACGCTACAAATACTCAATACAAGCAATCTCCAATACAGAAATTGCATTATAACAAGTACAACAAAGATTATTTTGTTGTTGATACTCCATCAACGAGAAAATTCATGGATAACAGATTTGGCAACAAGCCAATTGAAAATATAAATGGTATAGAACTTGATTTAACCGGAAATGACTATACAAGTCATACATCTGGAATTGTTTATTTTTCTGATATAATGAACACAGTTTCCATGCCGTCAAAGGTTATTTCGGATGCAACTAAGTCTATTTTAATGAGTACTGGCTTCTACCAACTCTCAGATTCCAAATTTAATTTTGAAAAAATAAATTGGGGAAATGGAACAACGGTTGGAAAGAAAAAACGGTTAGATTTCCCATTTGAATCACCTCAGAAAACGTATCCGGCCAATTATTTCTGTAAAAACGACCAAAAAGGAGAAATTTGTTCTTATGATTACAAAGGAAGGTCGGAATGTGCTGGAGATACGACACCAAGCTGTTATCACTCTAGTTTAGCTGATTATTGCAGCGAAATCAACTATTCAAATCCAAATAATTTAAATTTGATTTCATTTTACAAAGAATTTGAATACCAGAACGTAAAAATACCAAAAGGACAGTTGTGTTCTAATTCTGAGTCTAAAACTGATAAAAGCATCAGTCGAAAAGAAGAATTTGGAGAAAATTCTTTTTGTGCAGAAGGAAATGATGGAACTTCGTTTGCAGGATGCTACAAAATGTTCTGTGACGAATATGGAACTCTGTTTATTAAAATTGGCCGTGTTCCTCGTATTTGTTATTCTGGAAAGAAAATTAAATTTGGAAACACGGAAATTTTGTGTCCTCCGTCAGAAAGCATTTGTTCAATATCTCCTGTAGATAACAGATACTCGAAATTGCTGATTTTGGTTGCAATTTACATGATTTTCTTGTTAACAATCATTGTTTCAATGATAATTCTTTGTTTGTACTGCAGGCACCTCAAAACAACTGATGGTGACACTCCTGCTGATAGAACTGTTGATATTCCTCTTGTTATTTCAATATGATAAAATATATTTGATTTACTTTTTTTTAATCTTCTATTTTTCTAAAATTTATTTAACACTTTCTGATATGCTATCATTTTATTTTAACAACAAAAAAGTATAACCGCCATATGAGGTACTAGGCAGTTAATTATGGTAACTTTTTCCCGAACATTCATACTTTTTTTTACCTTAGAAAATTGGGCTATAAAGTATGAATGTCAAAAAAAATTGAGAGAATGTCAGAAAGTGGTAAGTGCACCTTTAATATTAGAAAAAAAAACCATAAATTACCATTATAAAGGCCCTGTGATATCCTATATTTCCATATCGGTGTTGGTCTCTATTGCTTTTTACAAGATTTCCTTTACAATAATTATATTTTAATTGAGAGTAGGAGCCGAATATACAAGTGCTGCTGGGCACAACCTCACTATAGCAGAGAGTAACAATATCCAGCAAGCTGAATCATTGTTTCTTCATACTCATTTCTAATTATTGAGTAATATTTGTTTTATCTTCAATGCAGACATTGTATTATAAAAAGTATGACAGCTATTATTCTATTAGTAATTATGAGTTACTTTTAATATTGAGAAAGTGGTGACAAAAATATTAAGGAATAATCATAAGATGCTTTATAATATTTTTAATCCCAAAAAAATATCTAACCTATAATAATGCGCATAAATCGAAAGTGGGAGGTAAAACATTGGTAAAACAAAATTAATTCCAATAATTATCCATTGTAAAGATCTTATTATCAACTTAATAAAGCGATTAGTTAAACATTGATTTAATTTTATCAATCCATAGATAATTCCTAATATGATTACTAGCGTTATTATTCCTGGATAGATGATTTTGTATCTTTCCCAGAAATAGTCAAACATTATATGTATGATATCATTGCTTTTGAACTCCTTGTTAGAATATATTACACCATCATTCGATAATAAGATAGATACAATATCACTTTTCTTCTCCAAAAAATCAATAAAATTCTGGTAGTCTTCTTCCTCAAAATCATGAAACTCTTTGTTAAACTCTCTCTTACCACGCATTATAGCGATATCAAGGGGAGTTTCTTCGTTATTATTTACAGAATTTATATCTACACCTTGAGAAATTAAAAGTTTTGTGTTTTCGCCATTAGACATTAATGCCGCTATATGTAGAGGTGAATTTCCAAATTTATTTTGTTTTTGGATATTTGCACCATATGAAATTAGAAGATTGATCATATCTTTGTTGTTGCTTTCCAAATCAAATAATTGATAATCAAAATGTTGGAACATTGAGTTAAAACGTTTAAGAATTTGTTCCATGAATTCTTTATTGTTATACAATAAAGCATAAGCAAGAGCATTATTTCCATAATTATCTGTTCTGCTTATTCTTTCACCACGTGAAATAAGTAATTTTACAATATCTTTATAATTCAAAAGTGATGCCAACATAAGAGGTGTAACTCCAAATTTGTTCGAATTTTCATTTACAAATGCACCATGTTTGATTAGGATTTCAATAATTTTTTTATTTCTGAAGATAGTTGCAATATGAAGCAGTGAAAATTCAGTTCTTGGATCATGAATGTTGACATAAGCTCCACGTGAAATAAGTAACTCCACCAATTCAGAATTGTTTGAAGATACAGCAAAAATAATTGGATTTCCATTTCTTGGAGCCATTGCTTTGATATCACTTCCAAATGAAATTAAATCTTTTGCAATATCAGTTTGATTTTCATAAATTGCAATTTGAAGAGCTGTGGCATCATCGGGACCTGATTCTCTAACGTCTCCACCATTATTATACAGACATCTACAAAGAGATCGAATATGAAAAACAGGAGAAAATTCTAAACATCTGTCTAAATCATTAGATCGAATTAAATAAACAATAAATACATGAAGATTTTGGTATTCATAACATATGGAAAGTATTGGAAAGTTGAAACTTGAAATTTGGAAGTGATATTCATCAATCAATTGATAAAGATTACTGATATCATGAGATGCTATTGCAGCTTCCATTGAAGATGAATCAGGCTGCTGTTTTTTCAAACATTCTTTTATTATATATTTATTGTTTCCTCTAAATGCATTGGCAACACAATTTTTAGTGACTCTCGCATTAAATTTTGTTCTTAATAACTTGAAACAATTTTCTGCTCCATTTAAACTACAATTTGCAAGTAATTCACTGGGATCAAGTCGTTCACGTTTCATGAATTCCAATAATGATTTTTCGTCATCATTTAATATTGCTTCTTGATATGTATTTTTAATGAGATTATCATACTCTGAAAGTGATGATATTTTTAACATGTTTTCGCAATGATATTCTTTTGCTAATTTATTCATTATCTTTATGTATGCATGGCGATAACGTAAACGAGATTCACTCGCTTTGTTTATCTTTTTAATCATCTCTTGTGGTGTAAAATATCCAGTGTCAATCAAGTTAGTCTTGATTTCTTTGAATAATTTTGCTATTGATATGTTGCTATCTGAATTAATTTGGTATATTTCATCCCATGTATGAATGTAATCCTGATAATCATTCTCAAGTTTTTTATGAAATGAATATTCTTTAATGCGAATCGTCCTTTGAAGAATTAAAGCAACAATCATGAAAATGATCAACTAGCACTAGATGTCAAAAAAATTAAAAATCCATAGATTCAAAATATTGATTTTTTCAGAGGAAGAACGATGATTAAAAAGTGAATATATATATTAATAGTTTCACAATACTCTTTCAGTGGTATTTATACGCATGCAAAAGTGCCACAACTATTTTTCAGTATTCTCTGATGTGAACTTGTCCCCACAAAATTTATATGCTATTTGAACTCTCAATAGTTTAGTATGTGGTTCACATGTCACAATATTGCAAAGAATTTTATAATTCTGAATACAATTGAATTTGATATAATTTTATAATTATTATAAAAAAGATCTTTTCAAAATGTAAACATTGGTATTAATATTTATACATGATTTACTGAACAACGAAATATATGGCAAACCCAAATTTTAGCTAAAAGTGACAGGGGGAAAAAACGTTTAGTATTAAAAAAAAGACCGATGAGAGCTTCGTTCGAAATATAGAGGGAACTGAGAATGCGCAACCATTCTCAGGGAATATTGGATGCTATTCCCGTTCCCTCTGTATGGAAAATTGAGGTTTTCAAAGGGAGTTAAAATAATATCAAATTTATACTAATTTACTTCAAAATACAAAAGTATTTGACAGCTAAAATTAGTTACTTTAGCAAGCCTATCAATACCCTTTTACGATTATTGCTACTTTTTCGAAATAAAAGTAAAAACAAATTTATACTAATTTACTTCAAAATACAAAAGTATTTGACAGCTAAAATTAGTTACTTTAGCAAGCCTATCAATACCCTTTTACGATTATTGCTACTTTTTCGAAATAAAAGTAAAAACAAATTTATACTAATTTACTTCAAAATACAAAAGTATTTGACAGCTAAAATTAGTTACTTTAGCAAGCCTATCAATACCCTTTTACGATTATTGCTACTTTTTCGAAATAAAATAAATTTATTATCAAAAACCTTTTTTTTCTTAGTAAAAATAAACGAAATTTTTTACCTTATGAACTTTTGATGGAAATATGCAAATTTAAAATAATAAAGAAAGCCGCGAGCGAAGCGATCGGCTTAGTTCGAAGATTTTGATTCAAATCTTTGCTGATCTGTAATTCGCGGAAGCCGCGAGCGAATCGAGCGGCTTAGGTCTAAGATTTTGATTCAAATCTTTGCTTATATTCCTTAAATTCTTTATGAAACTCGCAACAGTTCCATAAAAAATTTTAAATTCTAAACTGTCGAAATTACCGATCGGTAATCACACCCTTCACGGGTGTGTCACTTTTTACAGGCGCGTCACTTTTAGCTAAAATTACCCCTACTCCGAAATATATTGTATATTATCAAATGAGCTCACAATAACGATATATCTTCAACGGCTGACATTAAAAATATTGATTTGAAGCCGTTATGTAGCAATTAATTATGAAAGAACTCCGTAATGCAAAATGATTTCAATTTGCTGATAAAATATTGTGCGTTACATGAGTGGATAATCAACAGAACTCTCAATTTCAAATTTTGGTATTTTAGATGAAATTTCGCTAAAATTCAGAGATTGAAAGATCTAAGACTGACACTTTTCTAAATTATAAAAAACGATCAAAAAAAATTTATCGCAGATTGCTATAATTTTGTCGTCATAGCACATATTTAAAATGTATTACTAGTCACATATCTAGATATAAATTCCAAATTTACTGAAATTTGCGTGCGACTATCAATTCCAAAAACTGACAGCTTCTATGACGAAAAAGTATTGGGTTTTAGAATTTCCTAAGGAGCTCAAACCATTTTTGATTAAAAACACAGATGTAGTAATCAAAAGGTCAATCAATTCTGGTGCATTTGGAGTTGTGAAAGAAGGCTATTTTCGAAATCAAAAAGTTGCCGTCAAAGTTTGTAAGGTTGAAATGACAGAAGCACTTGAACGTCGATTTGTATCAGAAGTGTGTGCATTATATAGATGTCAACACCCATTTCTCCTTGGTTTAATTGGATTTTCTAATGCTCCACCGTATATCATTGTCACAGAGTACATTTCTAACGCAAATTTAAGAGAATTCATACATGACAAGCAATTTCAGAGTAAAAGAACAGGCACAACACTCACAAAAATTGCAATGGGAATTGCAAGCGGAATGTCGTTCTTTCATGCACAAAAACTAATGCATCGTGATCTTAAACCAGATAATGTTATACTCGACAACGATTTTCTACCAAAAATCTGCGATTTTGGCCTAACAAGAGAATTTGATAAACCTTCGACTCCAACTCACAAAATTGGAACGAGATATTACATGGCTCCAGAAGTTATCCAAAATGGAGTCGCTTACGACGAGAAATGCGATGTTTATTCATACGGAGTAATTTTATTTCAAATGTTAACTCAAAAAGTGCCGTTTTTCGATGCTTCTCCCGAAGATTTCAATGTAATGATTATTAAAGGCAAAAGAGAGCCGATTCCTTACAATTGTCCGCCAAATTTGAAAAGATTAATTTCTGACTGTTGGTCGGAGAATTTGTTTGTTCGGCCGCCTTTCTCATTGATCTACGAGATGTTTGCTACAGGAAAAGTTGCATTTCCTGATACGAATCAAGAGGAAATTAAAGAATTTGCTGAATCTATCGAAATAAGGACAATGTATATACGAGCGAAACCAGAAATATACAGAAAAACGGATGAAAAGACTTCTAAAGTCAGAACGATTCCTTTTGAGAAAAATGAAAATTTTATTGCAGAACCACCCGTTTATATCCATAAACCAAGGGAAAAAGAACCTCCTAAAGAAGAGAATAAGTCAAATATCAAGTCAAAAACTACAGAAAAAGAGCCAGAAATCATAGAATCTGAATCAGAAGAGAGTGAAGAAAAAATCTTGAATCAGAACAAGAAGATTCAATTCACACTTGATTCTGATGCCTTGAAACCTAAGATATTCGAGCTAGATTCAAAAATAAAGTCAAAGAAAAGTTTAAATTCAAATTATTCTTCGAGTCGTCAATACAGATTAAAATCGAACATTTCCTATTCAAACAGTTCCGATCCTGATACAAACAAACCTACAAAACTGACTGGAATTGCGAAATTTCCTTCAAAAAATGTTGTTTCTTTACCATTTGATAATTCTGAAAGCGAAGAAGAAGTCTACATACACAAACCAAAGAAACCAAAGCAATCCCGGCAAAAAGCGCCAGAAATGTTCGAATATTATTACGAATATTCAGAATCTGACCGAGAAATAGCACCTTCTATCAGAACACCTGCAATTAATCTTGTAAAGAGTCGAAATATCGATGATGAAGACTTAGAAGCTGAGAAAATCTTTGCAAATGTAAATTCTCCTTATTACGCCTCTAAATCCACGATAAACTTGAATGTCATCAAGGATATGAACCATCCTTTGTTTGAAATTGAACTTTCGAAAATTAATGAAAAAATGGAAATCAAAATTCTCAAAAAATTCTTGTCAATAGCACATAATCATATCAGAGAAAGTTCAAACAAGGAAAAAACCTTGAAAATTCTTGAAACAGTCGCTTCAATCATGAAAAATGAAGAAATTTGTGATGAATTTGATAAATTATCGTTCAAAACCATTCTTCCTTACGATGACATTGATTATTTGGACGCAATCATGATGATTTTGACCAATATTTTCACAATTAAACCTCAAATTTTCCAAAAGAACTTCAAACAAGTAATGACGAGGTTGTTTGCGGCCAAACCAAAGAAGTCATTGATTCTGATGTCGAAATTCGCAGAAAAGTTTGATTTAATTGAAAATCCGTGGGGATTACTTGATAATATGCTGAAAAACTACAAAATCTTCATAGACATCAAAGAAGGATCCCAATTTCTGAAAATTTTAGCTGATTTACTCCGAAATTTCCCTGTTTTCAAAGAATCCAGGTTTGATTCGTGCAAAAAACTGTTTCCTTCATTTATTTTGTCACAAAATGAGGATACAGTCATATCAGCATATCAAACAATCACTGATTTCTATGATTCTTCGATGAATCTTCCGTATGATAAAATTATTTCGGATTTAGATGATAAAAACATCAGCCAATATTGTATCCAATTACTTCTTGTTGTAAAGAAGCTTCCAAAAGTTCCAAAACTCGTTTACAAAATAATAAAATTTGCCAGGAAGTCAGAAAACGCTGCTTCTCTTGTCCAGAGGTTGGTAAAGAAGCAAAGCAGTGCAATGGAACTATGTGAAAGGACCAATTGGCTTCTTTACGAGCTTCCAACTTTAAATTCTTCAATTACAATATTACTAAGGATCCTAGAACACAATGAATGTTGTAAATTGATTGTTCATGCCCCTGAATTGCCACCTTTCCTTGTTTCTATCCTTAAATATAATTCAAAACGTTCTGCATCGACATTACCACATATTTTCAATGCTTTGGACATTGACAATGAGTTTAAAGATTCTTTAGAATCTGTTGATTTCTTTAAAATCTTGATTCGAAAGATGGAAAAAGGAAAATCTTCTATCAAACTGTCTTTGCTTCAGACAATTGACTATATTCTTTCGAAAACGTATTCACATGACATTCTGTATGCCATCGATGATTTCGTTCAGTATTTTGCTGATAATAATGACGATATTAGAGAACAAAGCTTACGAATAGTTCTTTCCCTTTCTAAATACAAGAAATCAAGAAAGACGCTGATCAATCGTCAAGTTATTGAAATTGCAACAAAATCTTTTGAAAAAGATTTGATGCTGAAGAATGTAATCAAAAAGTTGATCAAAAACATCAATGGTAATCAAAATAATGCTAATCCTTAAGGTATACCCTTCTTATTTTCTCTTGATTTATTTTTATTTTTTACTAAAAATCTTTGTTTGTATTGTTTGTTTAAATATCGCATCTTATTTTTACTGGTATGATTGTTTAGGCAAGAAGTTTCTGTTATCTTTAAAGATTTCGGGAAATCAATATTGAATAAAATTGGTTTTTTGATATTATTCTTGCGTAAAAGCTCGTAGATAGTTAAGCATTGTAAGATTCTTTAGGAGGAATTTGCTTTGATTTTTGAAATTTCTTATAAAATTAAGGTGAAGATTGTTTAAATTATTTTTATTTTTTTCAAGTTAGAATTTTTTTTTGAATGGAAAATATGAAATAGGGATGCGTTAAACACGCCATTTGACCGGGCGTACATTTTTTTGTTCGCCCAAAAATTTCGCCATTTGAGAAATTCAAAAATTAAAAATAAAATTTTAATCTTGATTTTTTTATTTTCGTGATTTTTTTGAACTTACATAAGCGATGAAATACTTTTTTTTAAGTAATCGTTTATTATATATAAATATATCTTAATAAATTTAATTCCTTAAGGTAGAGCGTGTTCAAATTTAAAATCTCATACAATATTTTCTTAATGGCGTATTTTTCTGAGGTCGCCCAAATAAAGGCGAATTCAAAATTGAGAACTCTAAGGCGTATGGCGAGTATTCAAAATGTACGCCACTTACAAAATATTGAATGTGGATTATCAATTTTTTGGCGTGTTCAATTTCAAATTTTGATATTTATGTTTATTTGATTCAGTATAATGCTAAGAATTAAAATATAAAATTCATAGAATTTTTTCTTTGAAAATATTTTACATTTTTATTAGACCACTCCTAGACTAGTCATCAGGTTATCCTCAGATCATCCTCAGACTACTCCTTATCAGATTACTCATCATCCTCAGACTACTCCTTAGACCCCTCCTCATCAGACTACTCCTCAGATCTTCCTCATAAGACTCCTCCTCAGATCTTCCTCCTGAGACTACTCTTCAGACTACTCCTTAGAGTCATCCTCATCAGACTAGTCCTCAGATCTTCCTCATAAGACTCCTCCTCAGATCTTCCTCTTGAGACTACTCTTCAGACTACTCCTTAGAGTCATCCTCATCAGACTAGTCCTCAGATCTTCCTCATAAGACTCCTCCTCAGATCTTCCTCCTGAGACTACTCTTCAGACTACTCCTTAGAGTCCTCCTCATCAGACTAGTCCTGAGACTAGTCCTCAGACTACTCCTGAAACTACTCCTCAGATTATCCGCAGACTCCTCCTCAGATTATCCTCAAACTCCTCAGACTACTCCTCGGTCTAATCCTCAGACTCCTCCTCAGATTATCCTCAAACTCCTCAGATCATCCTCAAACTCCTCAGATTATCCTCAAACTCCTCAGATCATCCTCAAACTCCTCAGATTATCCTCAAACTCCTCAGATTATCCTCAAACTCCTCAGATTATCCTCAAACTCCTCAGACTACTCCTCAAACTCCTCAGATTATCCTCAAACTCCTTAGATTATCCTCAAACTCCTCAGATTATCCTCAAACTCCTCAGATCATCCTCAAACTCCTCAGATTATCCTCAAACTCCTCAGATTATTCTCAAACTCCTCAGATCATCCTCAAACTCCTCAGATTATCCTCAAACTCCTCAGATCATCCTCAAACTCCTCAGATTATCCTCAAACTCCTCAGATTATTCTCAAACTCCTCAGATCATCCTCAAACTCCTCAGATTATCCTCAAACTCCTCAGATTATCCTCAAACTCCTCAGATTATCCTCAAACTCCTCAGATTATTCTCAAACTCCTCAGATCATCCTCAAACTCCTCAGATTATCCTCAAACTCCTCAGATTATCCTCAAACTCCTCAGACTACTCCTCAAACTCCTCAGATTATCCTCAAACTCCTTAGATTATCCTCAAACTCCTCAGATTATCCTCAAACTCCTCAGATTATTCTCAAACTCCTCAGATTATCCTCAAACTCCTCAGATTATCCTCAAACTCCTTAGATTATCCTCAAACTCCTCAGATTATTCTCAAACTCCTCAGATCATCCTCAAACTCCTTAGATTATCCTCAAACTCCTCAGACTACTCCTCAAACTCCTCAGATTATCCTCAAACTGCTCAGATTATCCTCAGCATATGCTTCTGAACGTTGAGGATGTCTAAAAGACTTCCTTTAGAGCAATATTCAAGAATAATGAAGAAATGGCCTTCTTCAATGAAGTAGTCATAGATGCGGACAATGTTTGGATGATTGAGGTTGGAAAGGATCTCTGCTTCACCCATGAAGCTATTAAAGTACCTTTCTGTTAAGTTGTCACAATTGCTTGACTTGCATACGAGGGTCGTTACCGATTTTGTAATTTAATCGTTATCGTTATCGATTTTGTAATTTAATCGTTATCGTCTTTTTCTAAACGTGCATTTTCTTCATATTGGGATAATGAACATAACTTGTTCTGAGCTTCCAATGCACAAATCGTTTTTATTCTAAATGGATTCATTCCTACAAGTTTGGCAGAAATCAGTGAATATCATCATATATCGAATTCTTCAATTTGGCAATTTATTTAAAATCGTTCTCAAGAATTCTTATCTTCTTGTAGTAAAATAAAACGGAAATGCGAAAACAAACTTTTATTCGATATTACAAAAAAAAATTATATTGATCGCTAAGATTTAAATACGTATAGTTTAAGTATATGTGGTATCATTATGTGCATATTCTGATATATATACTTGAATGATATCACAAAAATAACAGAAATACAAATCTTGAATTAAATTATATCATAGAATACAATTTTAATAAACGAAAAATCAAACCCTCTCGCAATACAGCCATTTTTAAGAGTAGTTCTTTCAAGATCTTCGAAGATTTGGAAGATCTTGGAAGAACTGCTCTCTAAATGGCTGTAGCTTCGGTATTGTTACTATCAAGTAGAAAGTTACGGTAATTACTGCCATTTTAAGAGTAGTTCTTTCAAGATCTTCGAAGATTTGGAAGATCTTGGAAGAACTGCCCTCTAAATGGCAGTAGTTTCGATGTTAACATGATAATATGAGTGAAATTTTCTTATTTGAAGTCGGTTAAAGAGCAGTTCTTTCAAGTTCCTTCAAATCAGGAAGGGTCTTGACAGAACTGTCCTCTTATTGATTGGAATACCGGTATTTTACGTTGGTAAATGCTTGATTTGAATTGGGGGCTGAGTGTTGGAGAAAAAAAAACATTAAAAAAATAAAAAGTGCCAAAATAAAAGAATTCAATCTACATATATATAGTATTTCTAGGCCTGTCCAAACTTTTAAAAAAGCTTACCACTGGGTCCCACAGGGATTGGCCTAAGTATTTCTTAATAGAATGTGAAATAAAGTAAAATTAACTATATTCAAAATGGAAAAAAATCCAAAAAAATTTTGAAAAAAAGAATTTCATGATAAAAAGCATAAATTTTGCATCAGAAAATTAAATTCAGGTATTTTTTTGAAATAGAAAGAGTCCTAAAATTAGTTAAAAATCATTTTTTATTCAAAAGAAACGCTATTTTTAAGGAATTGAAAAGAATTTTATTTAATAATATTTTATTTATAGAATTTGCATATATCATATGCATAGACATATTGAATTGTAAACATGAGAACACTAATTACATTAACTTGTCGTTCAAATTATTGCATCGAGAAAAAAGTGCTATAAATTTACTCAATTAGTTTACAAACATAAATATTTGGCATAAACTTTACGTTTGTAAACTAATTTGGTAAACTCGTAGTTCAAATTATTGCATCGAGAAAAAGTGCTATAAATTTACTCAATTAGTTTACAAACGTAAATATTTGGCATAAACTTTACGTTTGTAAACTAATTGAGTAAACTCGTAGTTCAAATTATTGCATCGAGAAAAAGTGCTATAAATTTACTCAATTAGTTTACAAACGTAAATATTTGGCATAAACTTTACGTTTGTAAACTAATTTGGTAAACTCGTAGTTCAAATTATTGCATCGAGAAAAAAAGTGCTATAAATTTACTCAATTAGTTTACAAACGTAAATATTTGGCATAAACTTTACGTTTGTAAACCAATTTGATTAAATTTAGTAAATTTTAGTTCGAATGCACGTTTTCTCGGTAAATCATTTTTTAGACCTCAAATGAGATGTATGATCATATGAGTCACATATGATTTAATCCGAATATGTGTGAGAATTGAGTTTAAAACGAAGTTTATTTTTTAGACTATATTTCGCCATTTTAAAATGTGTAATAATGATATAATTCGCATGAAATTGAAAAATATTGACTGGATGTGTAATGGTTTTATAATTGCAATGTTGATTTGATCGAATTTAAATGAATATATAACGCGATGAAATTTCGAATTGCTCAAATGTCTGTAATTCATATATGGTGCACATATTAATATTACATTTCGTTGATATTTACCACATAAACCTTTAAATATTAAGTCATTTTAAAGTTATATGCGATTTAGTTCCAAAATGCACGTTTAGAAAAAGACGATAACGATTAAATTACAAAATCGATAACGACCCTGCATACGAAGTAAGAATTATATTTAAGGCTCTTTACAGTATAGCAGGAACCATAAGTACCTTTGTTAAGGTATTTTACAAGCTGGTAATCATGCTTAAGAAGGAGTTCTGCAAAGTTTGTAGACATTATTGAATAATGAATTATTGCTCTCAATTTTTGATAAATAAAATAAAAATTGGTAATATGATTAGAAATTGTGTGATCTATAAATGAATATTTAGCAGCGTAAAATAAATTGAAAGGTTCAATGAGATTAAGCCATTTACGTCAAATTCAATTTTGTATTTGTGGGCTTTTTATGAATTTTTTGATGTTAATAGGATAGGTATTGGATAGTAATGATAAATTTTCATTCTCAATTTAACTATTCAATTATTCAAGACGTTTATCGAAATAGATTATTCCTTTAAAATTAGATATATGGCTAAGAATTATACCATATTAATTTGTTTACTTCCAATAATACCGTACTACTGAAAAATTTCAAAAACCTGGCAGATGAGGATAACATTGATAAAATATGAACTATATTAATCAAGATGCTATAAGAGTTATTAATAATTGAATCATAGATGCTGCTTTAGAATGCACTTTGATTTTATAATATTGAGAAATGTCAAATTAAAATATTAAAAATATAAATGTAGATACATTGCTGAGTAATATTATCCTAAAATTAATTATTATTTTTTGAATACTTCTAAATTATGAGTGATTTTATTTTTTACTTCAGAGAATTCTTACATATCACTATGTTTCAAACCGAAAGAACAAATTTTACTATTAATCCAGATTTTTGAGAGAATCGAAGTAAATTCAGAGTTCTCACAATTTAATTATTTACTAAAATAGCTTCTAGATTATCATTCATACACAAATCTTAACTTGAAATTCGACATAATCAAATTCAATAAAACTCGATATCTTTGATCAATTTTATATAATATCAAATTCTTGTATGTATCTGATTCAAATTTCATAATTTCTTATTTCAGTTTTGTAAACTTTTCCTCAATTTATTAACCGAATGGTTTAATTTATTTTAACCTATCAGATATATCCAGTGCATTTTTCATTATAGGATTAATTTCAATCAAACCGAAAAAATGTAACTAATTTCAAAGCGATTTCATTCTCACGATTCAAAAATTAAACATTCTTTTTTTTGATGCTTATAACATATTTATTATTAATGACCAAATTGTTAAAATAACGTATCTTCTCAATTTTGCTGTTGCTTTTTATATTTTTTTTTTGTCAAGCCTGATTTAATGATCAATATACTTATATTCTTATTATATCGGCTATATTACATTAATTGCACTACTTCTTTTTATTTTTTTCTCTCATTTTTCATTGTTTTTTGTTATAATGCCCATTTTATTATTGGCATGCCCATCCATAGCGAAGTAACTCCAAATTTCATATTGTTTCCTCTCTTTAATACAATTTCAATATCCTCCGAATTCCATAATCAGAATTTTCTCTCAAATATTAGATAAATAAGTCATTGGCTGTAAGGACAAATTCTTTACCTATTTGAATTGCACATACATGCAAAATTTTTTATCAATTTTCGCCAAACTAGCTCATATCGTTTTTTCGTTTATCAATTCTTATTCTAAACTATCTTTGCATTCCAAATGTATAATTTATCTTTCATAAAATTTTTGCGAAAAATTCAAAAGAATGGGTACTTGATAAGAGTTCAATCATTTTTTCAAAAAGATGAAGAGCAACCAGCAGGTATATGGCTGTATCCCAGAAAACCTACCGTCATATAATGATGCACACCATGCAAATGGCTATTTTGTTAACAATCATGGATATCCATATGCAGAATATGAAGATATTGGAATGGGAACAGCAAGACTATTCTTCAAATTCTTTTTTGGAGAAAAGGATGTAACAAGAGAAATGCCACATCGTAATCCAAAATCAGATTTTAATCTTGGAAATGGAATAAGAGATTGGTGGATTGGCCATGCAACTAACTTAATCCAGATCAAAGACAAGTTTATCCTAACAGATCCAATTTTTGAGAAGTCTTGCTCCCCTTTGAAAATTGGAAATTCAAGGAAAACCCCTGCCGCATGCAAGATTGAGGAATTACCTAAAATATCTTACGTGCTGATCTCTCATAGCCATTATGATCACTTGAACAAAGGATCAGTCAAGAAAATCAAGTCCCTTTTCCCAGAATGTCACTTTTTGGTTCCTCTTGGAGTTGGCAAAATTTTATCGAGTTGGGGAATCAAAAATTACACTGAGTTCGATTGGAGAACACATTTAACTATCGAAGACATCAACTTCACATGCTTCCCAGCAAGACATGGAAGCGCACGCTCATTATCCGATTCAAACGTAGTTTTGTGGTGTTCATGGTTAATTGAATATGAAAATGTGAAGATTTACTTCACTGGAGATACAGCTATCGGCCCACATTTTGCAGAAATCAAGGAGACAATCGGAAGAGGACCAGACCTTATGATTGCTGGTATTGGACCAACAGCTCCAAGTGGAATGATGAGAACAGTTCATATGGATGGAAAAGATGCCTGGAATATGGCAAAGGACATTGGAGCTGCTAAACTCACTCCAATGCATTATGGAACATTTCCTCTGGGAATGAAGCCAGCTAAAACAGATCTTGACATCTTTATGGAAAATGCTGAACATGGAAAGGAATTAGTTATCAACATTGGTGGAAGAATCGATTGGAATGGAACTGAATTTGTTAAGGCTGATTTGTAAAAATTTTCTTATTTAATTTCTAATAATACTTTGTCAATATTTCTAAAAACGAATTTCTATATAACATATAGATATTTATTCGTTTAACAAGAACTCTTTCATGAAAATAGCACAAGATTTTTTTGCCAATCACTCCAAATCACCTGATTTTATGAATATATGTCGAAGATCACACGCAATTAATAAAAATATTTTTTAGTTTTCAAAAAGGTACTTTTAATGGGCCAAAAATTGAAAAATTTTAATTTCTCTAGTTTCTAGCCAGAATTAATATAGAGTTCATATGCAAAAAGTGAAACTACTATGGTGTGGAAAAAATATCAAAGTTCCCCACTTAAACACTATATATATATATAAAAAAAATTTAAATCGACAATGGAAGATATTAGTTTAAGCATCATTTACTTGTTATTTCTCTCATAAAATTGTATAACCCTTGCGAAATTTAATCACAGCACTGTAGAAAGGTAATTAGCTGCGAAAGATTGGTGCAAAAGCACAAAACCTTATCGGCTCATTTGAAATAGTATCATATGGCCTTTGCACTGTTCCATTCTTTCATAATGCATGGGAGATAAGAGAGATGGACCCCTCAAATAAGCCCTCAATTTATCAGTCCTTTTTTACAAATTTGAAGTAAATAAAGCCTAAAGGTAGTCTCACGAGAAAACTGACGGTAAAAATTCGATGAAACCAGGTGCATTGTATAGTACATATATGTGGTAAATAAATGTCGATTAGCTTTGTAAAAAATATCCCACAGTTTTTGAGATCTTGAAAACGGCCATTCAAAAAGTCGAAAATTTTCGCGAGATGTTAATGGGCAAGACAGTTTTTCGACAAATAAATCGTAAACATGGGAATTAAAATAAGGCGTTATATTACATATATGGTAAAGAATATGGATGTGAAGAGCGTTAGTAGAATGGAAAGACTTTGAAATTTTAAAAAATTTATCTGGACTAAAAAATTATTTGATTATAAAAAACATATATAGTATTAAAGATTAAGTTACATTATGTACAAAATAACTTTTTATTGTTATTTGATTTTGATAGCATTATTAGCTGAATATGAAAAATCTCGTAGAAATAATCATTTCATTCAGACATAAGTATTGGATTGTTTCCCAACAAGCATAATAACACACGTTTCATATTATAATTTATTCCATTTCTGTACAAAATTTAGATAACGATATCAAATAAAAAAAACTGTGGCATTTTTTTACTTCAAACTATCATGAAGTGTAACCAAATTGGGTGAGTATTCTTGCTATCAGTATGACATGAAAAAGTGAACGACAAAAATTGAAGATATTGTAGTTAACTCGGATTTTTTTAATTGCAAACACATCTATAATTTGTTTAAATATCATTTATTATATCAAAATCGAAAAATTCGTTTTTGGAAATCTTTGAATTTATGAGAAGTTCTACAAAGACACTTACAAATATAGCGTTTGCAATAAAAAGGCTCTTTAATCTTCTTCATCCTTGCTCAGAAACTTCTACTGGTTACCTTACGGGTAACCTGCAAAGCTGCTTCCAAGGCATCGGGAAAATAACGTATTTTCGTGAGACTACCTTTTAAAGCCTTTATAAAATTTTTTTAGAAATTATGAATCAAGAAACTGAATTACGTGAAGTCATGGATTCAACCTTGATTCAGCCCTCAGAAGATACAAACGAAATCAAGTTTTCTGTGGGTAAATTACTTTGTTTACTCGAAGCGGTTCTTCCTATTTTATGGATTTACGCAGCTTGCGAAGCATCCTACATAGGTACGCTACTGCACATGGTATTCATCTTTTTCTACTCAATCGGTATGAATTCTGTACGAATTATGACAAATTCTTTATATAAATGGCCTTTCCTATTTGTTTTACTCTCACAAGTATATTCAGCTCTTTACGTTATCGCAGAGCTAAGTATCTATTACATGCCGCAGAATAAAAAGGTCAAAATCACCCCAATTTTGAAATTATTAGATTTATTCAACAAAGAAGACAAGAATCTCTTCAAAACACCATATTTCGTTCTTCAGATTGTCTTGATAATCATAAACTTCATCTATCTCACATCCAGAAGTACATTTATTTTACTGTGGTACAAACAATCGAGATTTGTTATTATCAAGCATTTAATGGTATTAATTCGTCCAATATTCTTGTTTACATTAGCTGTTTTAGTTACTTCTTGCAATTCATTAAAATTATCTTTCATGCCAGTGATTTTCGCACTTACAATCATCTCATTCTCATTACTCTCATTAAATCTTGCCAATTGGATTACGTGGATCTACTGGATCATCTACATTTTGGCTGATTTTGCTTTCATCGCCTACAAAGACCAAACATTCAAGGAACCAGTCGGCTACAACTGGGTTCCACGCTGGGCTGTCGTATCAAGCGCAGCTACGAATTTACTCTTTTTGGGAATGATTATCGGTGTAAATCGAAATACAACAGTTCATACGATCAGATTGTTCAAGAACGCGACTGCTCCTACCTGGTTTATGGATATTATACCATACGTTGTCTTAATTTCGTGTGGAGTTTTCTGTATTTGCAGAGATGCTTGGGAATCGTTCGGAGTTCTTGCTCTTGCATGCTTTACAACATTATTCGGCTTGAAGTTCCTCCAAAAAGCCTCCAGATTCGTTCTAACAGCGTTGGCAATTGTATATTGTTATCAAATCTTCGATGATCTGGCCAGGAACAAAACAGAGCATCATCCCAAGTACAACCTTGTCATCTGCACCCTCCAAGCCATCTCAGCTGTCTTCGTTCATTGTAATCCGATGATAAGAACGAATCCTAACCATCAAAACACGGAAAGTCAGGTGATAAAGGTCATTGCACAATATATTATCACTATAATTTTCATTGGTTTAGTACTTTTGAACGCAATTTTCTCATCTCAATATCATTATTTAGCTTCTGACTTCCCTCTGTTCTGTATGATACTCATATTGTGGTTCAAACTATTTTACAATTGGGTTTGGGCCTTCCTCAATGTTATAACGTTTGTTTCTACTAGTATTTATTTCATTAACCCGTTATTAAAGAAGAAAATCAACATTGAGTGGCTTTTCGATATCACAGTCACCAAAGATCCAAAAGTCATGTTCTCAAAAGTCTGGCCGTTCCTTGTTCTCTTCATTTTGACCGCAATTTTGAGATATTACTACAGACAACCGCCAATGATCGTTGTAAAGTTCTCAAAAACAGTTGGCGTGTTCGTATGTTTATGTCTCAGCTGCATATACATACAAAATTCCATTTTTACAGTTTTATATCAGTTATTAATCATCGGAAACCTGTTTTTATACAAGTTCCACTCCGTACTCATGATTATCAACTCAGCCTCGACATCATGCCACCTTCTAACCATTCTTTTGTTCAGTTACGAACAAATTAAACCTTATATCGAGAAGAAAGAGTTGATTTTGAAGCTGTTTGGCATCATAGAGAATCCAAATGTCTTCAAAGACATCATGTTACCTAATATTATCCTGATTTTGTACTCAGTTTTCGCATCAATTTCAAGAAAGTACGATGAACCAAACGGAAACACAAAAATTCCACATTTCTTGGAATTGATAATCAACAATTTGTGGGCAATTACGATCAAATTCTCGTTTTACCTGTTTTGGTCCTCAATTTTCCTTGTTGTCATCGTTTCAAAGGGTGTTTCCATAGTAGGATCCCTCATGATCATGGTATTAGGCGTTCTAAAGGTCACAGGAGTCAGAACAAACGCAATTGGAATTTTATTGTATATTATTTTCATCGCGGACGTGTTGGTTGTTACTGCTATTGACATAACAAATACTTCTGATAGCGTAAAGAAGGTTTTCAAGCTCATTGGACCGTTAGTTAACACATCAACTGCAAAATTTGCGAATGTCATCGTTTGTTTGTGCGCATTCCTCAATATGTCGCACTTCAGAGTCACGGAGATCTCAGAATACGTAAAACTTGTTGGAAATTCCCTTTCATCAATTTTATTATCTGCAGTTGAGTTGACGTTATCCATCATGGCCATACAGGAATCGAACATTCTCAGCATTTTCGGTGTCGTTTTGGTTTTCGTTCTCTTAATTAAACCGAATTTGTCTTTATGTTCGGCCAGACTCATTACAATCATATTAACAATCATATTAGGATATGTATTGACCTTCAAGATCATCACGATCAACACTAAAAATGATTGGATGTCTTATTTACTGCTTCATGACGTAAAAATGGTCGAAATCTTCTACATCTTCCTTACAATGTTCGCATTATGCTTGTTCTGCGAGTACGGATCACTCACTGGCTCTCTTGGCCCAACATTTTTGACTGCATATTACACAACTATTTGTTCCATTGTTGCTGTCATCATTTCGTTGACAGGAACAACATATCTGATACTTGTTCATTCACTGCTACTCATCATTAACCTTGTTTATACAAGCCACAACAAGTATTTCCATATTTACTCGTTTAAAGTGGCAATTTTCTACTGTTTCGGAAATCTTCTGATGAAATCTTTCAGACCATTGAGGATATTCACACAATCAGAGACAGAAATCGACAGAATCTTCGGTTTCAGAGGAAAAGATAATTTCCAGTGGATTTTCGTTTACTGGCTCGAATTTCTTTTGAACAATGCACTCAATAGTCCAAGCTACCTCGATATCTACAACAAGGAGAAGCGTAGATGCCAATACAGAAAAGATAGACAAATAATCATCCAAGACTTGTTCAAATTGGACCAAGAATACTGCGACGAGTACTTCAACAAAGAATTGGACAGACTCAAAGCAGGAGTTTACAGTTTAAACGTGACAAACGACACGACATCCGAATCTCCTGATTTAATTCAATTCGAAGCCATGGTAAATCGTCAGGATGATATTCAGAACAACGATGTCCCAGTACAAGAAGCAGAAAACTACAATCAGCAACAAAATCAGGAAAATCAAACAAATGAACAACAAGAAAATGCTGGTAATGATCCTAATAACGCTGTAGTCGTTCCTACTTCTACTAGAGTATTCTACATTTCTTTATTAAAGTGGATATTCGGTTTAATTTGGGGAGTTGTTGTCAGATTGGTCGATAGACTTACTGTAATGATAACATACTTCACGGATATCAACTTAGAACCACGAGTTCATACTGGATTTTTGAATAAATTGAAAGAAATGATGGAAACAATGGTTTCTGTCTACAAGTCCGACCATGTATTGCAGATTCCAGACCAATACACCGATTTCGTCAAGACGATTCCTCTTTCTTTCCTCAGACATTTCCAAATTTTCGAACCATTGGAACTCAAAAAAGTGACACCCGAAGAAAGATTTTCAGTATTTTATTATTACTTGAAAGTCATATCCAGACAGATCATTCCTGCATTATTATTAGTGATGGCGATCTTTTATCCAATGGAAGAAAGATCAATTTTCGGAATTTTGTTCTTTTTCCTTTCTTTGACAACACTTTCCTTTAATATACAATCCTATCTTCCTTTTGTCATCTTATCTATTGTTTATATGCTTTTAAGATGTATTTTAGGTTGTTACGGCGTCAAAGACATAATTTCCAGTTTTTTGGTCGAAGACAAATACAGGAAAATCCAAATTTCGAAGGTTTTGGGATTAGATCTCAATAAATCTCAAAAGGCTTATCTATATATTGTCTTCATTTTGTCTGTCGCTTCTCAACACTTCACTTTTAATCATCCCCCTCAAATTCGAAACATAAAACCGTCACAAACCGTCAAAAAGACACTTTCTGAGAAAATCAAAGAGAGAATCAACATGAAATCATTTGTCAAGTACCATTTCAACAAGTTATGTTTTACAATTGACATAACCGCTTTTATTTTGTCACTTTTTAGTTATTTAGGGTGGACAATTTCGAGTTCAGCCAATTCTATGTTGAGTGGCTCTGCGACTATTACTTATGACTTTGTTTTCTTCTTGATGGGCAATTTCTTGTTCATTTTGTTGATACAATGGGTCATAATTTCAGAACACAAATCATGGCTGTTTTCTTTCAATTTGTTGTATTCAATTTTCACTTTTGTTTACATGTCATTTTTAATTCCTGTGTTTACAAATAACGGTTGTTTCGAACACTTCACTTTCTGGTTATTCTTCTTCTTGCGATTAACATCAGAGATGATTTTATCTATCAATTGTTTGTTTGGATTTTGCAAAGTTCCTCCTTCAATAGGAAATCCAAATCCATTAGTTGTTTACGTGAAAATTTTGATTGTCAACGCTGTTCCTTTCTTATTCGAGTTCATTTATTTGATCAAATGGTTGGCAAGTACTACATCATTAGATTTGTTCGATTTCTTCATTATTTCACAAATGAAATCGAAATTCATGAAACAGTTGAGTTATTTGAAACTTTGGCCTCTCGACAACAAAAAGAAATCGCATATTATTGGTTATTTGTTCATATTAGCTCTGTTCGCTCTATTATTTGTTCCTTTCATTGTTATGATGTCTTCAAGTTCAACATCAAAACCAAATCCTGTAAAAGTGGCATCAGTTTCAATAGGAATTTACGGTTTGCCAGAAATTTGGTCTGGTACAGTTTTACCTGATGAATCCAACATTTTCAGTGACACGATGCAGAGAGAGATTCTCAACTTGAATGACCCAATGTTAGATGCTTTTTACTCGAATAATAAGAAAGAAAGTCAGTATTTCCAGTATCCTGACATTACATTGACAAATTGGCAGATTTCTGATTCTTCAGCGAATTACGCATTGAATAAAATGACTAAGTTCATTCCTTACGTCAATTTCAAGTTCACAACCACATCTCCAACAACTAAATTGACAACAGACCAAATAACTATTACAAAGACAGGAAACAATTTGGATGAAGAACAAATTAAAACTCTCAAAGAAATAATTAATTGTACATTAAATACACAAGAACCAGAAAATTTGTCATTGAACATTGAAAACTTGATACCTCTTTACTTCACAATTCCTTTGAGCGACGAAGCAACATTCATTAATAAGTACTATTTCAACTTGTCTATGCAGTTCATGAAATCACAATCATCAGGACAATTTTATTGGTTGATTTCTGTGAACAAGACAGAGGATATGCCTGATTTTGTTGAAGAAGGAGCTTTGAGTTCTGCTGTTTATTGCAAACCAAGTTACAACGCTGTTATTGGATCGTTGTTGACAAGTACAGGTGGTTTCTATGGTTTGTATGTTTTTATCATCTTTACTTGCGGAACATTCGTTAGATCTTTCATCACGAGTTTCTTCCAGGATTTGTGGATCGACAGAATGGGAAATCCAGAGATTTTCTTGAATGTGATTTTGGCAATCGAAGCACACAGGAATACAGGAGATTTGCCAATGGAATACGCAACAGCAACAATGATTCTAAACACTGCAAGGTCTTTGCACAATATGGCAAAGATAGGAAAGACTGTAAAAGTCAAAGAAGCTTAATAAAAATAAAACTATTTTATTTCTATTTAAAATCTAAACATTTTTATATAGCTACATTAATAATGAAAATAAACAAATATGAGAGTTAAACATATGAGAATTAATGGTACACTTACGCCCCTAAGACAGAAAATATTAAGTGCACCATTAATTTTTTGGGTTAAAAGTAGGTTCCAAAAAAATTCTACTGTGAATTGAATTTGGGAATTTTTTGGGCCCAAAGAAGGGGTGATACCTGATTATTTTAAAAATGAAGCATTACAATAACTCAATATACAAATAAATTAGAACTGAATAAATAGTAATATAACAAAATATATACATAGAGATAGCTGCTCTATAAACCGTAGCTCATTGTTGATTACTTTTTTCAATGAAATGCCAATAGAGGCTAAATAAGCTAAGCGTAATATAAATAGATAAACAATCAAGAACACGCATTTTCCAATCATCTTCCTTTTCAGGGTTCTTTTTCTTCGCTTCACGAATATTTTTATTATATATATAGTGAAACTCTTCTGAATCTAATGAGATTTTTTTCAACAGTAATTTCGATATTTCTATCAATTTCTTTATAGAAAATATATTCAAATGCTTATTTTTTTTGAGAGAGTCTTCTCAAAATTGAGAATGGATTTCAATTTTATCTAACAGTAGATATTACAATAGGATATGGTCATAGTATAAGTTGGAGGGGGCCGGTTTTTTTTGCAATTAGGGGCGTGTCAAATCGGGAATTTGCAGAAAAAAGTGCAAAAAAGTGACATTTTGATAAAGATTTGGTAGAAGGCAGTGGAGATACCTTTCCGTCTACAAATTCTGACTGTAGGACATGAAATGTTACGCCTAATAGCGTGTTTTCATCGTTGAAAATATAGTTTTTAAAAAAACAACAAAAGATTTTCTTCAATTTACAAATATCTTCTCGAGTTATTTCCATTTATCTAAGGATGCCGTTTTGCGAATAGTGTCACTTTTATAGCACTAATTTTAGGTATCTTGCGTGCGACTTAAAATATCTAAAAAAATTTTACCTCGCATTCGGAAAAGACCTTCGCCTTCGGCTCCGGCCTTTTCCGAATGCTCGGCTATAAAGTTCATTCTATGCACACCGTCCTTTTTCCTTTTTTTCTTTTTTCTTTTTCTTCTTTATTTTTCCCTCTTCTTTTTCTTTCTCTTCTTCTTCTCTCCCTCTCTCTCTTTGTTTTTCTTTTTCATTAAAATTGAATTTTTATTTCAATAATTATTACTTAAATAGGTTTCAGAATAGGCAATCCTTTAATAAATAGGAATTTTTGTGGATTCTGAATGTTCAAATTGAGAAATATCCAATTGTGGATTCATATTTTAAAAATGTTAAGATTTTATGAAGGAAAATGTCATTTCCTATTGCTATACTGTGATGTAGTTACCAGATCATGAAAGAATTTTTCATAAAAAATATATTTCATAGCGAAATCAACATATATTCATGATATCCACTTCGGAAAATGATATAATTGAATTTTGCATTTGAAATATTTAATATTTTCATAAAAATATATCGAATACAATTATCTCATTTTTGATTTGAAAGAATTCTATCGCGAAATTTTGAAAGTATCATTAACAATCCGAGAGCAATATGATGGAACAGTTATATCATTAATAGCAATTATAGGATATTTGACAATCGCAAATCGCATTTTTGACAAAATATCATGGGGGTTCTATAAGCTTATCTATATATGTAGATTCCAAAAATCATAAAATAAAAACGTGCGATTCTGACAAAAACCCGGCCAAATAGCACGAAAAATTGAATGGAAGTAGCAACTTCACTAAAAATCAATAAAATCGTGAAATTTATTATTTATTCGAAACCTTTAAACTAGTGTTCATCGAAAAAATGGAAATATCATAAATATCATTATTCTCATTTTAAAAAAGTGCCAATAAAGCGAGGTAGAAAAGTGCCAAATATCGTGATATAGGATATTTGGAGAAAGTTGCTAGCATATCCGTTTTTTTCGCAAAGCGACATCCTTAATTTATCTCAACAAAGAAGACCTAAATGATAAATCGTGCCATATGGTGCCGATTCGAGAAGATTTTGATGTAAACTAAAAGTGACACTATGATTTATATTTAAGGGTTCCTACCGACCACCTATCTCCTCTCAATTTTCATCAACTTCATAGCATCTTGTAGGCTCACATGATAGATGTATTTCATTACTACCATACACAATACGATAGTAATTCTTCATATAAAGATATACATATATGGTAGGTGAATCTCAATTATCTTAAGATAATTTTTTTTTTCATTTTTGATTGTACAAAGTACTAGGTAATAAAATCAGGACCAAGTGTATAAAATAGTTACAGTAAAACTCTGCTTCAAAAATCAAATAATTCCTAGATATTAAATTTGATTACATCAAAATATGCTTTTCTAGCAAATACAAAATAAATATAATGCATCTAAACTTAATGATGTATATCGCTGCTGAATGGATTATTAGATTTATGTAAATGTGCAACAAAAAATGGATATTTTAATGCTATTTTTGGTGTTTCAGTAAAATATTGACTCCATATATCTTGAACATAATAAACAATATATTTCCTTTTTAAAGGAAATCAAATGTGTATGTGAATAGTTTAAATTGACTTCCTCAAAATCAAAAGTGACAAAAGTAGGAGTGTGAATCGAAAGAATAAAAAAGTGACATTTTGATACGATAATATTGGTAAACAAAATTGTAAACATATTTTGACTAAGATTCATAAATGCCAATTTTATGATAGTATAGATAAGTCTAAAATAAATTATTTAAATACCATCTCGTTTGATTTTTCATTCAAAATTTTTTAATGTCCAGTGTGTGTGACCTGACGCTTAATCTCGATTATATTATTTCAAATGCCCACGAATATATAAAGGATAACAGGTTCATAGATATATTTGATACAGAAGATTTGCAAATAATTTTTCAAAAAACTACATTAACATTGGACGAATATATATCTATTCTAGAATTATGCTTGAAGAATGCAAATAGTGATAAACTATTAACTTTTATTCTCAATGCAAATGTTTTAATAAAAAACACCCAGGGAGCCACAAAAGTATGGAGCATTCAAGAAAAGAATGGAATATTCAGTAAATTTCAGTTTTATGATAATTTAAAATTATCTGAATTAATGGAAACCAAAGAACAAAATAATATTCTCAATAATAAAATAGAAAACATGATGAAAGAGAATGAATCACTAAGAATTCAAGTCAAAGAAATGAAAAACGAAATCAAATCTTTAAAAAATCAAATAAAAGAAAAAGATTTTGTTATTTATGAGTACATTAAGAATAATTTCAATAGAATTTACAAAGTTCTTGAAGAATTAACAGATAGTGGATGCAAAAAAGCTCTTTTAGAGACGAAAGATGAAAAAGGAAATACTCCTCTTCTAAAAGCTTGTGAAGAAGGGAACAATCATCTTGTTACATTACTAATTGATAGTGGATGCAACATAAAGACTGCAAATATTGAAGGAAATACTCCATTATGTCTGGCTTCTAGTAATGGACACTTTGAAATTGTTAAACATCTTCTGTCAAAAGGAGCTGATAAAGAAGCAAAAAATAATTTTGGAAACACTCCTCTAAATTGTGCTTCACTTGGAGGACAATTAGAAATTGTTAAACATCTAATTGTAAACTATGCTGATATTGCAGTCCAAGATAAATATGGAAATACACCACTTCTTCTTGCATCAATAAACGGCAAGTTAGATGTAGTTAATTATCTAATTTCAATCGGTTTCAATATAGAAGTGAAGAGCAAAATTGGAAACACGCCATTGATTTGTGCTTCAGCAAACGGAAATTTAGAAGTTGTTAAATACCTTATAAAAGCAGGAGCAAACATTGAAGCTAAAAACAATAATGGAAATACTGCATTAACTCTAGCTTCACATAGCGGGAAACTCGAAATAGTAAAATTTCTCATAGAATCCGGAGCATGCAAAAATACAAAAAACAAAAATGGTGATACTCCATTAATTATTGCTTCAAAAAGCAGGCATCTTGAAGTTGTTAAATATTTCATCTCTTTAGACGCAAATTTAGAAGATAAGAATAAAAAGGGGCATACTCCACTCATCGCTGCTTCTCGTGAAGGACATTTTGAAGTTATGAAATATCTTATCTCATGTGGAGCAAATGTAAATGCAAAAGATAAGCATGGAAATTGTGTGAAACTTTTGGAAAATGATATTACTAAGAAATCAAGTCATAATGATGTTTAAATATTCAAGATGAATAAATATTTTATCTGGATCGAATGCATCATTCATCTTGATACTCATATTATACAAGCATGCTGAAAACAAACATCTTTATAAAAGAATAAAATGAATAAAGTATTATTGTTATTCAAATGGTAAAATTTTTGGAATCAAATCATCTTAGCATTTTAATTATTCATACTGATTGTCATTAAGGGTGCACCCGTATGTACGTTTATTTGAGAGGAGGAGGATTACCCTCTCAATTTTGAGGGATTCGTTAGTTTATTTTCTCGATGAATATGCAATAAAATTTGATTTTTACCTTATCAATATACTTCATATAATATACACATGTTCATGTAAAAACTTTTTTCCAAAATCCTCTGGAATTAAGGGATTTTTGAATTTTAAGAATTTTTTTCGAATTTTTTCGAAAAAAAAATATTTTCAGAACAGCCTTAACGGCTAAGATTTAGGAACAATGTTAAGTATCAAAAAGAAAGGAGGTCTGATATAGACAACATATATCGTTGAAGGTTGAAAAAAATCTCTAATATTTGAGCCCAAAATTTCAAATTTTAATTTTTTGAAAAAAGAGGCCACCCGTATGTACGTTTATTTGAGAGGAGGAGGATTATATTTTTGAAAGGGTGAAACATTATGAATATGTTAATTATATAATAATATGTATTATTATAAAAAAGAAAAAATAAAGCACGTTAAAATTTTTCTTTCTTGATTTTTTACAAAATCTACTTAGAATTATGCAAAATATGACTAAATAATTATAAATTTCAAGTTAAATTTTAATTTTGATAAATAATTTAAATTTCAAAATATCAAGTTCAGTTCGACTATGTATGTAGTAATTCCTCAATAAAGTGCCAAAACCCTATTAAAATATATGAACATTTTCAACATTTTAATGTTTTTATTTAAAAATTTGATGGAATATGAGCTTCAAACAATTATTATGTAAATAAAAATAATTAAATATATGTATTTATTCGTATTACAACCGTAGTAAGTCGATTCTTCCTTTCTTCTACTGAGTTTTGAATTTGATTTCGAATTGTAAAGAGATTCAAAGGGAAAATACTAGCGGATAAAAACTACCTCCATGAAAGGGTCATAATGGACTCAAGTTGTATTTTTTGATATTTTTTGCTTTTCGAGCCTAAATAGGTAGCCAAGATAATTGATAAGTTTACTGTTGTAAACAGAAATTCATCAAAAGTGACACCTCAGAAAAGCTCAAATATTGAATTTTTGGAACTTTTGATAGAGCACGTTTTTAAATATTAATTAAAGTCAATTTTATTTTTCATATTCAAATGGACTGAGTGTTAACATTTAACATTTTTTGCTAATTGTCGTCAAAAATTAGGCGTAAAGCAAAAATTAATATTTCATATGGTTTTATGATAGATAAGCATTATATTCCCACTCATTATATTCGTAAATTTTGAGGTTTATCCTTCGCTTTTAAGATCATTGAATTTGATTTTTATATTAAATAGTTATATATTAGTAAGGGTTTCGTTTTGCTAAAATTGTCACTTTTATAGCATATTTGTTTTTGGATGTTTTGCGAAACCAAAAAAAAAAACTATGATATACAATGTGTGTGTAAAGAAAATACTTTATTTACTAGTTAAAAAATCATTTGGTATTGATCAAGTTATTTTTTCTGGATAAGATATTATATGGATAATTGGATAGAAAATACAATTATATAATCTTGTACCTGGTTTAATTAAGCTAATTGTCATCAGAAACTTGTAATTTTTATGAATTTCAGATTTTCTTTTCATTACTGCTTTTCTTAATAGGTCAAGTTCTTATTTACGTTATAAAGTATGATATTTACAAATATCAAGTTATCGTGTTTTTTGAGAAATTATGAGAAACAAACAAAAATGAAAAAGATAGGAATAGCAATGAATAGTGATGTGGGTATAGAAAATGTAAGAGATATGAATGCAAAGCAATCAGTATTTAGGACATTGACCATAGATTTCGAAAAAAAAATGCTGCATATTGAGCGAAAACTATGATTATATTATAAGGCTGTCATTTAAAGCATAATGAAACTATTCCCTTTTCATTTTAATCGAATAAGATAGTAAAGATTTTTGAATTAGCTAGAAACTGATGAGATGTTTTCACAAATCAGATTTTTAATCTCTATAATGCATAATTCACTCAATATCTCAATTTTGATATTGCGAGATATTTTTGCTATCGGTTTCGCAATTTTGACACAATAGCAAGAGGGTTCTATAAGCATTATTATCAACGTAGAATCTGAATATCATATCAGAAAATGTCGCAAATCTGACATTTACCCGACCAAATAGCAAAAATAATTGAATACTTTTCGCAAAAACTTTAAAAATCGATAAAAATATGAAATATAGATATTAAAGAGACTTTTTATATAATATTCATAAAGATTTTCCAAAAATATGATACCGCAAAATTAAAAAAGTGACGTCTTGAGTGGAGTCAAAGGTCGAAATTGCTAGCTAAATGTTTTTTTAGCGAAATTGCGTATTGTACGTTTTTTTCGCAAAACGAAACCCTTAATATTAGAAAATAATATGAGTTTATGTGATATTATTTTTCAGAAGATTTCATTCTATATGCCTATGAAAAGTACTCTCAAAACAAACTTTTTCCTAATTATAATTAAATCTAGAATATTGTATTATGCTTAGTATTATTTCATTTTTCTCATTCAATTTAGAATTTACAAATGTCAAAAAAATTGAGAGCTGTCACTTTTGATGAATTTCTGTTTATTACATTACATGATCCTCTCATGTGCACCCTTAATAAATTCAGGTTGATGTAAAAAATAAACTTCACAAATCTTGATTTCTCTCAAATCATGATTTTGAAAAAAAAGTCGTTCATACGTAGATTTAAGTAATAAGAATTTTTAAAGCATTTTTGACTTTTTACATTTAGAAAGTCGTCAGTGAATAAAAGTTGATGTTAAGCAATTATGAGATCGATAGTAAGGAGTCAGCAAAGCATATAGCTAGCTATATCGAAGACGGAACATTCTTTCAAATCTTCGACTCAATAAAAATTACAGCTGATATTTTGAAATATTCGAAGCTCGGGCTGAGAGAAGTTGATTTACTCTTCAAATCTGGAAGGGAACAATACAACAGTAACGATTTATTCAGGTGTTTTCATAAAGCTCGAGTCCATGTTAATAATTACGAAGAATTGAAGTATATATTCACTCTTTTTGAAGAGAAACTTGATTTCAGATCAATGAGAGAAATTAGCCACCAATTCGATAAAATTATGCAAGAAAATCAAAAATTAACAGAACAATACAATGACCTTTACAACAAAGCACGCGAATACTCAAAGAAATGTGATGAACTTCAACAAAAACTTTCACAGCAGCAAGAATACAGTAAGATAATTAGTGAATTAAAATCACAAATTTCTTCAAAAGAATCCGAGATACAAAAATTACAAAAACAACTTAAGTCTAAAGATAACGATATTTTTACCTTGAAAGAACAGTTATCTTCCAAAGATTCAGATTTTCAGTCTTTGAAATCTCAACTTTCTTCTTCAGAAAAAACGGTAAAATCACTGAAGCAACAAATATCAGCAAACGAAAGCACAATAAGCCAACTCCGCGAAAAAGATGAAGAATCAGAATCATTAAACTCCCTCCAGAAATGCAGCAAAGCAGATGGAGTTGAAAATGTTCACAGAATTTACACAATTCTCTCATTCGCAGCTCAAGAAGGCTACATGGAAACGATCAAACATGCAGTGAGATATGGATACATTAATGTCAAATGCGACATTGAACAGAATAATTACAGACTCTTGGGAATGAATGGACTTATATATGCTGCATACAAGGGAGATCTTCCTCTTGTCAAAGCATTCAACAAGTGCGATGTTGACATGAAATTCAGAACAAAAGAAGGAGAAAGTATCATTCATGCATTCAGCATTTCAGGCAATCTTGAAGGCCTCAAATATGCTGAGAATTTCTTAAGCATCAATGACGTTAATGAGGTTGATGAAACAGCGTTACATTGTGGTGTTTTCTTCCTCAGATTAGCAGTTATTCAGTACCTTGCTAATAATTCTAATGTTGAGAAGAATATTGTTTCAGACTCTGGAACACCAATCAAGTGCGCAATCAATAGGAGTAGGATCTATCTTAATTTGGCATCTTATTTAGATGATCACGGTTGCGAATTAACTGACAAAGAAAAAGACGAACTCAGAAGTAATAATAAATCATCTTCATCCAGTTCAGATTCCGATTCTGAAGATTCTACTGACAGAGCTATTGATGTTTTAGGAAAATTACTTATTCTTAATGCGTTACTTAACTAAATTTTTAGTTTTTATTTTAAATTTTATTATAATATCTTAAATTTATTAACAAGATATAAAGTAATCTCAATAAGACTCTTCCAAATATAACGATCATCAAAGATAATTATATCTAGATAATTTTTATTTTTTATTTTTTCGACAAAGTTTTTAAAAAGATTGATTAAGGGATGTTACCTTTAGATCCATAGTATATATGTTAATCTCAAAACAAAGCTATCGTAAAAGGAACTTGATTCTTCTTATAATGCTTCGAAGAATTTACAAATGCTTTAGGGCAAATATTGCAATAATTATATCCAATCTGTTCCTTGTACCAGCATATATTACTTTAGATGAAACAGATTTCTTTCTTTGGGAAATTTAATTTTTAGTCAGAAAAAGTGTAAGCATTGTCAAAATTTGAATGCAAAACAATTTTAATTAAAAGTCATTTATGTGTATCTTAGTCTAATGAGTATTTTTATGACGACTCAAAAAAATTTTTTTTTATAGTCGCAGGTCATAAAAGGCTAATGTTAAGCGATTGCGTGATAGATAATAGAGAGTCGGCAAAGCATATAATTAGCTATATCGAAGACGGAACATTCTTTTATATCTTTGACTCAATTAAAATTGCAGTCAATGTTTTGAAATATTCGAAGCTAGGATTGAGGAAAGTTGATTTACTCTTCAAGTTCGGAAGAGAACAATTAAGTACTAATGATTTATTCAGAAGTTTTCATAAAGCTCGTGTCCACGTTAAAGATTCCAAAGAATTGAAGTGCTTAATAACTCTTTTTGAAGAGAAACTTGATTTCAGATCAATGAAAGAAATCAGCTATCATTTCGACAAAATTTTTCAAGAAAATCAAAAATTAACAGAACATTACCATGATCTTTATAACAAACTTCGGGAAACCTCAAAGAACTGCGAGGAACTTAAGCAAAAACTTGCCCAGCAACAAGATTCCATTAAGCAAGTTAATGAATTAAAATCACAAATTTCTTCAAAAGATTCTGACATACAAAATTTACAAAAGCAACTTAAATCAAAAGACAACGATATTTCTACATTGAAGTCTCAACTTTCTTCCAAAGATTCCGAAATTTCATCGTTACAGAAGCGCCTTGCTTCCAAAGATTCGGAACTTCCACCGTTGAGATCCCATATTTCTTCCAAAGATAATGAGATCCAGTCGTTGAGATCTCAACTTTCTTCCAAAGATTCCGAAATTTCATCGTTACAAAAACGTCTTTCTTCCAAGGATTCGGAACTTCCTCCGTTGAGGTCTCAGATTTCTTCTAAAGATTCCGAAATTTCTAACTTGAAGAGACGAATTTCTTCCAAAGATGAAGAAATTGAGTCATTGGAATCTCGTCTTTCTTCCAAAGATAATGAAATTTCTACATTGAGGAAACGCGTTTCTTCCTTAGAAAGTGGATATGATTCATTGAAATCTCAGATTTCTTCCAAAGATGACGACATTTCTACTTTGAGGAAACGTCTTTCTTCCAAAGATTCCGAAATTGACTCATTGAAAGAAAGTATTTCATCCAAGGATGATGACATATCTGAATTGCAGTCACGTATTTCATATAGGAATAATGAAATTTCTAAATTAAAGAATACTATTTCTTCCAAAGATGATGATTATAAAGCCAAATGTGTTGAAGTTGCTGCATTGCAGGCAGGTGTTTTATTAATGCAAAATCAACTTCAGCAAAACCAAAATATGATCGCTCAATTGTAACAACAATTGAACAACCGTGGAGGCATGATGATGCAAGGTGGAATGATGATGCCAGGTGGCATGGTTGTACCAGGCAATTTTGTGGTTAGGAACTTTTTCATGTGAAATTATAAAATTTATATGTTTATATTGTAATTAAAGTAAAATTTCATTAATTATAGAATAAAAGGCAGCAAATAATATAGTAACTTAAAGAGAGATATCTTGTCACTTCATTCTGTGTGAAAATTGCTGAATTCTTTCGTAATAGATAAAAAGTATATGGTATTATTCATATTAAGTTCCTAAGAAATGATATACTTTGTTTTATAAAGCCTTAGCCCTTCTGTCTTCAGTTCTTTAAAGATATTCTTGTTTTTAAGTGAATTTTTGAAATGGCTGACTAATATTGGATTCCTTTTCTAACGCATACTTATTTATTGTAAAGGAAACGCCATAAAGATCGTATCAACAAACTGGAGAGTTACATCATTATCTGTGGTAAAGGATTTGAGATATCTTTCTAAATACGTATTGCATTTATTTTTGCATCCCAAGCCAAAAATCAAGTAATAGGCTCTTCTGGCCAGGAGGAATATTTCAAAATCATTATGAATTACAATTAACGCGCAAATATAATTTTAGGAAGCTTTTGTGCATTAGTATTATTGTATTTTTATTCAAAAATAACAATATATTAAAATTAAAGAAAACTTTGTTTTAAGAATTGAAAATTTTAAATAAAAAAGGAATGTTAGTAATGCTAATTTATTTGATTCCGGGGGACACCCCGGTTATCAATATATTTATTAGAACGGAAAATCTCTCACATTTCGAAAAAACCGAAACTGCAAGGATCTCCGATTCTCGATATGATAATTTATTTGATTCCGGGGGACACCCCGGTTATCAAATATATTTATTAGAACGGAAAATCTCTCACATTTCGAAAAAACCGAAACTGCAAGGATCTCCGATTCTCGATATGATAATTTATTTGATTCCGGGGGACACCCCGGTTATCAAATATATTTATTAGAACGGAAAATCTCTCACATTTCGAAAAACCGAAACTGCAAGGATCTCCGATTCTCGATATGATAATTTATTTGATTCCGGGGGACACCCCGGTTATCAAATATATTTATTAGAACGGAAAATCTCTCACATTTCGAAAAAAACCGAAACTGCAAGGATCTCCGATTCTCGATATGATAATTTATTTGATTCCGGGGACACCCCGGTTATCAAATATATTTATTAGAACGGAAAATCTCTCACATTTCGAAAAAACCGAAACTGCAAGGATCTCCGATTCTCGATATGATAATTTATTTGATTCCGGGGGACACCCCGGTTATCAAATATATTTATTAGAACGGAAAATCTCTCACATTTCGAAAAAACCGAAACTGCAAGGATCTCCGATTCTCGATATGATAATTTATTTGATTCCGGGGGACACCCCGGTTATCAAATATATTTATTAGAACGGAAAATATCTCACTTTTCGAAATTTTTTTAACAAAAATATGGCATTCTTAAATTATAGTTACATGTTATTTCACAATCATTATCATTAAAAAATTCAATTATTCAAGTTGTTTTGTCCCGACGGTTTTTACGGTTATAAAAATGGTTGCGAACTCAATCCATCAGCAAAATGTCGGTTGGGGTGCCCTTCTTGGCCTCCTGAGTACTCACCAAGATACCCCCAGCTCCCGCAAAACACCTCCCTTAGGTGAGCATTAACTGATGACATGAGTTAACAATTCTACAAAATCATCAAGCATGAAGGTTTATGATTTATAAATCAAAATCTCAGAAACTGCTTGACTTTGCAAGTTGCTGTCTTTACCGGTTACTCTGCTGCAATCTCTTTTCTGATTGCAGGCAGAGTTCTGCATCCTGAGGACTTTGCCTTGCAGATATGCTTGTAATCACTACGTGAGCAACTTAGTGTTGCAAGTTGCTGTCTTTACCGGTTAGCTTTTTTTGAAGTTTCTTCGCATCTTATATAAGCTCTAGATCAATATTTATCATCAGAATTTGCATCTCATAAAGCACGATATTAATCAAATAGGCAAATTTCATTCGGAGTCTCTCATTAAATGAGAAACTCCGAATGAGATTTGCTCTAAGGTAATGTACTTGTTATGCTTGGCCTAGAAGCAAGGAGGAAACATGTATATGGTTTGTTTATACTGAAGTTATCTGGAATTCTCTCAATTGAGGATTCAAATCCAGATAAAATCTCAATTATCTCGTCATGTAGTTCGTATTTTCGCGTTCTGAGAGCGGAAAACGCATTTTTTGAATGCGTAGATTCCGAATCACACGGAAAAAATAGGTTTTAATAAGAAAAATAGACAATTTATGAAGTAACAAAGCACATAGTATTATAAAAAGAAAAACATTTTTCTCATATGAAAGAAAATATAACGTATTTTTTACAGAGCGTAGGTATATATCGAGCCAATTCACACCATAAATTCTTTTCTCGTTCTCGGGCCTATAAACAACCTGAGGTGCACAACAATATTAACTTATACTGCTGTTATCTGGATTTGAATCCTCAATTGAGAGAATTCCAGATAACTTCAGTATAAACAAACCATATACATGTTTCCTCCTTGCTTCTAGGCCAAGCATAACAAGTACATTACCTTAGAGCAAATCTCATTCGGAGTTTCTCATTTAATGAGAGACTCCGAATGAAATTTGCCTATTTGATTAATATCGTGCTTTATGAGATGCAAATTCTGATGATAAATATTGATCTAGAGCTTATATAAGATGCGAAGAAACTTCAAAAAAAGCTAACCGGTAAAGACAGCAACCTGCAACACTAAGTTGCTCACGTAGTGATTACAAGCATATCTGCAAGGCAAAGTCCTCAGGATGCAGAACTCTGCCTGCAATCAGAAAAGAGATTGCAGCAGAGTAACCGGTAAAGACAGCAACTTGCAAAGTCAAGCAGTTTCTGAGATTTTGATTTATAAATCATAAACCTTCATGCTTGATGATTTTGTAGAATTGTTAACTCATGTCATCAGTTAATGCTCACCTAAGGGAGGTGTTTTGCGGGAGCTGGGGGTATCTTGGTGAGTACTCAGGAGGCCAAGAAGGGCACCCCAACCGACATTTTGCTGATGGATTGAGTTCGCAACCATTTTTATAACCGTAAAAACCGTCGGGACAAAACAACTTGAATAATTGAATTTTTTAATGATAATGATTGTGAAATAACATGTAACTATAAATTTAAGAATGCCATATTTTTGTTAAAAAAATTTCGAAAAGTGAGATATTTTCCGTTCTAATAAATATATTTGATAACCGGGGTGTCCCCCGGAATCAAATAAATTATCATATCGAGAATCGGAGATCCTTGCAGTTTCGGTTTTTTCGAAATGTGAGAGATTTTCCGTTCTAATAAATATATTTGATAACCGGGGTGTCCCCGGAATCAAATAAATTATCATATCGAGAATCGGAGATCCTTGCAGTTTCGGTTTTTTCGAAATGTGAGAGATTTTCCGTTCTAATAAATATATTTGATAACCGGGGTGTCCCCGGAATCAAATAAATTATCATATCGAGAATCGGAGATCCTTGCAGTTTCGGTTTTTTCGAAATGTGAGAGATTTTCCGTTCTAATAAATATATTTGATAACCGGGGTGTCCCCCGGAATCAAATAAATTATCATATCGAGAATCGGAGATCCTTGCAGTTTCGGTTTTTTCGAAATGTGAGAGATTTTCCGTTCTAATAAATATATTTGATAACCGGGGTGTCCCCCGGAATCAAATAAATTATCATATCGAGAATCGGAGATCCTTGCAGTTTCGGTTTTTTCGAAATGTGAGAGATTTTCCGTTCTAATAAATATATTTGATAACCGGGGTGTCCCCCGGAATCAAATAAATTATCATATCGAGAATCGGAGATCCTTGCAGTTTCGGTTTTTTCGAAATGTGAGAGATTTTCCGTTCTAATAAATATATTTGATAACCGGGGTGTCCCCGGAATCAAATAAATTATCATATCGAGAATCGGAGATCCTTGCAGTTTCGGTTTTTTTCGAAATGTGAGAGATTTTCCGTTCTAATAAATATATTTGATAACCGGGGTGTCCCCCGGAATCAAATAAATTATCATATCGAGAATCGGAGATCCTTGCAGTTTCGGTTTTTTTCGAAATGTGAGAGATTTTCCGTTCTAATAAATATATTTGATAACCGGGGTGTCCCCCGGAATCAAATAAATTATCATATCGAGAATCGGAGATCCTTGCAGTTTCGGTTTTTTCGAAATGTGAGAGATTTTCCGTTCTAATAAATATATTTGATAACCGGGGTGTCCCCCGGAATCAAATAAATTATCATATCGAGAATCGGAGATCCTTGCAGTTTCGGTTTTTTCGAAATGTGAGAGATTTTCCGTTCTAATAAATATATTTGATAACCGGGGTGTCCCCCGGAATCAAATAAATTATCATATCGAGAATCGGAGATCCTTGCAGTTTCGGTTTTTTCGAAATGTGAGAGATTTTCCGTTCTAATAAATATATTTGATAACCGGGGTGTCCCCCGGAATCAAATAAATTATCATATCGAGAATCGGAGATCCTTGCAGTTTCGGTTTTTTCGAAATGTGAGAGATTTTCCGTTCTAATAAATATATTTGATAACCGGGGTGTCCCCGGAATCAAATAAATTATCATATCGAGAATCGGAGATCCTTGCAGTTTCGGTTTTTTCGAAATGTGAGAGATTTTCCGTTCTAATAAATATATTTGATAACCGGGGTGTCCCCCGGAATCAAATAAATTATCATATCGAGAATCGGAGATCCTTGCAGTTTCGGTTTTTTCGAAATGTGAGAGATTTTCCGTTCTAATAAATATATTTGATAACCGGGGTGTCCCCCGGAATCAAATAAATTATCATATCGAGAATCGGAGATCCTTGCAGTTTCGGTTTTTTCGAAATGTGAGAGATTTTCCGTTCTAATAAATATATTTGATAACCGGGGTGTCCCCCGGAATCAAATAAATTATCATATCGAGAATCGGAGATCCTTGCAGTTTCGGTTTTTTCGAAATGTGAGAGATTTTCCGTTCTAATAAATATATTTGATAACCGGGGTGTCCCCCGGAATCAAATAAATTATCATATCGAGAATCGGAGATCCTTGCAGTTTCGGTTTTTTCGAAATGTGAGAGATTTTCCGTTCTAATAAATATATTTGATAACCGGGGTGTCCCCCGGAATCAAATAAATTATCATATCGAGAATCGGAGATCCTTGCAGTTTCGGTTTTTTCGAAATGTGAGAGATTTTCCGTTCTAATAAATATATTTGATAACCGGGGTGTCCCCCGGAATCAAATAAATTATCATATCGAGAATCGGAGATCCTTGCAGTTTCGGTTTTTTCGAAATGTGAGAGATTTTCCGTTCTAATAAATATATTTGATAACCGGGGTGTCCCCCGGAATCAAATAAATTATCATATCGAGAATCGGAGATCCTTGCAGTTTCGGTTTTTTCGAAATGTGAGAGATTTTCCGTTCTAATAAATATATTTGATAACCGGGGTGTCCCCCGGAATCAAATAAATTATCATATCGAGAATCGGAGATCCTTGCAGTTTCGGTTTTTTCGAAATGTGAGAGATTTTCCGTTCTAATAAATATATTTGATAACCGGGGTGTCCCCGGAATCAAATAAATTATCATATCGAGAATCGGAGATCCTTGCAGTTTCGGTTTTTTCGAAATGTGAGAGATTTTCCGTTCTAATAAATATATTTGATAACCGGGGTGTCCCCGGAATCAAATAAATTATCATATCGAGAATCGGAGATCCTTGCAGTTTCGGTTTTTTCGAAATGTGAGAGATTTTCCGTTCTAATAAAATATTTGATAACCGGGGTGTCCCCGGAATCAAATAAATTATCATATCGAGAATCGGAGATCCTTGCAGTTTCGGTTTTTTCGAAATGTGAGAGATTTTCCGTTCTAATAAATATATTTGATAACCGGGGTGTCCCCCGGAATCAAATAAATTATCATATCGAGAATCGGAGATCCTTGCAGTTTCGGTTTTTTCGAAATGTGAGAGATTTTCCGTTCTAATAAATATATTTGATAACCGGGGTGTCCCCCGGAATCAAATAAATTATCATATCGAGAATCGGAGATCCTTGCAGTTTCGGTTTTTTCGAAATGTGAGAGATTTTCCGTTCTAATAAATATATTTGATAACCGGGGTGTCCCCCGGAATCAAATAAATTATCATATCGAGAATCGGAGATCCTTGCAGTTTCGGTTTTTTCGAAATGTGAGAGATTTTCCGTTCTAATAAATATATTTGATAACCGGGGTGTCCCCCGGAATCAAATAAATTATCATATCGAGAATCGGAGATCCTTGCAGTTTCGGTTTTTTCGAAATGTGAGAGATTTTCCGTTCTAATAAATATATTTGATAACCGGGGTGTCCCCCGGAATCAAATAAATTATCATATCGAGAATCGGAGATCCTTGCAGTTTCGGTTTTTTCGAAATGTGAGAGATTTTCCGTTCTAATAAATATATTTGATAACCGGGGTGTCCCCCGGAATCAAATAAATTATCATATCGAGAATCGGAGATCCTTGCAGTTTCGGTTTTTTCGAAATGTGAGAGATTTTCCGTTCTAATAAATATATTTGATAACCGGGGTGTCCCCCGGAATCAAATAAATTATCATATCGAGAATCGGAGATCCTTGCAGTTTCGGTTTTTTCGAAATGTGAGAGATTTTCCGTTCTAATAAATATATTTGATAACCGGGGTGTCCCCCGGAATCAAATAAATTATCATATCGAGAATCGGAGATCCTTGCAGTTTCGGTTTTTTCGAAATGTGAGAGATTTTCCGTTCTAATAAATATATTTGATAACCGGGGTGTCCCCCGGAATCAAATAAATTATCATATCGAGAATCGGAGATCCTTGCAGTTTCGGTTTTTTCGAAATGTGAGAGATTTTCCGTTCTAATAAATATATTTGATAACCGGGGTGTCCCCCGGAATCAAATAAATTATCATATCGAGAATCGGAGATCCTTGCAGTTTCGGTTTTTTCGAAATGTGAGAGATTTTCCGTTCTAATAAATATATTTGATAACCGGGGTGTCCCCGGAATCAAATAAATTATCATATCGAGAATCGGAGATCCTTGCAGTTTCGGTTTTTTCGAAATGTGAGAGATTTTCCGTTCTAATAAATATATTTGATAACCGGGGTGTCCCCCGGAATCAAATAAATTATCATATCGAGAATCGGAGATCCTTGCAGTTTCGGTTTTTTCGAAATGTGAGAGATTTTCCGTTCTAATAAATATATTTGATAACCGGGGTGTCCCCCGGAATCAAATAAATTATCATATCGAGAATCGGAGATCCTTGCAGTTTCGGTTTTTTCGAAATGTGAGAGATTTTCCGTTCTAATAAATATATTTGATAACCGGGGTGTCCCCCGGAATCAAATAAATTATCATATCGAGAATCGGAGATCCTTGCAGTTTCGGTTTTTTCGAAATGTGAGAGATTTTCCGTTCTAATAAATATATTTGATAACCGGGGTGTCCCCGGAATCAAATAAATTATCATATCGAGAATCGGAGATCCTTGCAGTTTCGGTTTTTTCGAAATGTGAGAGATTTTCCGTTCTAATAAATATATTTGATAACCGGGTGTCCCCCGGAATCAAATAAATTATCATATCGAGAATCGGAGATCCTTGCAGTTTCGGTTTTTTCGAAATGTGAGAGATTTTCCGTTCTAATAAATATATTTGATAACCGGGGTGTCCCCCGGAATCAAATATAAATTATCATATCGAGAATCGGAGATCCTTGCAGTTTCGGTTTTTTCGAAATGTGAGAGATTTTCCGTTCTAATAAATATATTTGATAACCGGGGTGTCCCCCGGAATCAAATAAATTATCATATCGAGAATCGGAGATCCTTGCAGTTTCGGTTTTTTCGAAATGTGAGAGATTTTCCGTTCTAATAAATATATTTGATAACCGGGGTGTCCCCCGGAATCAAATAAATTATCATATCGAGAATCGGAGATCCTTGCAGTTTCGGTTTTTTCGAAATGTGAGAGATTTTCCGTTCTAATAAATATATTTGATAACCGGGGTGTCCCCCGGAATCAAATAAATTATCATATCGAGAATCGGAGATCCTTGCAGTTTCGGTTTTTTCGAAATGTGAGAGATTTTCCGTTCTAATAAATATATTTGATAACCGGGGTGTCCCCCGGAATCAAATAAATTATCATATCGAGAATCGGAGATCCTTGCAGTTTCGGTTTTTTCGAAATGTGAGAGATTTTCCGTTCTAATAAATATATTTGATAACCGGGGTGTCCCCCGGAATCAAATAAATTATCATATCGAGAATCGGAGATCCTTGCAGTTTCGGTTTTTTCGAAATGTGAGAGATTTTCCGTTCTAATAAATATATTTGATAACCGGGGTGTCCCCCGGAATCAAATAAATTATCATATCGAGAATCGGAGATCCTTGCAGTTTCGGTTTTTTCGAAATGTGAAATCAAAAATTAGGTCGTAAAGCAAAAATTGATATTTCATATGGTTTTATGATAGATAAGCATTATATTCCCACTCATTATATTCGTAAATTTTGATGTTTATCATTCGCTTTTAAGATCATTGAATTTGATTTTTATATAAAATAGTTATATATTAGAAAATAATATGAGTTTATGTGATATTATTTTTCAGAAGATTTCATTCTATATGCCTATGAAAAGTACTCTCAAAACAAACTTTTTCCTAATTATAATTAAATCTAGAATATTGTATTATGCTTAGTATTATTTCATTTTTCTCATTCAATTTAGAATTTACAAATGTCAAAAAAATTGAGAGCTGTCACTTTTGATGAATTTCTGTTTATTACATTACATGATCCTCTCATGTGCACCCTTAATAAATTCAGGTTGATGTAAAAAATAAACTTCACAAATCTTGATTTCTCTCAAATCATGATTTTGAAAAAAAAGTCGTTCATACGTAGATTTAAGTAATAAGAATTTTTAAAGCATTTTTGACTTTTTACATTTAGAAAGTCGTCAGTGAATAAAAGTTGATGTTAAGCAATTATGAGATCGATAGTAAGGAGTCAGCAAAGCATATAGCTAGCTATATCGAAGACGGAACATTCTTTCAAATCTTCGACTCAATAAAAATTACAGCTGATATTTTGAAATATTCGAAGCTCGGGCTGAGAGAAGTTGATTTACTCTTCAAATCTGGAAGGGAACAATACAACAGTAACGATTTATTCAGGTGTTTTCATAAAGCTCGAGTCCATGTTAATAATTACGAAGAATTGAAGTATATATTCACTCTTTTTGAAGAGAAACTTGATTTCAGATCAATGAGAGAAATTAGCCACCAATTCGATAAAATTATGCAAGAAAATCAAAAATTAACAGAACAATACAATGACCTTTACAACAAAGCACGCGAATACTCAAAGAAATGTGATGAACTTCAACAAAAACTTTCACAGCAGCAAGAATACAGTAAGATAATTAGTGAATTAAAATCACAAATTTCTTCAAAAGAATCCGAGATACAAAAATTACAAAAACAACTTAAGTCTAAAGATAACGATATTTTTACCTTGAAAGAACAGTTATCTTCCAAAGATTCAGATTTTCAGTCTTTGAAATCTCAACTTTCTTCTTCAGAAAAAACGGTAAAATCACTGAAGCAACAAATATCAGCAAACGAAAGCACAATAAGCCAACTCCGCGAAAAAGATGAAGAATCAGAATCATTAAACTCCCTCCAGAAATGCAGCAAAGCAGATGGAGTTGAAAATGTTCACAGAATTTACACAATTCTCTCATTCGCAGCTCAAGAAGGCTACATGGAAACGATCAAACATGCAGTGAGATATGGATACATTAATGTCAAATGCGACATTGAACAGAATAATTACAGACTCTTGGGAATGAATGGACTTATATATGCTGCATACAAGGGAGATCTTCCTCTTGTCAAAGCATTCAACAAGTGCGATGTTGACATGAAATTCAGAACAAAAGAAGGAGAAAGTATCATTCATGCATTCAGCATTTCAGGCAATCTTGAAGGCCTCAAATATGCTGAGAATTTCTTAAGCATCAATGACGTTAATGAGGCTGATGAAACAGCGTTACATTGTGGTGTTTTCTTCCTCAGATTAGCAGTTATTCAGTACCTTGCTAATAATTCTAATGTTGAGAAGAATATTGTTTCAGACTCTGGAACACCAATCAAGTGCGCAATCAATAGGAGTAGGATCTATCTTAATTTGGCATCTTATTTAGATGATCACGGTTGCGAATTAACTGACAAAGAAAAAGACGAACTCAGAAGTAATAATAAATCATCTTCATCCAGTTCAGATTCCGATTCTGAAGATTCTACTGACAGAGCTATTGATGTTTTAGGAAAATTACTTATTCTTAATGCGTTACTTAACTAAATTTTTAGTTTTTATTTTAAATTTTATTATAATATCTTAAATTTATTAACAAGATATAAAGTAATCTCAATAAGACTCTTCCAAATATAACGATCATCAAAGATAATTATATCTAGATAATTTTTATTTTTTATTTTTTCGACAAAGTTTTTAAAAAGATTGATTAAGGGATGTTACCTTTAGATCCATAGTATATATGTTAATCTCAAAACAAAGCTATCGTAAAAGGAACTTGATTCTTCTTATAATGCTTCGAAGAATTTACAAATGCTTTAGGGCAAATATTGCAATAATTATATCCAATCTGTTCCTTGTACCAGCATATATTACTTTAGATGAAACAGATTTCTTTCTTTGGGAAATTTAATTTTTAGTCAGAAAAAGTGTAAGCATTGTCAAAATTTGAATGCAAAACAATTTTAATTAAAAGTCATTTATGTGTATCTTAGTCTAATGAGTATTTTTTATGACGACTCAAAAAAATTTTTTTTTATAGTCGCAGGTCATAAAAGGCTAATGTTAAGCGATTGCGTGATAGATAATAGAGAGTCGGCAAAGCATATAATTAGCTATATCGAAGACGGAACATTCTTTTATATCTTTGACTCAATTAAAATTGCAGTCAATGTTTTGAAATATTCGAAGCTAGGATTGAGGAAAGTTGATTTACTCTTCAAGTTCGGAAGAGAACAATTAAGTACTAATGATTTATTCAGAAGTTTTCATAAAGCTCGTGTCCACGTTAAAGATTACAAAGAATTGAAGTGCTTAATAACTCTTTTTGAAGAGAAACTTGATTTCAGATCAATGAAAGAAATCAGCTATCATTTCGACAAAATTTTTCAAGAAAATCAAAAATTAACAGAACATTACCATGATCTTTATAACAAACTTCGGGAAACCTCAAAGAACTGCGAGGAACTTAAGCAAAAACTTGCCCAGCAACAAGATTCCATTAAGCAAGTTAATGAATTAAAATCACAAATTTCTTCAAAAGATTCTGACATACAAAATTTACAAAAGCAACTTAAATCAAAAGACAACGATATTTCTACATTGAAGTCTCAACTTTCTTCCAAAGATTCCGAAATTTCATCGTTACAGAAGCGCCTTGCTTCCAAAGATTCGGAACTTCCACCGTTGAGATCCCATATTTCTTCCAAAGATAATGAGATCCAGTCGTTGAGATCTCAACTTTCTTCCAAAGATTCCGAAATTTCATCGTTACAAAAACGTCTTTCTTCCAAGGATTCGGAACTTCCTCCGTTGAGGTCTCAGATTTCTTCTAAAGATTCCGAAATTTCTAACTTGAAGAGACGAATTTCTTCCAAAGATGAAGAAATTGAGTCATTGGAATCTCGTCTTTCTTCCAAAGATAATGAAATTTCTACATTGAGGAAACGCGTTTCTTCCTTAGAAAGTGGATATGATTCATTGAAATCTCAGATTTCTTCCAAAGATGACGACATTTCTACTTTGAGGAAACGTCTTTCTTCCAAAGATTCCGAAATTGACTCATTGAAAGAAAGTATTTCATCCAAGGATGATGACATATCTGAATTGCAGTCACGTATTTCATATAGGAATAATGAAATTTCTAAATTAAAGAATACTATTTCTTCCAAAGATGATGATTATAAAGCCAAATGTGTTGAAGTTGCTGCATTGCAGGCAGGTGTTTTATTAATGCAAAATCAACTTCAGCAAAACCAAAATATGATCGCTCAATTGTAACAACAATTGAACAACCGTGGAGGCATGATGATGCAAGGTGGAATGGTGATGCCAGGTGGCATGGTTGTACCAGGCAATTTTGTGGTTAGGAACTTTTTCATGTGAAATTATAAAATTTATATGTTTATATTGTAATTAAAGTAAAATTTCATTAATTATAGAATAAAAGGCAGCAAATAATATAGTAACTTAAAGAGAGATATCTTGTCACTTCATTCTGTGTGAAAATTGCTGAATTCTTTCGTAATAGATAAAAAGTATATGGTATTATTCATATTAAGTTCCTAAGAAATGATATACTTTGTTTTATAAAGCCTTAGCCCTTCTGTCTTCAGTTCTTTAAAGATATTCTTGTTTTTAAGTGAATTTTTGAAATGGCTGACTAATATTGGATTCCTTTTCTAACGCATACTTATTTATTGTAAAGGAAACGCCATAAAGATCGTATCAACAAACTGGAGAGTTACATCATTATCTGTGGTAAAGGATTTGAGATATCTTTCTAAATACGTATTGCATTTATTTTTGCATCCCAAGCCAAAAATCAAGTAATAGGCTCTTCTGGCCAGGAGGAATATTTCAAAATCATTATGAATTACAATTAACGCGCAAATATAATTTTAGGAAGCTTTTGTTGCATTAGTATTATTGTATTTTTATTCAAAAATAACAATATATTAAAATTAAAGAAAACTTTGTTTTAAGAATTGAAAATTTTAAATAAAAAAGGAATGTTAGTAATGCTAATTTATTTGATTCCGGGGGACACCCGGTTATCAAATATATTTATTAGAACGGAAAATCTCTCACATTTCGAAAAAACCGAAACTGCAAGGATCTCCGATTCTCGATATGATAATTTATTTGATTCCGGGGGACACCCCGGTTATCAAATATATTTATTAGAACGGAAAATCTCTCACATTTCGAAAAAACCGAAACTGCAAGGATCTCCGATTCTCGATATGATAATTTATTTGATTCCGGGGGACACCCCGGTTATCAAATATATTTATTAGAACGGAAAATATCTCACTTTTCGAAATTTTTTTAACAAAAATATGGCATTCTTAAATTATAGTTACATGTTATTTCACAATCATTATCATTAAAAAATTCAATTATTCAAGTTGTTTTGTCCCGACGGTTTTTACGGTTATAAAAATGGTTGCGAACTCAATCCATCAGCAAAATGTCGGTTGGGGTGCCCTTCTTGGCCTCCTGAGTACTCACCAAGATACCCCCAGCTCCCGCAAAACACCTCCCTTAGGTGAGCATTAACTGATGACATGAGTTAACAATTCTACAAAATCATCAAGCATGAAGGTTTATGATTTATAAATCAAAATCTCAGAAACTGCTTGACTTTGCAAGTTGCTGTCTTTACCGGTTACTCTGCTGCAATCTCTTTTCTGATTGCAGGCAGAGTTCTGCATCCTGAGGACTTTGCCTTGCAGATATGCTTGTAATCACTACGTGAGCAACTTAGTGTTGCAAGTTGCTGTCTTTACCGGTTAGCTTTTTTTGAAGTTTCTTCGCATCTTATATAAGCTCTAGATCAATATTTATCATCAGAATTTGCATCTCATAAAGCACGATATTAATCAAATAGGCAAATTTCATTCGGAGTCTCTCATTAAATGAGAAACTCCGAATGAGATTTGCTCTAAGGTAATGTACTTGTTATGCTTGGCCTAGAAGCAAGGAGGAAACATGTATATGGTTTGTTTATACTGAAGTTATCTGGAATTCTCTCAATTGAGGATTCAAATCCAGATAAAATCTCAATTATCTCGTCATGTAGTTCGTATTTTCGCGTTCTGAGAGCGGAAAACGCATTTTTTGAATGCGTAGATTCCGAATCACACGGAAAAAATAGGTTTTAATAAGAAAAATAGACAATTTATGAAGTAACAAAGCACATACTATTATAAAAAAGAAAAACATTTTTCTCATATGAAAGAAAATATAACGTATTTTTTACAGAGCGTAGGTATATATCGAGCCAATTCACACCATAAATTCTTTTCTCGTTCTCGGGCCTATAAACAACCTGAGGTGCACAACAATATTAACTTATACTGCTGTTATCTGGATTTGAATCCTCAATTGAGAGAATTCCAGATAACTTCAGTATAAACAAACCATATACATGTTTCCTCCTTGCTTCTAGGCCAAGCATAACAAGTACATTACCTTAGAGCAAATCTCATTCGGAGTTTCTCATTTAATGAGAGACTCCGAATGAAATTTGCCTATTTGATTAATATCGTGCTTTATGAGATGCAAATTCTGATGATAAATATTGATCTAGAGCTTATATAAGATGCGAAGAAACTTCAAAAAAAGCTAACCGGTAAAGACAGCAACTTGCAACACTAAGTTGCTCACGTAGTGATTACAAGCATATCTGCAAGGCAAAGTCCTCAGGATGCAGAACTCTGCCTGCAATCAGAAAAGAGATTGCAGCAGAGTAACCGGTAAAGACAGCAACTTGCAAAGTCAAGCAGTTTCTGAGATTTTGATTTATAAATCATAAACCTTCATGCTTGATGATTTTGTAGAATTGTTAACTCATGTCATCAGTTAATGCTCACCTAAGGGAGGTGTTTTGCGGGAGCTGGGGGTATCTTGGTGAGTACTCAGGAGGCCAAGAAGGGCACCCCAACCGACATTTTGCTGATGGATTGAGTTCGCAACCATTTTTATAACCGTAAAAACCGTCGGGACAAAACAACTTGAATAATTGAATTTTTTAATGATAATGATTGTGAAATAACATGTAACTATAATTTAAGAATGCCATATTTTTGTTAAAAAAATTTCGAAAAGTGAGATATTTTCCGTTCTAATAAATATATTTGATAACCGGGGTGTCCCCCGGAATCAAATAAATTATCATATCGAGAATCGGAGATCCTTGCAGTTTCGGTTTTTTCGAAATGTGAGAGATTTTCCGTTCTAATAAATATATTTGATAACCGGGGTGTCCCCCGGAATCAAATAAATTATCATATCGAGAATCGGAGATCCTTGCAGTTTCGGTTTTTTCGAAATGTGAGAGATTTTCCGTTCTAATAAATATATTTGATAACCGGGGTGTCCCCCGGAATCAAATAAATTATCATATCGAGAATCGGAGATCCTTGCAGTTTCGGTTTTTTCGAAATGTGAGAGATTTTCCGTTCTAATAAATATATTTGATAACCGGGGTGTCCCCCGGAATCAAATAAATTATCATATCGAGAATCGGAGATCCTTGCAGTTTCGGTTTTTTCGAAATGTGAGAGATTTTCCGTTCTAATAAATATATTTGATAACCGGGGTGTCCCCCGGAATCAAATAAATTATCATATCGAGAATCGGAGATCCTTGCAGTTTCGGTTTTTTCGAAATGGAAAATCAAATAAATTAGGCGTAAATGCAAAATTCAATATTTCTATTTATTGGTTTTATGATAGATAAGCATTATATTCCCACTCATTATATTCGTAAATTTTGATGTTTATCATTCGCTTTTAAGATCATTGAATTTGATTTTTATATAAAATAGTTATATATTAGAAAATAATATGAGTTTATGTGATATTATTTTTCAGAAGATTTCATTCTATATGCCTATGAAAAGTACTCTCAAAACAAACTTTTTCCTAATTATAATTAAATCTAGAATATTGTATTATGCTTAGTATTATTTCATTTTTCTCATTCAATTTAGAATTTACAAATGTCAAAAAAATTGAGAGCTGTCACTTTTGATGAATTTCTGTTTATTACATTACATGATCCTCTCATGTGCACCCTTAATAAATTCAGGTTGATGTAAAAAATAAACTTCACAAATCTTGATTTCTCTCAAATCATGATTTTGAAAAAAAAGTCGTTCATACGTAGATTTAAGTAATAAGAATTTTTAAAGCATTTTTGACTTTTTACATTTAGAAAGTCGTCAGTGAATAAAAGTTGATGTTAAGCAATTATGAGATCGATAGTAAGGAGTCAGCAAAGCATATAGCTAGCTATATCGAAGACGGAACATTCTTTCAAATCTTCGACTCAATAAAAATTACAGCTGATATTTTGAAATATTCGAAGCTCGGGCTGAGAGAAGTTGATTTACTCTTCAAATCTGGAAGGGAACAATACAACAGTAACGATTTATTCAGGTGTTTTCATAAAGCTCGAGTCCATGTTAATAATTACGAAGAATTGAAGTATATATTCACTCTTTTTGAAGAGAAACTTGATTTCAGATCAATGAGAGAAATTAGCCACCAATTCGATAAAATTATGCAAGAAAATCAAAAATTAACAGAACAATACAATGACCTTTACAACAAAGCACGCGAATACTCAAAGAAATGTGATGAACTTCAACAAAAACTTTCACAGCAGCAAGAATACAGTAAGATAATTAGTGAATTAAAATCACAAATTTCTTCAAAAGAATCCGAGATACAAAAATTACAAAAACAACTTAAGTCTAAAGATAACGATATTTTTACCTTGAAAGAACAGTTATCTTCCAAAGATTCAGATTTTCAGTCTTTGAAATCTCAACTTTCTTCTTCAGAAAAAACGGTAAAATCACTGAAGCAACAAATATCAGCAAACGAAAGCACAATAAGCCAACTCCGCGAAAAAGATGAAGAATCAGAATCATTAAACTCCCTCCAGAAATGCAGCAAAGCAGATGGAGTTGAAAATGTTCACAGAATTTACACAATTCTCTCATTCGCAGCTCAAGAAGGCTACATGGAAACGATCAAACATGCAGTGAGATATGGATACATTAATGTCAAATGCGACATTGAACAGAATAATTACAGACTCTTGGGAATGAATGGACTTATATATGCTGCATACAAGGGAGATCTTCCTCTTGTCAAAGCATTCAACAAGTGCGATGTTGACATGAAATTCAGAACAAAAGAAGGAGAAAGTATCATTCATGCATTCAGCATTTCAGGCAATCTTGAAGGCCTCAAATATGCTGAGAATTTCTTAAGCATCAATGACGTTAATGAGGCTGATGAAACAGCGTTACATTGTGGTGTTTTCTTCCTCAGATTAGCAGTTATTCAGTACCTTGCTAATAATTCTAATGTTGAGAAGAATATTGTTTCAGACTCTGGAACACCAATCAAGTGCGCAATCAATAGGAGTAGGATCTATCTTAATTTGGCATCTTATTTAGATGATCACGGTTGCGAATTAACTGACAAAGAAAAAGACGAACTCAGTAATAAATATATCATCATCTTCATCATTCAGATTCCGATTCTGAAGATTCTACTGACAGAGCTATTGATGTTTTAGGAAAATTACTTATTCTTAATGCGTTACTTAACTAAATTTTTAGTTTTTATTTTAAATTTTATTATAATATCTTAAATTTATTAACAAGATATAAAGTAATCTCAATAAGACTCTTCCAAATATAACGATCATCAAAGATAATTATATCTAGATAATTTTTATTTTTTATTTTTTCGACAAAGTTTTTAAAAAGATTGATTAAGGGATGTTACCTTTAGATCCATAGTATATATGTTAATCTCAAAACAAAGCTATCGTAAAAGGAACTTGATTCTTCTTATAAGCTTCGAAGAATTTACAAATGCTTTAGGGCAAATATTGCAATAATTATATCCAATCTGTTCCTTGTACCAGCATATATTACTTTAGATGAAACAGATTTCTTTCTTTGGGAAATTTAATTTTTAGTCAGAAAAAGTGTAAGCATTGTCAAAATTTGAATGCAAAACAATTTTAATTAAAAGTCATTTATGTGTATCTTAGTCTAATGAGTATTTTTATGACGACTCAAAAAAATTTTTTTTATAGTCGCAGGTCATAAAAGGCTAATGTTAAGCGATTGCGTGATAGATAATAGAGAGTCGGCAAAGCATATAATTAGCTATATCGAAGACGGAACATTCTTTTATATCTTTGACTCAATTAAAATTGCAGTCAATGTTTTGAAATATTCGAAGCTAGGATTGAGGAAAGTTGATTTACTCTTCAAGTTCGGAAGAGAACAATTAAGTACTAATGATTTATTCAGAAGTTTTCATAAAGCTCGTGTCCACGTTAAAGATTACAAAGAATTGAAGTGCTTAATAACTCTTTTTGAAGAGAAACTTGATTTCAGATCAATGAAAGAAATCAGCTATCATTTCGACAAAATTTTTCAAGAAAATCAAAAATTAACAGAACATTACCATGATCTTTATAACAAACTTCGGGAAACCTCAAAGAACTGCGAGGAACTTAAGCAAAAACTTGCCCAGCAACAAGATTCCATTAAGCAAGTTAATGAATTAAAATCACAAATTTCTTCAAAAGATTCTGACATACAAAATTTACAAAAGCAACTTAAATCAAAAGACAACGATATTTCTACATTGAAGTCTCAACTTTCTTCCAAAGATTCCGAAATTTCATCGTTACAGAAGCGCCTTGCTTCCAAAGATTCGGAACTTCCACCGTTGAGATCCCATATTTCTTCCAAAGATAATGAGATCCAGTCGTTGAGATCTCAACTTTCTTCCAAAGATTCCGAAATTTCATCGTTACAAAAACGTCTTTCTTCCAAGGATTCGGAACTTCCTCCGTTGAGGTCTCAGATTTCTTCTAAAGATTCCGAAATTTCTAACTTGAAGAGACGAATTTCTTCCAAAGATGAAGAAATTGAGTCATTGGAATCTCGTCTTTCTTCCAAAGATAATGAAATTTCTACATTGAGGAAACGCGTTTCTTCCTTAGAAAGTGGATATGATTCATTGAAATCTCAGATTTCTTCCAAAGATGACGACATTTCTACTTTGAGGAAACGTCTTTCTTCCAAAGATTCCGAAATTGACTCATTGAAAGAAAGTATTTCATCCAAGGATGATGACATATCTGAATTGCAGTCACGTATTTCATATAGGAATAATGAAATTTCTAAATTAAAGAATACTATTTCTTCCAAAGATGATGATTATAAAGCCAAATGTGTTGAAGTTGCTGCATTGCAGGCAGGTGTTTTATTAATGCAAAATCAACTTCAGCAAAACCAAAATATGATCGCTCAATTGTAACAACAATTGAACAACCGTGGAGGCATGATGATGCAAGGTGGAATGGTGATGCCAGGTGGCATGGTTGTACCAGGCAATTTTGTGGTTAGGAACTTTTTCATGTGAAATTATATAAATTTATATGTTTATATTGTAATTAAAGTAAAATTTCATTAATTATAGAATAAAAGGCAGCAAATAATATAGTAACTTAAAGAGAGATATCTTGTCACTTCATTCTGTGTGAAAATTGCTGAATTCTTTCGTAATAGATAAAAAGTATATGGTATTATTCATATTAAGTTCCTAAGAAATGATATACTTTGTTTTATAAAGCCTTAGCCCTTCTGTCTTCAGTTCTTTAAAGATATTCTTGTTTTTAAGTGAATTTTTGAAATGGCTGACTAATATTGGATTCCTTTTCTAACGCATACTTATTTATTGTAAAGGAAACGCCATAAAGATCGTATCAACAAACTGGAGAGTTACATCATTATCTGTGGTAAAGGATTTGAGATATCTTTCTAAATACGTATTGCATTTATTTTTGCATCCCAAGCCAAAAATCAAGTAATAGGCTCTTCTGGCCAGGAGGAATATTTCAAAATCATTATGAATTACAATTAACGCGCAAATATAATTTTAGGAAGCTTTTGTTGCATTAGTATTATTGTATTTTTATTCAAAAATAACAATATATTAAAATTAAAGAAAACTTTGTTTTAAGAATTGAAAATTTTAAATAAAAAAGGAATGTTAGTAATGCTAATTTATTTGATTCCGGGGGACACCCGGTTATCAAATATATTTATTAGAACGGAAAATCTCTCACATTTCGAAAAAACCGAAACTGCAAGGATCTCCGATTCTCGATATGATAATTTATTTGATTCCGGGGGACACCCCGGTTATCAAATATATTTATTAGAACGGAAAATCTCTCACATTTCGAAAAAACCGAAACTGCAAGGATCTCCGATTCTCGATATGATAATTTATTTGATTCCGGGGGACACCCCGGTTATCAAATATATTTATTAGAACGGAAAATATCTCACTTTTCGAAATTTTTTTAACAAAAATATGGCATTCTTAAATTATAGTTACATGTTATTTCACAATCATTATCATTAAAAAATTCAATTATTCAAGTTGTTTTGTCCCGACGGTTTTTACGGTTATAAAAATGGTTGCGAACTCAATCCATCAGCAAAATGTCGGTTGGGGTGCCCTTCTTGGCCTCCTGAGTACTCACCAAGATACCCCCAGCTCCCGCAAAACACCTCCCTTAGGTGAGCATTAACTGATGACATGAGTTAACAATTCTACAAAATCATCAAGCATGAAGGTTTATGATTTATAAATCAAAATCTCAGAAACTGCTTGACTTTGCAAGTTGCTGTCTTTACCGGTTACTCTGCTGCAATCTCTTTTCTGATTGCAGGCAGAGTTCTGCATCCTGAGGACTTTGCCTTGCAGATATGCTTGTAATCACTACGTGAGCAACTTAGTGTTGCAAGTTGCTGTCTTTACCGGTTAGCTTTTTTTGAAGTTTCTTCGCATCTTATATAAGCTCTAGATCAATATTTATCATCAGAATTTGCATCTCATAAAGCACGATATTAATCAAATAGGCAAATTTCATTCGGAGTCTCTCATTAAATGAGAAACTCCGAATGAGATTTGCTCTAAGGTAATGTACTTGTTATGCTTGGCCTAGAAGCAAGGAGGAAACATGTATATGGTTTGTTTATACTGAAGTTATCTGGAATTCTCTCAATTGAGGATTCAAATCCAGATAAAATCTCAATTATCTCGTCATGTAGTTCGTATTTTCGCGTTCTGAGAGCGGAAAACGCATTTTTTGAATGCGTAGATTCCGAATCACACGGAAAAAATAGGTTTTAATAAGAAAAATAGACAATTTATGAAGTAACAAAGCACATATATTATAAAAAAGAAAAACATTTTTCTCATATGAAAGAAAATATAACGTATTTTTTACAGAGCGTAGGTATATATCGAGCCAATTCACACCATAAATTCTTTTCTCGTTCTCGGGCCTATAAACAACCTGAGGTGCACAACAATATTAACTTATACTGCTGTTATCTGGATTTGAATCCTCAATTGAGAGAATTCCAGATAACTTCAGTATAAACAAACCATATACATGTTTCCTCCTTGCTTCTAGGCCAAGCATAACAAGTACATTACCTTAGAGCAAATCTCATTCGGAGTTTCTCATTTAATGAGAGACTCCGAATGAAATTTGCCTATTTGATTAATATCGTGCTTTATGAGATGCAAATTCTGATGATAAATATTGATCTAGAGCTTATATAAGATGCGAAGAAACTTCAAAAAAAGCTAACCGGTAAAGACAGCAACTTGCAACACTAAGTTGCTCACGTAGTGATTACAAGCATATCTGCAAGGCAAAGTCCTCAGGATGCAGAACTCTGCCTGCAATCAGAAAAGAGATTGCAGCAGAGTAACCGGTAAAGACAGCAACTTGCAAAGTCAAGCAGTTTCTGAGATTTTGATTTATAAATCATAAACCTTCATGCTTGATGATTTTGTAGAATTGTTAACTCATGTCATCAGTTAATGCTCACCTAAGGGAGGTGTTTTGCGGGAGCTGGGGGTATCTTGGTGAGTACTCAGGAGGCCAAGAAGGGCACCCCAACCGACATTTTGCTGATGGATTGAGTTCGCAACCATTTTTATAACCGTAAAAACCGTCGGGACAAAACAACTTGAATAATTGAATTTTTTAATGATAATGATTGTGAAATAACATGTAACTATAATTTAAGAATGCCATATTTTTGTTAAAAAAATTTCGAAAAGTGAGATATTTTCCGTTCTAATAAATATATTTGATAACCGGGGTGTCCCCCGGAATCAAATAAATTATCATATCGAGAATCGGAGATCCTTGCAGTTTCGGTTTTTTCGAAATGTGAGAGATTTTCCGTTCTAATAAATATATTTGATAACCGGGGTGTCCCCCGGAATCAAATAAATTATCATATCGAGAATCGGAGATCCTTGCAGTTTCGGTTTTTTCGAAATGTGAGAGATTTTCCGTTCTAATAAATATATTTGATAACCGGGGTGTCCCCCGGAATCAAATAAATTATCATATCGAGAATCGGAGATCCTTGCAGTTTCGGTTTTTTCGAAATGTGAGAGATTTTCCGTTCTAATAAATATATTTGATAACCGGGGTGTCCCCCGGAATCAAATAAATTATCATATCGAGAATCGGAGATCCTTGCAGTTTCGGTTTTTTCGAAATGTGAGAGATTTTCCGTTCTAATAAATATATTTGATAACCGGGGTGTCCCCCGGAATCAAATAAATTATCATATCGAGAATCGGAGATCCTTGCAGTTTCGGTTTTTTCGAAATGTGAGAGATTTTCCGTTCTAATAAATATATTTGATAACCGGGGTGTCCCCCGGAATCAAATAAATTATCATATCGAGAATCGGAGATCCTTGCAGTTTCGGTTTTTTCGAAATGTGAGAGATTTTCCGTTCTAATAAATATATTTGATAACCGGGGTGTCCCCCGGAATCAAATAAATTATCATATCGAGAATCGGAGATCCTTGCAGTTTCGGTTTTTTCGAAATGTGAGAGATTTTCCGTTCTAATAAATATATTTGATAACCGGGGTGTCCCCCGGAATCAAATAAATTATCATATCGAGAATCGGAGATCCTTGCAGTTTCGGTTTTTTCGAAATGTGAGAGATTTTCCGTTCTAATAAATATATTTGATAACCGGGGTGTCCCCCGGAATCAAATAAATTATCATATCGAGAATCGGAGATCCTTGCAGTTTCGGTTTTTTCGAAATGTGAGAGATTTTCCGTTCTAATAAATATATTTGATAACCGGGGTGTCCCCCGGAATCAAATAAATTATCATATCGAGAATCGGAGATCCTTGCAGTTTCGGTTTTTTCGAAATGTGAGAGATTTTCCGTTCTAATAAATATATTTGATAACCGGGGTGTCCCCCGGAATCAAATAAATTATCATATCGAGAATCGGAGATCCTTGCAGTTTCGGTTTTTTCGAAATGTGAGAGATTTTCCGTTCTAATAAATATATTTGATAACCGGGGTGTCCCCGGAATCAAATAAATTATCATATCGAGAATCGGAGATCCTTGCAGTTTCGGTTTTTTCGAAATGTGAGAGATTTTCCGTTCTAATAAATATATTTGATAACCGGGGTGTCCCCCGGAATCAAATAAATTATCATATCGAGAATCGGAGATCCTTGCAGTTTCGGTTTTTTCGAAATGTGAGAGATTTTCCGTTCTAATAAATATATTTGATAACCGGGGTGTCCCCCGGAATCAAATAAATTATCATATCGAGAATCGGAGATCCTTGCAGTTTCTTTTTTCGAAATGTGAGAGATTTTCCGTTCTAATAAATATATTTGATAACCGGGGTGTCCCCCGGAATCAAATAAATTATCATATCGAGAATCGGAGATCCTTGCAGTTTCGGTTTTTTCGAAATGTGAGAGATTTTCCGTTCTAATAAATATATTTGATAACCGGGGTGTCCCCCGGAATCAAATAAATTATCATATCGAGAATCGGAGATCCTTGCAGTTTCGGTTTTTTCGAAATGTGAGAGATTTTCCGTTCTAATAAATATATTTGATAACCGGGGTGTCCCCCGGAATCAAATAAATTATCATATCGAGAATCGGAGATCCTTGCAGTTTCGGTTTTTTCGAAATGTGAGAGATTTTCCGTTCTAATAAATATATTTGATAACCGGGGTGTCCCCCGGAATCAAATAAATTATCATATCGAGAATCGGAGATCCTTGCAGTTTCGGTTTTTTCGAAATGTGAGAGATTTTCCGTTCTAATAAATATATTTGATAACCGGGGTGTCCCCCGGAATCAAATAAATTATCATATCGAGAATCGGAGATCCTTGCAGTTTCGGTTTTTTCGAAATGTGAGAGATTTTCCGTTCTAATAAATATATTTGATAACCGGGGTGTCCCCCGGAATCAAATAAATTATCATATCGAGAATCGGAGATCCTTGCAGTTTCGGTTTTTTCGAAATGTGAGAGATTTTCCGTTCTAATAAATATATTTGATAACCGGGGTGTCCCCGGAATCAAATAAATTATCATATCGAGAATCGGAGATCCTTGCAGTTTCGGTTTTTTCGAAATGTGAGAGATTTTCCGTTCTAATAAATATATTTGATAACCGGGGTGTCCCCCGGAATCAAATAAATTATCATATCGAGAATCGGAGATCCTTGCAGTTTCGGTTTTTTCGAAATGTGAGAGATTTTCCGTTCTAATAAATATATTTGATAACCGGGGTGTCCCCCGGAATCAAATAAATTATCATATCGAGAATCGGAGATCCTTGCAGTTTCGGTTTTTTCGAAATGTGAGAGATTTTCCGTTCTAATAAATATATTTGATAACCGGGGTGTCCCCCGGAATCAAATAAATTATCATATCGAGAATCGGAGATCCTTGCAGTTTCGGTTTTTTCGAAATGTGAGAGATTTTCCGTTCTAATAAATATATTTGATAACCGGGGTGTCCCCCGGAATCAAATAAATTATCATATCGAGAATCGGAGATCCTTGCAGTTTCGGTTTTTTCGAAATGTGAGAGATTTTCCGTTCTAATAAATATATTTGATAACCGGGGTGTCCCCCGGAATCAAATAAATTATCATATCGAGAATCGGAGATCCTTGCAGTTTCGGTTTTTTCGAAATGTGAGAGATTTTCCGTTCTAATAAATATATTTGATAACCGGGGTGTCCCCCGGAATCAAATAAATTATCATATCGAGAATCGGAGATCCTTGCAGTTTCGGTTTTTTCGAAATGTGAGAGATTTTCCGTTCTAATAAATATATTTGATAACCGGGGTGTCCCCGGAATCAAATAAATTATCATATCGAGAATCGGAGATCCTTGCAGTTTCGGTTTTTTCGAAATGTGAGAGATTTTCCGTTCTAATAAATATATTTGATAACCGGGGTGTCCCCCGGAATCAAATAAATTATCATATCGAGAATCGGAGATCCTTGCAGTTTCGGTTTTTTCGAAATGTGAGAGATTTTCCGTTCTAATAAATATATTTGATAACCGGGGTGTCCCCCGGAATCAAATAAATTATCATATCGAGAATCGGAGATCCTTGCAGTTTCGGTTTTTTCGAAATGTGAGAGATTTTCTGTTCTAATAAATATATTTGATAACCGGGGTGTCCCCCGGAATCAAATAAATTATCATATCGAGAATCGGAGATCCTTGCAGTTTCGGTTTTTTCGAAATGTGAGAGATTTTCCGTTCTAATAAATATATTTGATAACCGGGGTGTCCCCCGGAATCAAATAAATTATCATATCGAGAATCGGAGATCCTTGCAGTTTCGGTTTTTTCGAAATGTGAGAGATTTTCCGTTCTAATAAATATATTTGATAACCGGGGTGTCCCCCGGAATCAAATAAATTATCATATCGAGAATCGGAGATCCTTGCAGTTTCGGTTTTTTTCGAAATGTGAGAGATTTTCCGTTCTAATAAATATATTTGATAACCGGGGTGTCCCCCGGAATCAAATAAATTATCATATCGAGAATCGGAGATCCTTGCAGTTTCGGTTTTTTCGAAATGTGAGAGATTTTCCGTTCTAATAAATATATTTGATAACCGGGGTGTCCCCCGGAATCAAATAAATTATCATATCGAGAATCGGAGATCCTTGCAGTTTCGGTTTTTTCGAAATGTGAGAGATTTTCCGTTCTAATAAATATATTTGATAACCGGGGTGTCCCCCGGAATCAAATAAATTATCATATCGAGAATCGGAGATCCTTGCAGTTTCGGTTTTTTCGAAATGTGAGAGATTTTCCGTTCTAATAAATATATTTGATAACCGGGGTGTCCCCCGGAATCAAATAAATTATCATATCGAGAATCGGAGATCCTTGCAGTTTCGGTTTTTTCGAAATGTGAGAGATTTTCCGTTCTAATAAATATATTTGATAACCGGGGTGTCCCCCGGAATCAAATAAATTATCATATCGAGAATCGGAGATCCTTGCAGTTTCGGTTTTTTCGAAATGTGAGAGATTTTCCGTTCTAATAAATATATTTGATAACCGGGGTGTCCCCCGGAATCAAATAAATTATCATATCGAGAATCGGAGATCCTTGCAGTTTCGGTTTTTTCGAAATGTGAGAGATTTTCCGTTCTAATAAATATATTTGATAACCGGGGTGTCCCCCGGAATCAAATAAATTATCATATCGAGAATCGGAGATCCTTGCAGTTTCGGTTTTTTCGAAATGTGAGAGATTTTCCGTTCTAATAAATATATTTGATAACCGGGGTGTCCCCCGGAATCAAATAAATTATCATATCGAGAATCGGAGATCCTTGCAGTTTCGGTTTTTTCGAAATGTGAGAGATTTTCCGTTCTAATAAATATATTTGATAACCGGGGTGTCCCCCGGAATCAAATAAATTATCATATCGAGAATCGGAGATCCTTGCAGTTTCGGTTTTTTCGAAATGTGAGAGATTTTCCGTTCTAATAAATATATTTGATAACCGGGGTGTCCCCCGGAATCAAATAAATTATCATATCGAGAATCGGAGATCCTTGCAGTTTCGGTTTTTTCGAAATGTGAGAGATTTTCCGTTCTAATAAATATATTTGATAACCGGGGTGTCCCCCGGAATCAAATAAATTATCATATCGAGAATCGGAGATCCTTGCAGTTTCGGTTTTTTCGAAATGTGAGAGATTTTCCGTTCTAATAAATATATTTGATAACCGGGGTGTCCCCGGAATCAAATAAATTATCATATCGAGAATCGGAGATCCTTGCAGTTTCGGTTTTTTCGAAATGGAAAATCAAAAATTAGGCGTAAAGCAAAAATTGATATTTCATATGGTTTTATGATAGATAAGCATTATATTCCCACTCATTATATTCGTAAATTTTGATGTTTATCATTCGCTTTTAAGATCATTGAATTTGATTTTTATATAAAATAGTTATATATTAGAAAATAATATGAGTTTATGTGATATTATTTTTCAGAAGATTTCATTCTATATGCCTATGAAAAGTACTCTCAAAACAAACTTTTTCCTAATTATAATTAAATCTAGAATATTGTATTATGCTTAGTATTATTTCATTTTTCTCATTCAATTTAGAATTTACAAATGTCAAAAAAATTGAGAGCTGTCACTTTTGATGAATTTCTGTTTATTACATTACATGATCCTCTCATGTGCACCCTTAATAAATTCAGGTTGATGTAAAAAATAAACTTCACAAATCTTGATTTCTCTCAAATCATGATTTTGAAAAAAAAGTCGTTCATACGTAGATTTAAGTAATAAGAATTTTTAAAGCATTTTTGACTTTTTACATTTAGAAAGTCGTCAGTGAATAAAAGTTGATGTTAAGCAATTATGAGATCGATAGTAAGGAGTCAGCAAAGCATATAGCTAGCTATATCGAAGACGGAACATTCTTTCAAATCTTCGACTCAATAAAAATTACAGCTGATATTTTGAAATATTCGAAGCTCGGGCTGAGAGAAGTTGATTTACTCTTCAAATCTGGAAGGGAACAATACAACAGTAACGATTTATTCAGGTGTTTTCATAAAGCTCGAGTCCATGTTAATAATTACGAAGAATTGAAGTATATATTCACTCTTTTTGAAGAGAAACTTGATTTCAGATCAATGAGAGAAATTAGCCACCAATTCGATAAAATTATGCAAGAAAATCAAAAATTAACAGAACAATACAATGACCTTTACAACAAAGCACGCGAATACTCAAAGAAATGTGATGAACTTCAACAAAAACTTTCACAGCAGCAAGAATACAGTAAGATAATTAGTGAATTAAAATCACAAATTTCTTCAAAAGAATCCGAGATACAAAAATTACAAAAACAACTTAAGTCTAAAGATAACGATATTTTTACCTTGAAAGAACAGTTATCTTCCAAAGATTCAGATTTTCAGTCTTTGAAATCTCAACTTTCTTCTTCAGAAAAAACGGTAAAATCACTGAAGCAACAAATATCAGCAAACGAAAGCACAATAAGCCAACTCCGCGAAAAAGATGAAGAATCAGAATCATTAAACTCCCTCCAGAAATGCAGCAAAGCAGATGGAGTTGAAAATGTTCACAGAATTTACACAATTCTCTCATTCGCAGCTCAAGAAGGCTACATGGAAACGATCAAACATGCAGTGAGATATGGATACATTAATGTCAAATGCGACATTGAACAGAATAATTACAGACTCTTGGGAATGAATGGACTTATATATGCTGCATACAAGGGAGATCTTCCTCTTGTCAAAGCATTCAACAAGTGCGATGTTGACATGAAATTCAGAACAAAAGAAGGAGAAAGTATCATTCATGCATTCAGCATTTCAGGCAATCTTGAAGGCCTCAAATATGCTGAGAATTTCTTAAGCATCAATGACGTTAATGAGGCTGATGAAACAGCGTTACATTGTGGTGTTTTCTTCCTCAGATTAGCAGTTATTCAGTACCTTGCTAATAATTCTAATGTTGAGAAGAATATTGTTTCAGACTCTGGAACACCAATCAAGTGCGCAATCAATAGGAGTAGGATCTATCTTAATTTGGCATCTTATTTAGATGATCACGGTTGCGAATTAACTGACAAAGAAAAAGACGAACTCAGAAGTAATAATAAATCATCTTCATCCAGTTCAGATTCCGATTCTGAAGATTCTACTGACAGAGCTATTGATGTTTTAGGAAAATTACTTATTCTTAATGCGTTACTTAACTAAATTTTTAGTTTTTATTTTAAATTTTATTATAATATCTTAAATTTATTAACAAGATATAAAGTAATCTCAATAAGACTCTTCCAAATATAACGATCATCAAAGATAATTATATCTAGATAATTTTTATTTTTTATTTTTTCGACAAAGTTTTTAAAAAGATTGATTAAGGGATGTTACCTTTAGATCCATAGTATATATGTTAATCTCAAAACAAAGCTATCGTAAAAGGAACTTGATTCTTCTTATAATGCTTCGAAGAATTTACAAATGCTTTAGGGCAAATATTGCAATAATTATATCCAATCTGTTCCTTGTACCAGCATATATTACTTTAGATGAAACAGATTTCTTTCTTTGGGAAATTTAATTTTTAGTCAGAAAAAGTGTAAGCATTGTCAAAATTTGAATGCAAAACAATTTTAATTAAAAGTCATTTATGTGTATCTTAGTCTAATGAGTATTTTTATGACGACTCAAAAAAATTTTTTTTATAGTCGCAGGTCATAAAAGGCTAATGTTAAGCGATTGCGTGATAGATAATAGAGAGTCGGCAAAGCATATAATTAGCTATATCGAAGACGGAACATTCTTTTATATCTTTGACTCAATTAAAATTGCAGTCAATGTTTTGAAATATTCGAAGCTAGGATTGAGGAAAGTTGATTTACTCTTCAAGTTCGGAAGAGAACAATTAAGTACTAATGATTTATTCAGAAGTTTTCATAAAGCTCGTGTCCACGTTAAAGATTACAAAGAATTGAAGTGCTTAATAACTCTTTTTGAAGAGAAACTTGATTTCAGATCAATGAAAGAAATCAGCTATCATTTCGACAAAATTTTTCAAGAAAATCAAAAATTAACAGAACATTACCATGATCTTTATAACAAACTTCGGGAAACCTCAAAGAACTGCGAGGAACTTAAGCAAAAACTTGCCCAGCAACAAGATTCCATTAAGCAAGTTAATGAATTAAAATCACAAATTTCTTCAAAAGATTCTGACATACAAAATTTACAAAAGCAACTTAAATCAAAAGACAACGATATTTCTACATTGAAGTCTCAACTTTCTTCCAAAGATTCCGAAATTTCATCGTTACAGAAGCGCCTTGCTTCCAAAGATTCGGAACTTCCACCGTTGAGATCCCATATTTCTTCCAAAGATAATGAGATCCAGTCGTTGAGATCTCAACTTTCTTCCAAAGATTCCGAAATTTCATCGTTACAAAAACGTCTTTCTTCCAAGGATTCGGAACTTCCTCCGTTGAGGTCTCAGATTTCTTCTAAAGATTCCGAAATTTCTAACTTGAAGAGACGAATTTCTTCCAAAGATGAAGAAATTGAGTCATTGGAATCTCGTCTTTCTTCCAAAGATAATGAAATTTCTACATTGAGGAAACGCGTTTCTTCCTTAGAAAGTGGATATGATTCATTGAAATCTCAGATTTCTTCCAAAGATGACGACATTTCTACTTTGAGGAAACGTCTTTCTTCCAAAGATTCCGAAATTGACTCATTGAAAGAAAGTATTTCATCCAAGGATGATGACATATCTGAATTGCAGTCACGTATTTCATATAGGAATAATGAAATTTCTAAATTAAAGAATACTATTTCTTCCAAAGATGATGATTATAAAGCCAAATGTGTTGAAGTTGCTGCATTGCAGGCAGGTGTTTTATTAATGCAAAATCAACTTCAGCAAAACCAAAATATGATCGCTCAATTGTAACAACAATTGAACAACCGTGGAGGCATGATGATGCAAGGTGGAATGGTGATGCCAGTGGCATGGTTGTACCAGGCAATTTTGTGGTTAGGAACTTTTTCATGTGAAATTATAAAATTTATATGTTTATATTGTAATTAAAGTAAAATTTCATTAATTATAGAATAAAAGGCAGCAAATAATATAGTAACTTAAAGAGAGATATCTTGTCACTTCATTCTGTGTGAAAATTGCTGAATTCTTTCGTAATAGATAAAAAGTATATGGTATTATTCATATTAAGTTCCTAAGAAATGATATACTTTGTTTTATAAAGCCTTAGCCCTTCTGTCTTCAGTTCTTTAAAGATATTCTTGTTTTTAAGTGAATTTTTGAAATGGCTGACTAATATTGGATTCCTTTTCTAACGCATACTTATTTATTGTAAAGGAAACGCCATAAAGATCGTATCAACAAACTGGAGAGTTACATCATTATCTGTGGTAAAGGATTTGAGATATCTTTCTAAATACGTATTGCATTTATTTTTGCATCCCAAGCCAAAAATCAAGTAATAGGCTCTTCTGGCCAGGAGGAATATTTCAAAATCATTATGAATTACAATTAACGCGCAAATATAATTTTAGGAAGCTTTTGTTGCATTAGTATTATTGTATTTTTATTCAAAAATAACAATATATTAAAATTAAAGAAAACTTTGTTTTAAGAATTGAAAATTTTAAATAAAAAAGGAATGTTAGTAATGCTAATTTATTTGATTCCGGGGGACACCCGGTTATCAAATATATTTATTAGAACGGAAAATCTCTCACATTTCGAAAAAACCGAAACTGCAAGGATCTCCGATTCTCGATATGATAATTTATTTGATTCCGGGGGACACCCCGGTTATCAAATATATTTATTAGAACGGAAAATCTCTCACATTTCGAAAAAACCGAAACTGCAAGGATCTCCGATTCTCGATATGATAATTTATTTGATTCCGGGGGACACCCCGGTTATCAAATATATTTATTAGAACGGAAAATATCTCACTTTTCGAAATTTTTTTAACAAAAATATGGCATTCTTAAATTATAGTTACATGTTATTTCACAATCATTATCATTAAAAAATTCAATTATTCAAGTTGTTTTGTCCCGACGGTTTTTACGGTTATAAAAATGGTTGCGAACTCAATCCATCAGCAAAATGTCGGTTGGGGTGCCCTTCTTGGCCTCCTGAGTACTCACCAAGATACCCCCAGCTCCCGCAAAACACCTCCCTTAGGTGAGCATTAACTGATGACATGAGTTAACAATTCTACAAAATCATCAAGCATGAAGGTTTATGATTTATAAATCAAAATCTCAGAAACTGCTTGACTTTGCAAGTTGCTGTCTTTACCGGTTACTCTGCTGCAATCTCTTTTCTGATTGCAGGCAGAGTTCTGCATCCTGAGGACTTTGCCTTGCAGATATGCTTGTAATCACTACGTGAGCAACTTAGTGTTGCAAGTTGCTGTCTTTACCGGTTAGCTTTTTTTGAAGTTTCTTCGCATCTTATATAAGCTCTAGATCAATATTTATCATCAGAATTTGCATCTCATAAAGCACGATATTAATCAAATAGGCAAATTTCATTCGGAGTCTCTCATTAAATGAGAAACTCCGAATGAGATTTGCTCTAAGGTAATGTACTTGTTATGCTTGGCCTAGAAGCAAGGAGGAAACATGTATATGGTTTGTTTATACTGAAGTTATCTGGAATTCTCTCAATTGAGGATTCAAATCCAGATAAAATCTCAATTATCTCGTCATGTAGTTCGTATTTTCGCGTTCTGAGAGCGGAAAACGCATTTTTTGAATGCGTAGATTCCGAATCACACGGAAAAAATAGGTTTTAATAAGAAAAATAGACAATTTATGAAGTAACAAAGCACATACTATTATAAAAAGAAAAACATTTTTCTCATATGAAAGAAAATATAACGTATTTTTTACAGAGCGTAGGTATATATCGAGCCAATTCACACCATAAATTCTTTTCTCGTTCTCGGGCCTATAAACAACCTGAGGTGCACAACAATATTAACTTATACTGCTGTTATCTGGATTTGAATCCTCAATTGAGAGAATTCCAGATAACTTCAGTATAAACAAACCATATACATGTTTCCTCCTTGCTTCTAGGCCAAGCATAACAAGTACATTACCTTAGAGCAAATCTCATTCGGAGTTTCTCATTTAATGAGAGACTCCGAATGAAATTTGCCTATTTGATTAATATCGTGCTTTATGAGATGCAAATTCTGATGATAAATATTGATCTAGAGCTTATATAAGATGCGAAGAAACTTCAAAAAAAGCTAACCGGTAAAGACAGCAACTTGCAACACTAAGTTGCTCACGTAGTGATTACAAGCATATCTGCAAGGCAAAGTCCTCAGGATGCAGAACTCTGCCTGCAATCAGAAAAGAGATTGCAGCAGAGTAACCGGTAAAGACAGCAACTTGCAAAGTCAAGCAGTTTCTGAGATTTTGATTTATAAATCATAAACCTTCATGCTTGATGATTTTGTAGAATTGTTAACTCATGTCATCAGTTAATGCTCACCTAAGGGAGGTGTTTTGCGGGAGCTGGGGGTATCTTGGTGAGTACTCAGGAGGCCAAGAAGGGCACCCCAACCGACATTTTGCTGATGGATTGAGTTCGCAACCATTTTTATAACCGTAAAAACCGTCGGGACAAAACAACTTGAATAATTGAATTTTTTAATGATAATGATTGTGAAATAACATGTAACTATAATTTAAGAATGCCATATTTTTGTTAAAAAAATTTCGAAAAGTGAGATATTTTCCGTTCTAATAAATATATTTGATAACCGGGGTGTCCCCCGGAATCAAATAAATTATCATATCGAGAATCGGAGATCCTTGCAGTTTCGGTTTTTCGAAATGTGAGAGATTTTCCGTTCTAATAAATATATTTGATAACCGGGGTGTCCCCCGGAATCAAATAAATTATCATATCGAGAATCGGAGATCCTTGCAGTTTCGGTTTTTTTCGAAATGTGAGAGATTTTCCGTTCTAATAAATATATTTGATAACCGGGGTGTCCCCCGGAATCAAATAAATTATCATATCGAGAATCGGAGATCCTTGCAGTTTCGGTTTTTTCGAAATGTGAGAGATTTTCCGTTCTAATAAATATATTTGATAACCGGGGTGTCCCCCGGAATCAAATAAATTATCATATCGAGAATCGGAGATCCTTGCAGTTTCGGTTTTTTCGAAATGTGAGAGATTTTCCGTTCTAATAAATATATTTGATAACCGGGGTGTCCCCCGGAATCAAATAAATTATCATATCGAGAATCGGAGATCCTTGCAGTTTCGGTTTTTTCGAAATGTGAGAGATTTTCCGTTCTAATAAATATATTTGATAACCGGGGTGTCCCCGGAATCAAATAAATTATCATATCGAGAATCGGAGATCCTTGCAGTTTCGGTTTTTTCGAAATGTGAGAGATTTTCCGTTCTAATAAATATATTTGATAACCGGGGTGTCCCCCGGAATCAAATAAATTATCATATCGAGAATCGGAGATCCTTGCAGTTTCGGTTTTTTCGAAATGTGAGAGATTTTCCGTTCTAATAAATATATTTGATAACCGGGGTGTCCCCCGGAATCAAATAAATTATCATATCGAGAATCGGAGATCCTTGCAGTTTCGGTTTTTTCGAAATGTGAGAGATTTTCCGTTCTAATAAATATATTTGATAACCGGGGTGTCCCCCGGAATCAAATAAATTATCATATCGAGAATCGGAGATCCTTGCAGTTTCGGTTTTTTCGAAATGTGAGAGATTTTCCGTTCTAATAAATATATTTGATAACCGGGGTGTCCCCCGGAATCAAATAAATTATCATATCGAGAATCGGAGATCCTTGCAGTTTCGGTTTTTTCGAAATGTGAGAGATTTTCCGTTCTAATAAATATATTTGATAACCGGGGTGTCCCCCGGAATCAAATAAATTATCATATCGAGAATCGGAGATCCTTGCAGTTTCGGTTTTTTCGAAATGTGAGAGATTTTCCGTTCTAATAAATATATTTGATAACCGGGGTGTCCCCCGGAATCAAATAAATTATCATATCGAGAATCGGAGATCCTTGCAGTTTCGGTTTTTTCGAAATGTGAGAGATTTTCCGTTCTAATAAATATATTTGATAACCGGGGTGTCCCCCGGAATCAAATAAATTATCATATCGAGAATCGGAGATCCTTGCAGTTTCGGTTTTTTCGAAATGTGAGAGATTTTCCGTTCTAATAAATATATTTGATAACCGGGGTGTCCCCCGGAATCAAATAAATTATCATATCGAGAATCGGAGATCCTTGCAGTTTCGGTTTTTTCGAAATGTGAGAGATTTTCCGTTCTAATAAATATATTTGATAACCGGGGTGTCCCCCGGAATCAAATAAATTATCATATCGAGAATCGGAGATCCTTGCAGTTTCGGTTTTTTCGAAATGTGAGAGATTTTCCGTTCTAATAAATATATTTGATAACCGGGGTGTCCCCCGGAATCAAATAAATTATCATATCGAGAATCGGAGATCCTTGCAGTTTCGGTTTTTTCGAAATGTGAGAGATTTTCCGTTCTAATAAATATATTTGATAACCGGGGTGTCCCCCGGAATCAAATAAATTATCATATCGAGAATCGGAGATCCTTGCAGTTTCGGTTTTTTCGAAATGTGAGAGATTTTCCGTTCTAATAAATATATTTGATAACCGGGTGTCCCCCGGAATCAAATAAATTATCATATCGAGAATCGGAGATCCTTGCAGTTTCGGTTTTTTCGAAATGTGAGAGATTTTCCGTTCTAATAAATATATTTGATAACCGGGGTGTCCCCCGGAATCAAATAAATTATCATATCGAGAATCGGAGATCCTTGCAGTTTCGGTTTTTTCGAAATGTGAGAGATTTTCCGTTCTAATAAATATATTTGATAACCGGGGTGTCCCCCGGAATCAAATAAATTATCATATCGAGAATCGGAGATCCTTGCAGTTTCGGTTTTTTCGAAATGTGAGAGATTTTCCGTTCTAATAAATATATTTGATAACCGGGGTGTCCCCCGGAATCAAATAAATTATCATATCGAGAATCGGAGATCCTTGCAGTTTCGGTTTTTTCGAAATGTGAGAGATTTTCCGTTCTAATAAATATATTTGATAACCGGGGTGTCCCCCGGAATCAAATAAATTATCATATCGAGAATCGGAGATCCTTGCAGTTTCGGTTTTTTCGAAATGTGAGAGATTTTCCGTTCTAATAAATATATTTGATAACCGGGGTGTCCCCCGGAATCAAATAAATTATCATATCGAGAATCGGAGATCCTTGCAGTTTCGGTTTTTTCGAAATGTGAGAGATTTTCCGTTCTAATAAATATATTTGATAACCGGGGTGTCCCCCGGAATCAAATAAATTATCATATCGAGAATCGGAGATCCTTGCAGTTTCGGTTTTTTCGAAATGTGAGAGATTTTCCGTTCTAATAAATATATTTGATAACCGGGGTGTCCCCCGGAATCAAATAAATTATCATATCGAGAATCGGAGATCCTTGCAGTTTCGGTTTTTTCGAAATGTGAGAGATTTTCCGTTCTAATAAATATATTTGATAACCGGGGTGTCCCCCGAATCAAATAAATTATCATATCGAGAATCGGAGATCCTTGCAGTTTCGGTTTTTTCGAAATGTGAGAGATTTTCCGTTCTAATAAATATATTTGATAACCGGGGTGTCCCCCGGAATCAAATAAATTATCATATCGAGAATCGGAGATCCTTGCAGTTTCGGTTTTTTCGAAATGTGAGAGATTTTCCGTTCTAATAAATATATTTGATAACCGGGGTGTCCCCCGGAATCAAATAAATTATCATATCGAGAATCGGAGATCCTTGCAGTTTCGGTTTTTTCGAAATGTGAGAGATTTTCCGTTCTAATAAATATATTTGATAACCGGGGTGTCCCCCGGAATCAAATAAATTATCATATCGAGAATCGGAGATCCTTGCAGTTTCGGTTTTTTCGAAATGTGAGAGATTTTCCGTTCTAATAAATATATTTGATAACCGGGGTGTCCCCCGGAATCAAATAAATTATCATATCGAGAATCGGAGATCCTTGCAGTTTCGGTTTTTTCGAAATGTGAGAGATTTTCCGTTCTAATAAATATATTTGATAACCGGGGTGTCCCCCGGAATCAAATAAATTATCATATCGAGAATCGGAGATCCTTGCAGTTTCGGTTTTTTCGAAATGTGAGAGATTTTCCGTTCTAATAAATATATTTGATAACCGGGGTGTCCCCCGGAATCAAATAAATTATCATATCGAGAATCGGAGATCCTTGCAGTTTCGGTTTTTTCGAAATGTGAGAGATTTTCCGTTCTAATAAATATATTTGATAACCGGGGTGTCCCCCGGAATCAAATAAATTATCATATCGAGAATCGGAGATCCTTGCAGTTTCGGTTTTTTCGAAATGGAAAATCAAAAATTAGGCGTAAAGCAAAAATTGATATTTCATATGGTTTTATGATAGATAAGCATTATATTCCCACTCATTATATTCGTAAATTTTGATGTTTATCATTCGCTTTTAAGATCATTGAATTTGATTTTTATATAAAATAGTTATATATTAGAAAATAATATGAGTTTATGTGATATTATTTTTCAGAAGATTTCATTCTATATGCCTATGAAAAGTACTCTCAAAACAAACTTTTTCCTAATTATAATTAAATCTAGAATATTGTATTATGCTTAGTATTATTTCATTTTTCTCATTCAATTTAGAATTTACAAATGTCAAAAAAATTGAGAGCTGTCACTTTTGATGAATTTCTGTTTATTACATTACATGATCCTCTCATGTGCACCCTTAATAAATTCAGGTTGATGTAAAAAAAAACTTCACAAATCTTGATTTCTCTCAAATCATGATTTTGAAAAAAAAGTCGTTCATACGTAGATTTAAGTAATAAGAATTTTTAAAGCATTTTTGACTTTTTACATTTAGAAAGTCGTCAGTGAATAAAAGTTGATGTTAAGCAATTATGAGATCGATAGTAAGGAGTCAGCAAAGCATATAGCTAGCTATATCGAAGACGGAACATTCTTTCAAATCTTCGACTCAATAAAAATTACAGCTGATATTTTGAAATATTCGAAGCTCGGGCTGAGAGAAGTTGATTTACTCTTCAAATCTGGAAGGGAACAATACAACAGTAACGATTTATTCAGGTGTTTTCATAAAGCTCGAGTCCATGTTAATAATTACGAAGAATTGAAGTATATATTCACTCTTTTTGAAGAGAAACTTGATTTCAGATCAATGAGAGAAATTAGCCACCAATTCGATAAAATTATGCAAGAAAATCAAAAATTAACAGAACAATACAATGACCTTTACAACAAAGCACGCGAATACTCAAAGAAATGTGATGAACTTCAACAAAAACTTTCACAGCAGCAAGAATACAGTAAGATAATTAGTGAATTAAAATCACAAATTTCTTCAAAAGAATCCGAGATACAAAAATTACAAAAACAACTTAAGTCTAAAGATAACGATATTTTTACCTTGAAAGAACAGTTATCTTCCAAAGATTCAGATTTTCAGTCTTTGAAATCTCAACTTTCTTCTTCAGAAAAAACGGTAAAATCACTGAAGCAACAAATATCAGCAAACGAAAGCACAATAAGCCAACTCCGCGAAAAAGATGAAGAATCAGAATCATTAAACTCCCTCCAGAAATGCAGCAAAGCAGATGGAGTTGAAAATGTTCACAGAATTTACACAATTCTCTCATTCGCAGCTCAAGAAGGCTACATGGAAACGATCAAACATGCAGTGAGATATGGATACATTAATGTCAAATGCGACATTGAACAGAATAATTACAGACTCTTGGGAATGAATGGACTTATATATGCTGCATACAAGGGAGATCTTCCTCTTGTCAAAGCATTCAACAAGTGCGATGTTGACATGAAATTCAGAACAAAAGAAGGAGAAAGTATCATTCATGCATTCAGCATTTCAGGCAATCTTGAAGGCCTCAAATATGCTGAGAATTTCTTAAGCATCAATGACGTTAATGAGGCTGATGAAACAGCGTTACATTGTGGTGTTTTCTTCCTCAGATTAGCAGTTATTCAGTACCTTGCTAATAATTCTAATGTTGAGAAGAATATTGTTTCAGACTCTGGAACACCAATCAAGTGCGCAATCAATAGGAGTAGGATCTATCTTAATTTGGCATCTTATTTAGATGATCACGGTTGCGAATTAACTGACAAAGAAAAAGACGAACTCAGAAGTAATAATAAATCATCTTCATCCAGTTCAGATTCCGATTCTGAAGATTCTACTGACAGAGCTATTGATGTTTTAGGAAAATTACTTATTCTTAATGCGTTACTTAACTAAATTTTTAGTTTTTATTTTAAATTTTATTATAATATCTTAAATTTATTAACAAGATATAAAGTAATCTCAATAAGACTCTTCCAAATATAACGATCATCAAAGATAATTATATCTAGATAATTTTTATTTTTTATTTTTTCGACAAAGTTTTTAAAAAGATTGATTAAGGGATGTTACCTTTAGATCCATAGTATATATGTTAATCTCAAAACAAAGCTATCGTAAAAGGAACTTGATTCTTCTTATAATGCTTCGAAGAATTTACAAATGCTTTAGGGCAAATATTGCAATAATTATATCCAATCTGTTCCTTGTACCAGCATATATTACTTTAGATGAAACAGATTTCTTTCTTTGGGAAATTTAATTTTTAGTCAGAAAAAGTGTAAGCATTGTCAAAATTTGAATGCAAAACAATTTTAATTAAAAGTCATTTATGTGTATCTTAGTCTAATGAGTATTTTTATGACGACTCAAAAAAATTTTTTTTATAGTCGCAGGTCATAAAAGGCTAATGTTAAGCGATTGCGTGATAGATAATAGAGAGTCGGCAAAGCATATAATTAGCTATATCGAAGACGGAACATTCTTTTATATCTTTGACTCAATTAAAATTGCAGTCAATGTTTTGAAATATTCGAAGCTAGGATTGAGGAAAGTTGATTTACTCTTCAAGTTCGGAAGAGAACAATTAAGTACTAATGATTTATTCAGAAGTTTTCATAAAGCTCGTGTCCACGTTAAAGATTACAAAGAATTGAAGTGCTTAATAACTCTTTTTGAAGAGAAACTTGATTTCAGATCAATGAAAGAAATCAGCTATCATTTCGACAAAATTTTTCAAGAAAATCAAAAATTAACAGAACATTACCATGATCTTTATAACAAACTTCGGGAAACCTCAAAGAACTGCGAGGAACTTAAGCAAAAACTTGCCCAGCAACAAGATTCCATTAAGCAAGTTAATGAATTAAAATCACAAATTTCTTCAAAAGATTCTGACATACAAAATTTACAAAAGCAACTTAAATCAAAAGACAACGATATTTCTACATTGAAGTCTCAACTTTCTTCCAAAGATTCCGAAATTTCATCGTTACAGAAGCGCCTTGCTTCCAAAGATTCGGAACTTCCACCGTTGAGATCCCATATTTCTTCCAAAGATAATGAGATCCAGTCGTTGAGATCTCAACTTTCTTCCAAAGATTCCGAAATTTCATCGTTACAAAAACGTCTTTCTTCCAAGGATTCGGAACTTCCTCCGTTGAGGTCTCAGATTTCTTCTAAAGATTCCGAAATTTCTAACTTGAAGAGACGAATTTCTTCCAAAGATGAAGAAATTGAGTCATTGGAATCTCGTCTTTCTTCCAAAGATAATGAAATTTCTACATTGAGGAAACGCGTTTCTTCCTTAGAAAGTGGATATGATTCATTGAAATCTCAGATTTCTTCCAAAGATGACGACATTTCTACTTTGAGGAAACGTCTTTCTTCCAAAGATTCCGAAATTGACTCATTGAAAGAAAGTATTTCATCCAAGGATGATGACATATCTGAATTGCAGTCACGTATTTCATATAGGAATAATGAAATTTCTAAATTAAAGAATACTATTTCTTCCAAAGATGATGATTATAAAGCCAAATGTGTTGAAGTTGCTGCATTGCAGGCAGGTGTTTTATTAATGCAAAATCAACTTCAGCAAAACCAAAATATGATCGCTCAATTGTAACAACAATTGAACAACCGTGGAGGCATGATGATGCAAGGTGGAATGGTGATGCCAGGTGGCATGGTTGTACCAGGCAATTTTGTGGTTAGGAACTTTTTCATGTGAAATTATAAAATTTATATGTTTATATTGTAATTAAAGTAAAATTTCATTAATTATAGAATAAAAGGCAGCAAATAATATAGTAACTTAAAGAGAGATATCTTGTCACTTCATTCTGTGTGAAAATTGCTGAATTCTTTCGTAATAGATAAAAAGTATATGGTATTATTCATATTAAGTTCCTAAGAAATGATATACTTTGTTTTATAAAGCCTTAGCCCTTCTGTCTTCAGTTCTTTAAAGATATTCTTGTTTTTAAGTGAATTTTTGAAATGGCTGACTAATATTGGATTCCTTTTCTAACGCATACTTATTTATTGTAAAGGAAACGCCATAAAGATCGTATCAACAAACTGGAGAGTTACATCATTATCTGTGGTAAAGGATTTGAGATATCTTTCTAAATACGTATTGCATTTATTTTTGCATCCCAAGCCAAAAATCAAGTAATAGGCTCTTCTGGCCAGGAGGAATATTTCAAAATCATTATGAATTACAATTAACGCGCAAATATAATTTTAGGAAGCTTTTGTTGCATTAGTATTATTGTATTTTTATTCAAAAATAACAATATATTAAAATTAAAGAAAACTTTGTTTTAAGAATTGAAAATTTTAAATAAAAAAGGAATGTTAGTAATGCTAATTTATTTGATTCCGGGGGACACCCGGTTATCAAATATATTTATTAGAACGGAAAATCTCTCACATTTCGAAAAAACCGAAACTGCAAGGATCTCCGATTCTCGATATGATAATTTATTTGATTCCGGGGGACACCCCGGTTATCAAATATATTTATTAGAACGGAAAATCTCTCACATTTCGAAAAAACCGAAACTGCAAGGATCTCCGATTCTCGATATGATAATTTATTTGATTCCGGGGGACACCCCGGTTATCAAATATATTTATTAGAACGGAAAATATCTCACTTTTCGAAATTTTTTTAACAAAAATATGGCATTCTTAAATTATAGTTACATGTTATTTCACAATCATTATCATTAAAAAATTCAATTATTCAAGTTGTTTTGTCCCGACGGTTTTTACGGTTATAAAAATGGTTGCGAACTCAATCCATCAGCAAAATGTCGGTTGGGGTGCCCTTCTTGGCCTCCTGAGTACTCACCAAGATACCCCCAGCTCCCGCAAAACACCTCCCTTAGGTGAGCATTAACTGATGACATGAGTTAACAATTCTACAAAATCATCAAGCATGAAGGTTTATGATTTATAAATCAAAATCTCAGAAACTGCTTGACTTTGCAAGTTGCTGTCTTTACCGGTTACTCTGCTGCAATCTCTTTTCTGATTGCAGGCAGAGTTCTGCATCCTGAGGACTTTGCCTTGCAGATATGCTTGTAATCACTACGTGAGCAACTTAGTGTTGCAAGTTGCTGTCTTTACCGGTTAGCTTTTTTTGAAGTTTCTTCGCATCTTATATAAGCTCTAGATCAATATTTATCATCAGAATTTGCATCTCATAAAGCACGATATTAATCAAATAGGCAAATTTCATTCGGAGTCTCTCATTAAATGAGAAACTCCGAATGAGATTTGCTCTAAGGTAATGTACTTGTTATGCTTGGCCTAGAAGCAAGGAGGAAACATGTATATGGTTTGTTTATACTGAAGTTATCTGGAATTCTCTCAATTGAGGATTCAAATCCAGATAAAATCTCAATTATCTCGTCATGTAGTTCGTATTTTCGCGTTCTGAGAGCGGAAAACGCATTTTTTGAATGCGTAGATTCCGAATCACACGGAAAAAATAGGTTTTAATAAGAAAAATAGACAATTTATGAAGTAACAAAGCACATACTATTATAAAAAAGAAAAACATTTTTCTCATATGAAAGAAAATATAACGTATTTTTTACAGAGCGTAGGTATATATCGAGCCAATTCACACCATAAATTCTTTTCTCGTTCTCGGGCCTATAAACAACCTGAGGTGCACAACAATATTAACTTATACTGCTGTTATCTGGATTTGAATCCTCAATTGAGAGAATTCCAGATAACTTCAGTATAAACAAACCATATACATGTTTCCTCCTTGCTTCTAGGCCAAGCATAACAAGTACATTACCTTAGAGCAAATCTCATTCGGAGTTTCTCATTTAATGAGAGACTCCGAATGAAATTTGCCTATTTGATTAATATCGTGCTTTATGAGATGCAAATTCTGATGATAAATATTGATCTAGAGCTTATATAAGATGCGAAGAAACTTCAAAAAAAGCTAACCGGTAAAGACAGCAACTTGCAACACTAAGTTGCTCACGTAGTGATTACAAGCATATCTGCAAGGCAAAGTCCTCAGGATGCAGAACTCTGCCTGCAATCAGAAAAGAGATTGCAGCAGAGTAACCGGTAAAGACAGCAACTTGCAAAGTCAAGCAGTTTCTGAGATTTTGATTTATAAATCATAAACCTTCATGCTTGATGATTTTGTAGAATTGTTAACTCATGTCATCAGTTAATGCTCACCTAAGGGAGGTGTTTTGCGGGAGCTGGGGGTATCTTGGTGAGTACTCAGGAGGCCAAGAAGGGCACCCCAACCGACATTTTGCTGATGGATTGAGTTCGCAACCATTTTTATAACCGTAAAAACCGTCGGGACAAAACAACTTGAATAATTGAATTTTTTAATGATAATGATTGTGAAATAACATGTAACTATAATTTAAGAATGCCATATTTTTGTTAAAAAAATTTCGAAAAGTGAGATATTTTCCGTTCTAATAAATATATTTGATAACCGGGGTGTCCCCCGGAATCAAATAAATTATCATATCGAGAATCGGAGATCCTTGCAGTTTCGGTTTTTTCGAAATGTGAGAGATTTTCCGTTCTAATAAATATATTTGATAACCGGGGTGTCCCCCGGAATCAAATAAATTATCATATCGAGAATCGGAGATCCTTGCAGTTTCGGTTTTTTCGAAATGTGAGAGATTTTCCGTTCTAATAAATATATTTGATAACCGGGGTGTCCCCCGGAATCAAATAAATTATCATATCGAGAATCGGAGATCCTTGCAGTTTCGGTTTTTTCGAAATGTGAGAGATTTTCCGTTCTAATAAATATATTTGATAACCGGGGTGTCCCCCGGAATCAAATAAATTATCATATCGAGAATCGGAGATCCTTGCAGTTTCGGTTTTTTCGAAATGTGAGAGATTTTCCGTTCTAATAAATATATTTGATAACCGGGGTGTCCCCCGGAATCAAATAAATTATCATATCGAGAATCGGAGATCCTTGCAGTTTCGGTTTTTTCGAAATGTGAGAGATTTTCCGTTCTAATAAATATATTTGATAACCGGGGTGTCCCCCGGAATCAAATAAATTATCATATCGAGAATCGGAGATCCTTGCAGTTTCGGTTTTTTCGAAATGTGAGAGATTTTCCGTTCTAATAAATATATTTGATAACCGGGGTGTCCCCCGGAATCAAATAAATTATCATATCGAGAATCGGAGATCCTTGCAGTTTCGGTTTTTTCGAAATGTGAGAGATTTTCCGTTCTAATAAATATATTTGATAACCGGGGTGTCCCCCGGAATCAAATAAATTATCATATCGAGAATCGGAGATCCTTGCAGTTTCGGTTTTTTCGAAATGTGAGAGATTTTCCGTTCTAATAAATATATTTGATAACCGGGGTGTCCCCCGGAATCAAATAAATTATCATATCGAGAATCGGAGATCCTTGCAGTTTCGGTTTTTTCGAAATGTGAGAGATTTTCCGTTCTAATAAATATATTTGATAACCGGGGTGTCCCCCGGAATCAAATAAATTATCATATCGAGAATCGGAGATCCTTGCAGTTTCGGTTTTTTCGAAATGTGAGAGATTTTCCGTTCTAATAAATATATTTGATAACCGGGGTGTCCCCCGGAATCAAATAAATTATCATATCGAGAATCGGAGATCCTTGCAGTTTCGGTTTTTTCGAAATGTGAGAGATTTTCCGTTCTAATAAATATATTTGATAACCGGGGTGTCCCCCGGAATCAAATAAATTATCATATCGAGAATCGGAGATCCTTGCAGTTTCGGTTTTTTCGAAATGTGAGAGATTTTCCGTTCTAATAAATATATTTGATAACCGGGGTGTCCCCCGGAATCAAATAAATTATCATATCGAGAATCGGAGATCCTTGCAGTTTCGGTTTTTTCGAAATGTGAGAGATTTTCCGTTCTAATAAATATATTTGATAACCGGGGTGTCCCCCGGAATCAAATAAATTATCATATCGAGAATCGGAGATCCTTGCAGTTTCGGTTTTTTCGAAATGTGAGAGATTTTCCGTTCTAATAAATATATTTGATAACCGGGGTGTCCCCCGGAATCAAATAAATTATCATATCGAGAATCGGAGATCCTTGCAGTTTCGGTTTTTTCGAAATGTGAGAGATTTTCCGTTCTAATAAATATATTTGATAACCGGGGTGTCCCCCGGAATCAAATAAATTATCATATCGAGAATCGGAGATCCTTGCAGTTTCGGTTTTTTCGAAATGTGAGAGATTTTCCGTTCTAATAAATATATTTGATAACCGGGGTGTCCCCCGGAATCAAATAAATTATCATATCGAGAATCGGAGATCCTTGCAGTTTCGGTTTTTTCGAAATGTGAGAGATTTTCCGTTCTAATAAATATATTTGATAACCGGGGTGTCCCCCGGAATCAAATAAATTATCATATCGAGAATCGGAGATCCTTGCAGTTTCGGTTTTTTCGAAATGTGAGAGATTTTCCGTTCTAATAAATATATTTGATAACCGGGGTGTCCCCCGGAATCAAATAAATTATCATATCGAGAATCGGAGATCCTTGCAGTTTCGGTTTTTTCGAAATGTGAGAGATTTTCCGTTCTAATAAATATATTTGATAACCGGGGTGTCCCCCGGAATCAAATAAATTATCATATCGAGAATCGGAGATCCTTGCAGTTTCGGTTTTTTCGAAATGTGAGAGATTTTCCGTTCTAATAAATATATTTGATAACCGGGGTGTCCCCCGGAATCAAATAAATTATCATATCGAGAATCGGAGATCCTTGCAGTTTCGGTTTTTTCGAAATGTGAGAGATTTTCCGTTCTAATAAATATATTTGATAACCGGGGTGTCCCCCGGAATCAAATATAAATTATCATATCGAGAATCGGAGATCCTTGCAGTTTCGGTTTTTTCGAAATGTGAGAGATTTTCCGTTCTAATAAATATATTTGATAACCGGGGTGTCCCCCGGAATCAAATAAATTATCATATCGAGAATCGGAGATCCTTGCAGTTTCGGTTTTTTCGAAATGTGAGAGATTTTCCGTTCTAATAAATATATTTGATAACCGGGGTGTCCCCCGGAATCAAATAAATTATCATATCGAGAATCGGAGATCCTTGCAGTTTCGGTTTTTTCGAAATGTGAGAGATTTTCCGTTCTAATAAATATATTTGATAACCGGGGTGTCCCCCGGAATCAAATAAATTATCATATCGAGAATCGGAGATCCTTGCAGTTTCGGTTTTTTCGAAATGTGAGAGATTTTCCGTTCTAATAAATATATTTGATAACCGGGGTGTCCCCCGGAATCAAATAAATTATCATATCGAGAATCGGAGATCCTTGCAGTTTCGGTTTTTTCGAAATGTGAGAGATTTTCCGTTCTAATAAATATATTTGATAACCGGGGTGTCCCCCGGAATCAAATAAATTATCATATCGAGAATCGGAGATCCTTGCAGTTTCGGTTTTTTCGAAATGTGAGAGATTTTCCGTTCTAATAAATATATTTGATAACCGGGGTGTCCCCCGGAATCAAATAAATTATCATATCGAGAATCGGAGATCCTTGCAGTTTCGGTTTTTTCGAAATGTGAAATCAAAAATTAGGTCGTAAAGCAAAAATTGATATTTCATATGGTTTTATGATAGATAAGCATTATATTCCCACTCATTATATTCGTAAATTTTGATGTTTATCATTCGCTTTTAAGATCATTGAATTTGATTTTTATATAAAATAGTTATATATTAGAAAATAATATGAGTTTATGTGATATTATTTTTCAGAAGATTTCATTCTATATGCCTATGAAAAGTACTCTCAAAACAAACTTTTTCCTAATTATAATTAAATCTAGAATATTGTATTATGCTTAGTATTATTTCATTTTTCTCATTCAATTTAGAATTTACAAATGTCAAAAAAATTGAGAGCTGTCACTTTTGATGAATTTCTGTTTATTACATTACATGATCCTCTCATGTGCACCCTTAATAAATTCAGGTTGATGTAAAAAATAAACTTCACAAATCTTGATTTCTCTCAAATCATGATTTTGAAAAAAAAGTCGTTCATACGTAGATTTAAGTAATAAGAATTTTTAAAGCATTTTTGACTTTTTACATTTAGAAAGTCGTCAGTGAATAAAAGTTGATGTTAAGCAATTATGAGATCGATAGTAAGGAGTCAGCAAAGCATATAGCTAGCTATATCGAAGACGGAACATTCTTTCAAATCTTCGACTCAATAAAAATTACAGCTGATATTTTGAAATATTCGAAGCTCGGGCTGAGAGAAGTTGATTTACTCTTCAAATCTGGAAGGGAACAATACAACAGTAACGATTTATTCAGGTGTTTTCATAAAGCTCGAGTCCATGTTAATAATTACGAAGAATTGAAGTATATATTCACTCTTTTTGAAGAGAAACTTGATTTCAGATCAATGAGAGAAATTAGCCACCAATTCGATAAAATTATGCAAGAAAATCAAAAATTAACAGAACAATACAATGACCTTTACAACAAAGCACGCGAATACTCAAAGAAATGTGATGAACTTCAACAAAAACTTTCACAGCAGCAAGAATACAGTAAGATAATTAGTGAATTAAAATCACAAATTTCTTCAAAAGAATCCGAGATACAAAAATTACAAAAACAACTTAAGTCTAAAGATAACGATATTTTTACCTTGAAAGAACAGTTATCTTCCAAAGATTCAGATTTTCAGTCTTTGAAATCTCAACTTTCTTCTTCAGAAAAAACGGTAAAATCACTGAAGCAACAAATATCAGCAAACGAAAGCACAATAAGCCAACTCCGCGAAAAAGATGAAGAATCAGAATCATTAAACTCCCTCCAGAAATGCAGCAAAGCAGATGGAGTTGAAAATGTTCACAGAATTTACACAATTCTCTCATTCGCAGCTCAAGAAGGCTACATGGAAACGATCAAACATGCAGTGAGATATGGATACATTAATGTCAAATGCGACATTGAACAGAATAATTACAGACTCTTGGGAATGAATGGACTTATATATGCTGCATACAAGGGAGATCTTCCTCTTGTCAAAGCATTCAACAAGTGCGATGTTGACATGAAATTCAGAACAAAAGAAGGAGAAAGTATCATTCATGCATTCAGCATTTCAGGCAATCTTGAAGGCCTCAAATATGCTGAGAATTTCTTAAGCATCAATGACGTTAATGAGGCTGATGAAACAGCGTTACATTGTGGTGTTTTCTTCCTCAGATTAGCAGTTATTCAGTACCTTGCTAATAATTCTAATGTTGAGAAGAATATTGTTTCAGACTCTGGAACACCAATCAAGTGCGCAATCAATAGGAGTAGGATCTATCTTAATTTGGCATCTTATTTAGATGATCACGGTTGCGAATTAACTGACAAAGAAAAAGACGAACTCAGAAGTAATAATAAATCATCTTCATCCAGTTCAGATTCCGATTCTGAAGATTCTACTGACAGAGCTATTGATGTTTTAGGAAAATTACTTATTCTTAATGCGTTACTTAACTAAATTTTTAGTTTTTATTTTAAATTTTATTATAATATCTTAAATTTATTAACAAGATATAAAGTAATCTCAATAAGACTCTTCCAAATATAACGATCATCAAAGATAATTATATCTAGATAATTTTTATTTTTTATTTTTTCGACAAAGTTTTTAAAAAGATTGATTAAGGGATGTTACCTTTAGATCCATAGTATATATGTTAATCTCAAAACAAAGCTATCGTAAAAGGAACTTGATTCTTCTTATAATGCTTCGAAGAATTTACAAATGCTTTAGGGCAAATATTGCAATAATTATATCCAATCTGTTCCTTGTACCAGCATATATTACTTTAGATGAAACAGATTTCTTTCTTTGGGAAATTTAATTTTTAGTCAGAAAAAGTGTAAGCATTGTCAAAATTTGAATGCAAAACAATTTTAATTAAAAGTCATTTATGTGTATCTTAGTCTAATGAGTATTTTTTATGACGACTCAAAAAAATTTTTTTTTATAGTCGCAGGTCATAAAAGGCTAATGTTAAGCGATTGCGTGATAGATAATAGAGAGTCGGCAAAGCATATAATTAGCTATATCGAAGACGGAACATTCTTTTATATCTTTGACTCAATTAAAATTGCAGTCAATGTTTTGAAATATTCGAAGCTAGGATTGAGGAAAGTTGATTTACTCTTCAAGTTCGGAAGAGAACAATTAAGTACTAATGATTTATTCAGAAGTTTTCATAAAGCTCGTGTCCACGTTAAAGATTACAAAGAATTGAAGTGCTTAATAACTCTTTTTGAAGAGAAACTTGATTTCAGATCAATGAAAGAAATCAGCTATCATTTCGACAAAATTTTTCAAGAAAATCAAAAATTAACAGAACATTACCATGATCTTTATAACAAACTTCGGGAAACCTCAAAGAACTGCGAGGAACTTAAGCAAAAACTTGCCCAGCAACAAGATTCCATTAAGCAAGTTAATGAATTAAAATCACAAATTTCTTCAAAAGATTCTGACATACAAAATTTACAAAAGCAACTTAAATCAAAAGACAACGATATTTCTACATTGAAGTCTCAACTTTCTTCCAAAGATTCCGAAATTTCATCGTTACAGAAGCGCCTTGCTTCCAAAGATTCGGAACTTCCACCGTTGAGATCCCATATTTCTTCCAAAGATAATGAGATCCAGTCGTTGAGATCTCAACTTTCTTCCAAAGATTCCGAAATTTCATCGTTACAAAAACGTCTTTCTTCCAAGGATTCGGAACTTCCTCCGTTGAGGTCTCAGATTTCTTCTAAAGATTCCGAAATTTCTAACTTGAAGAGACGAATTTCTTCCAAAGATGAAGAAATTGAGTCATTGGAATCTCGTCTTTCTTCCAAAGATAATGAAATTTCTACATTGAGGAAACGCGTTTCTTCCTTAGAAAGTGGATATGATTCATTGAAATCTCAGATTTCTTCCAAAGATGACGACATTTCTACTTTGAGGAAACGTCTTTCTTCCAAAGATTCCGAAATTGACTCATTGAAAGAAAGTATTTCATCCAAGGATGATGACATATCTGAATTGCAGTCACGTATTTCATATAGGAATAATGAAATTTCTAAATTAAAGAATACTATTTCTTCCAAAGATGATGATTATAAAGCCAAATGTGTTGAAGTTGCTGCATTGCAGGCAGGTGTTTTATTAATGCAAAATCAACTTCAGCAAAACCAAAATATGATCGCTCAATTGTAACAACAATTGAACAACCGTGGAGGCATGATGATGCAAGGTGGAATGGTGATGCCAGGTGGCATGGTTGTACCAGGCAATTTTGTGGTTAGGAACTTTTTCATGTGAAATTATAAAATTTATATGTTTATATTGTAATTAAAGTAAAATTTCATTAATTATAGAATAAAAGGCAGCAAATAATATAGTAACTTAAAGAGAGATATCTTGTCACTTCATTCTGTGTGAAAATTGCTGAATTCTTTCGTAATAGATAAAAAGTATATGGTATTATTCATATTAAGTTCCTAAGAAATGATATACTTTGTTTTATAAAGCCTTAGCCCTTCTGTCTTCAGTTCTTTAAAGATATTCTTGTTTTTAAGTGAATTTTTGAAATGGCTGACTAATATTGGATTCCTTTTCTAACGCATACTTATTTATTGTAAAGGAAACGCCATAAAGATCGTATCAACAAACTGGAGAGTTACATCATTATCTGTGGTAAAGGATTTGAGATATCTTTCTAAATACGTATTGCATTTATTTTTGCATCCCAAGCCAAAAATCAAGTAATAGGCTCTTCTGGCCAGGAGGAATATTTCAAAATCATTATGAATTACAATTAACGCGCAAATATAATTTTAGGAAGCTTTTGTTGCATTAGTATTATTGTATTTTTATTCAAAAATAACAATATATTAAAATTAAAGAAAACTTTGTTTTAAGAATTGAAAATTTTAAATAAAAAAGGAATGTTAGTAATGCTAATTTATTTGATTCCGGGGGACACCCGGTTATCAAATATATTTATTAGAACGGAAAATCTCTCACATTTCGAAAAAACCGAAACTGCAAGGATCTCCGATTCTCGATATGATAATTTATTTGATTCCGGGGGACACCCCGGTTATCAAATATATTTATTAGAACGGAAAATCTCTCACATTTCGAAAAAACCGAAACTGCAAGGATCTCCGATTCTCGATATGATAATTTATTTGATTCCGGGGGACACCCCGGTTATCAAATATATTTATTAGAACGGAAAATATCTCACTTTTCGAAATTTTTTTAACAAAAATATGGCATTCTTAAATTATAGTTACATGTTATTTCACAATCATTATCATTAAAAAATTCAATTATTCAAGTTGTTTTGTCCCGACGGTTTTTACGGTTATAAAAATGGTTGCGAACTCAATCCATCAGCAAAATGTCGGTTGGGGTGCCCTTCTTGGCCTCCTGAGTACTCACCAAGATACCCCCAGCTCCCGCAAAACACCTCCCTTAGGTGAGCATTAACTGATGACATGAGTTAACAATTCTACAAAATCATCAAGCATGAAGGTTTATGATTTATAAATCAAAATCTCAGAAACTGCTTGACTTTGCAAGTTGCTGTCTTTACCGGTTACTCTGCTGCAATCTCTTTTCTGATTGCAGGCAGAGTTCTGCATCCTGAGGACTTTGCCTTGCAGATATGCTTGTAATCACTACGTGAGCAACTTAGTGTTGCAAGTTGCTGTCTTTACCGGTTAGCTTTTTTTGAAGTTTCTTCGCATCTTATATAAGCTCTAGATCAATATTTATCATCAGAATTTGCATCTCATAAAGCACGATATTAATCAAATAGGCAAATTTCATTCGGAGTCTCTCATTAAATGAGAAACTCCGAATGAGATTTGCTCTAAGGTAATGTACTTGTTATGCTTGGCCTAGAAGCAAGGAGGAAACATGTATATGGTTTGTTTATACTGAAGTTATCTGGAATTCTCTCAATTGAGGATTCAAATCCAGATAAAATCTCAATTATCTCGTCATGTAGTTCGTATTTTCGCGTTCTGAGAGCGGAAAACGCATTTTTTGAATGCGTAGATTCCGAATCACACGGAAAAAATAGGTTTTAATAAGAAAAATAGACAATTTATGAAGTAACAAAGCACATACTATTATAAAAAAGAAAAACATTTTTCTCATATGAAAGAAAATATAACGTATTTTTTACAGAGCGTAGGTATATATCGAGCCAATTCACACCATAAATTCTTTTCTCGTTCTCGGGCCTATAAACAACCTGAGGTGCACAACAATATTAACTTATACTGCTGTTATCTGGATTTGAATCCTCAATTGAGAGAATTCCAGATAACTTCAGTATAAACAAACCATATACATGTTTCCTCCTTGCTTCTAGGCCAAGCATAACAAGTACATTACCTTAGAGCAAATCTCATTCGGAGTTTCTCATTTAATGAGAGACTCCGAATGAAATTTGCCTATTTGATTAATATCGTGCTTTATGAGATGCAAATTCTGATGATAAATATTGATCTAGAGCTTATATAAGATGCGAAGAAACTTCAAAAAAAGCTAACCGGTAAAGACAGCAACTTGCAACACTAAGTTGCTCACGTAGTGATTACAAGCATATCTGCAAGGCAAAGTCCTCAGGATGCAGAACTCTGCCTGCAATCAGAAAAGAGATTGCAGCAGAGTAACCGGTAAAGACAGCAACTTGCAAAGTCAAGCAGTTTCTGAGATTTTGATTTATAAATCATAAACCTTCATGCTTGATGATTTTGTAGAATTGTTAACTCATGTCATCAGTTAATGCTCACCTAAGGGAGGTGTTTTGCGGGAGCTGGGGGTATCTTGGTGAGTACTCAGGAGGCCAAGAAGGGCACCCCAACCGACATTTTGCTGATGGATTGAGTTCGCAACCATTTTTATAACCGTAAAAACCGTCGGGACAAAACAACTTGAATAATTGAATTTTTTAATGATAATGATTGTGAAATAACATGTAACTATAATTTAAGAATGCCATATTTTTGTTAAAAAAATTTCGAAAAGTGAGATATTTTCCGTTCTAATAAATATATTTGATAACCGGGGTGTCCCCCGGAATCAAATAAATTATCATATCGAGAATCGGAGATCCTTGCAGTTTCGGTTTTTTCGAAATGTGAGAGATTTTCCGTTCTAATAAATATATTTGATAACCGGGGTGTCCCCCGGAATCAAATAAATTATCATATCGAGAATCGGAGATCCTTGCAGTTTCGGTTTTTTCGAAATGTGAGAGATTTTCCGTTCTAATAAATATATTTGATAACCGGGGTGTCCCCCGGAATCAAATAAATTATCATATCGAGAATCGGAGATCCTTGCAGTTTCGGTTTTTTCGAAATGTGAGAGATTTTCCGTTCTAATAAATATATTTGATAACCGGGGTGTCCCCCGGAATCAAATAAATTATCATATCGAGAATCGGAGATCCTTGCAGTTTCGGTTTTTTCGAAATGTGAGAGATTTTCCGTTCTAATAAATATATTTGATAACCGGGGTGTCCCCCGGAATCAAATAAATTATCATATCGAGAATCGGAGATCCTTGCAGTTTCGGTTTTTTCGAAATGGAAAATCAAATAAATTAGGCGTAAATGCAAAATTCAATATTTCTATTTATTGGTTTTATGATAGATAAGCATTATATTCCCACTCATTATATTCGTAAATTTTGATGTTTATCATTCGCTTTTAAGATCATTGAATTTGATTTTTATATAAAATAGTTATATATTAGAAAATAATATGAGTTTATGTGATATTATTTTTCAGAAGATTTCATTCTATATGCCTATGAAAAGTACTCTCAAAACAAACTTTTTCCTAATTATAATTAAATCTAGAATATTGTATTATGCTTAGTATTATTTCATTTTTCTCATTCAATTTAGAATTTACAAATGTCAAAAAAATTGAGAGCTGTCACTTTTGATGAATTTCTGTTTATTACATTACATGATCCTCTCATGTGCACCCTTAATAAATTCAGGTTGATGTAAAAAATAAACTTCACAAATCTTGATTTCTCTCAAATCATGATTTTGAAAAAAAAGTCGTTCATACGTAGATTTAAGTAATAAGAATTTTTAAAGCATTTTTGACTTTTTACATTTAGAAAGTCGTCAGTGAATAAAAGTTGATGTTAAGCAATTATGAGATCGATAGTAAGGAGTCAGCAAAGCATATAGCTAGCTATATCGAAGACGGAACATTCTTTCAAATCTTCGACTCAATAAAAATTACAGCTGATATTTTGAAATATTCGAAGCTCGGGCTGAGAGAAGTTGATTTACTCTTCAAATCTGGAAGGGAACAATACAACAGTAACGATTTATTCAGGTGTTTTCATAAAGCTCGAGTCCATGTTAATAATTACGAAGAATTGAAGTATATATTCACTCTTTTTGAAGAGAAACTTGATTTCAGATCAATGAGAGAAATTAGCCACCAATTCGATAAAATTATGCAAGAAAATCAAAAATTAACAGAACAATACAATGACCTTTACAACAAAGCACGCGAATACTCAAAGAAATGTGATGAACTTCAACAAAAACTTTCACAGCAGCAAGAATACAGTAAGATAATTAGTGAATTAAAATCACAAATTTCTTCAAAAGAATCCGAGATACAAAAATTACAAAAACAACTTAAGTCTAAAGATAACGATATTTTTACCTTGAAAGAACAGTTATCTTCCAAAGATTCAGATTTTCAGTCTTTGAAATCTCAACTTTCTTCTTCAGAAAAAACGGTAAAATCACTGAAGCAACAAATATCAGCAAACGAAAGCACAATAAGCCAACTCCGCGAAAAAGATGAAGAATCAGAATCATTAAACTCCCTCCAGAAATGCAGCAAAGCAGATGGAGTTGAAAATGTTCACAGAATTTACACAATTCTCTCATTCGCAGCTCAAGAAGGCTACATGGAAACGATCAAACATGCAGTGAGATATGGATACATTAATGTCAAATGCGACATTGAACAGAATAATTACAGACTCTTGGGAATGAATGGACTTATATATGCTGCATACAAGGGAGATCTTCCTCTTGTCAAAGCATTCAACAAGTGCGATGTTGACATGAAATTCAGAACAAAAGAAGGAGAAAGTATCATTCATGCATTCAGCATTTCAGGCAATCTTGAAGGCCTCAAATATGCTGAGAATTTCTTAAGCATCAATGACGTTAATGAGGCTGATGAAACAGCGTTACATTGTGGTGTTTTCTTCCTCAGATTAGCAGTTATTCAGTACCTTGCTAATAATTCTAATGTTGAGAAGAATATTGTTTCAGACTCTGGAACACCAATCAAGTGCGCAATCAATAGGAGTAGGATCTATCTTAATTTGGCATCTTATTTAGATGATCACGGTTGCGAATTAACTGACAAAGAAAAAGACGAACTCAGAAGTAATAATAAATCATCTTCATCCAGTTCAGATTCCGATTCTGAAGATTCTACTGACAGAGCTATTGATGTTTTAGGAAAATTACTTATTCTTAATGCGTTACTTAACTAAATTTTTAGTTTTTATTTTAAATTTTATTATAATATCTTAAATTTATTAACAAGATATAAAGTAATCTCAATAAGACTCTTCCAAATATAACGATCATCAAAGATAATTATATCTAGATAATTTTTATTTTTTATTTTTTCGACAAAGTTTTTAAAAAGATTGATTAAGGGATGTTACCTTTAGATCCATAGTATATATGTTAATCTCAAAACAAAGCTATCGTAAAAGGAACTTGATTCTTCTTATAATGCTTCGAAGAATTTACAAATGCTTTAGGGCAAATATTGCAATAATTATATCCAATCTGTTCCTTGTACCAGCATATATTACTTTAGATGAAACAGATTTCTTTCTTTGGGAAATTTAATTTTTAGTCAGAAAAAGTGTAAGCATTGTCAAAATTTGAATGCAAAACAATTTTAATTAAAAGTCATTTATGTGTATCTTAGTCTAATGAGTATTTTTATGACGACTCAAAAAAATTTTTTTTATAGTCGCAGGTCATAAAAGGCTAATGTTAAGCGATTGCGTGATAGATAATAGAGAGTCGGCAAAGCATATAATTAGCTATATCGAAGACGGAACATTCTTTTATATCTTTGACTCAATTAAAATTGCAGTCAATGTTTTGAAATATTCGAAGCTAGGATTGAGGAAAGTTGATTTACTCTTCAAGTTCGGAAGAGAACAATTAAGTACTAATGATTTATTCAGAAGTTTTCATAAAGCTCGTGTCCACGTTAAAGATTACAAAGAATTGAAGTGCTTAATAACTCTTTTTGAAGAGAAACTTGATTTCAGATCAATGAAAGAAATCAGCTATCATTTCGACAAAATTTTTCAAGAAAATCAAAAATTAACAGAACATTACCATGATCTTTATAACAAACTTCGGGAAACCTCAAAGAACTGCGAGGAACTTAAGCAAAAACTTGCCCAGCAACAAGATTCCATTAAGCAAGTTAATGAATTAAAATCACAAATTTCTTCAAAAGATTCTGACATACAAAATTTACAAAAGCAACTTAAATCAAAAGACAACGATATTTCTACATTGAAGTCTCAACTTTCTTCCAAAGATTCCGAAATTTCATCGTTACAGAAGCGCCTTGCTTCCAAAGATTCGGAACTTCCACCGTTGAGATCCCATATTTCTTCCAAAGATAATGAGATCCAGTCGTTGAGATCTCAACTTTCTTCCAAAGATTCCGAAATTTCATCGTTACAAAAACGTCTTTCTTCCAAGGATTCGGAACTTCCTCCGTTGAGGTCTCAGATTTCTTCTAAAGATTCCGAAATTTCTAACTTGAAGAGACGAATTTCTTCCAAAGATGAAGAAATTGAGTCATTGGAATCTCGTCTTTCTTCCAAAGATAATGAAATTTCTACATTGAGGAAACGCGTTTCTTCCTTAGAAAGTGGATATGATTCATTGAAATCTCAGATTTCTTCCAAAGATGACGACATTTCTACTTTGAGGAAACGTCTTTCTTCCAAAGATTCCGAAATTGACTCATTGAAAGAAAGTATTTCATCCAAGGATGATGACATATCTGAATTGCAGTCACGTATTTCATATAGGAATAATGAAATTTCTAAATTAAAGAATACTATTTCTTCCAAAGATGATGATTATAAAGCCAAATGTGTTGAAGTTGCTGCATTGCAGGCAGGTGTTTTATTAATGCAAAATCAACTTCAGCAAAACCAAAATATGATCGCTCAATTGTAACAACAATTGAACAACCGTGGAGGCATGATGATGCAAGGTGGAATGGTGATGCCAGGTGGCATGGTTGTACCAGGCAATTTTGTGGTTAGGAACTTTTTCATGTGAAATTATAAAATTTATATGTTTATATTGTAATTAAAGTAAAATTTCATTAATTATAGAATAAAAGGCAGCAAATAATATAGTAACTTAAAGAGAGATATCTTGTCACTTCATTCTGTGTGAAAATTGCTGAATTCTTTCGTAATAGATAAAAAGTATATGGTATTATTCATATTAAGTTCCTAAGAAATGATATACTTTGTTTTATAAAGCCTTAGCCCTTCTGTCTTCAGTTCTTTAAAGATATTCTTGTTTTTAAGTGAATTTTTGAAATGGCTGACTAATATTGGATTCCTTTTCTAACGCATACTTATTTATTGTAAAGGAAACGCCATAAAGATCGTATCAACAAACTGGAGAGTTACATCATTATCTGTGGTAAAGGATTTGAGATATCTTTCTAAATACGTATTGCATTTATTTTTGCATCCCAAGCCAAAATCAAGTAATAGGCTCTTCTGGCCAGGAGGAATATTTCAAAATCATTATGAATTACAATTAACGCGCAAATATAATTTTAGGAAGCTTTTGTTGCATTAGTATTATTGTATTTTTATTCAAAAATAACAATATATTAAAATTAAAGAAAACTTTGTTTTAAGAATTGAAAATTTTAAATAAAAAAGGAATGTTAGTAATGCTAATTTATTTGATTCCGGGGGACACCCGGTTATCAAATATATTTATTAGAACGGAAAATCTCTCACATTTCGAAAAAACCGAAACTGCAAGGATCTCCGATTCTCGATATGATAATTTATTTGATTCCGGGGGACACCCCGGTTATCAAATATATTTATTAGAACGGAAAATCTCTCACATTTCGAAAAAACCGAAACTGCAAGGATCTCCGATTCTCGATATGATAATTTATTTGATTCCGGGGGACACCCCGGTTATCAAATATATTTATTAGAACGGAAAATATCTCACTTTTCGAAATTTTTTTAACAAAAATATGGCATTCTTAAATTATAGTTACATGTTATTTCACAATCATTATCATTAAAAAATTCAATTATTCAAGTTGTTTTGTCCCGACGGTTTTTACGGTTATAAAAATGGTTGCGAACTCAATCCATCAGCAAAATGTCGGTTGGGGTGCCCTTCTTGGCCTCCTGAGTACTCACCAAGATACCCCCAGCTCCCGCAAAACACCTCCCTTAGGTGAGCATTAACTGATGACATGAGTTAACAATTCTACAAAATCATCAAGCATGAAGGTTTATGATTTATAAATCAAAATCTCAGAAACTGCTTGACTTTGCAAGTTGCTGTCTTTACCGGTTACTCTGCTGCAATCTCTTTTCTGATTGCAGGCAGAGTTCTGCATCCTGAGGACTTTGCCTTGCAGATATGCTTGTAATCACTACGTGAGCAACTTAGTGTTGCAAGTTGCTGTCTTTACCGGTTAGCTTTTTTTGAAGTTTCTTCGCATCTTATATAAGCTCTAGATCAATATTTATCATCAGAATTTGCATCTCATAAAGCACGATATTAATCAAATAGGCAAATTTCATTCGGAGTCTCTCATTAAATGAGAAACTCCGAATGAGATTTGCTCTAAGGTAATGTACTTGTTATGCTTGGCCTAGAAGCAAGGAGGAAACATGTATATGGTTTGTTTATACTGAAGTTATCTGGAATTCTCTCAATTGAGGATTCAAATCCAGATAAAATCTCAATTATCTCGTCATGTAGTTCGTATTTTCGCGTTCTGAGAGCGGAAAACGCATTTTTTGAATGCGTAGATTCCGAATCACACGGAAAAAATAGGTTTTAATAAGAAAAATAGACAATTTATGAAGTAACAAAGCACATACTATTATAAAAAAGAAAAACATTTTTCTCATATGAAAGAAAATATAACGTATTTTTTACAGAGCGTAGGTATATATCGAGCCAATTCACACCATAAATTCTTTTCTCGTTCTCGGGCCTATAAACAACCTGAGGTGCACAACAATATTAACTTATACTGCTGTTATCTGGATTTGAATCCTCAATTGAGAGAATTCCAGATAACTTCAGTATAAACAAACCATATACATGTTTCCTCCTTGCTTCTAGGCCAAGCATAACAAGTACATTACCTTAGAGCAAATCTCATTCGGAGTTTCTCATTTAATGAGAGACTCCGAATGAAATTTGCCTATTTGATTAATATCGTGCTTTATGAGATGCAAATTCTGATGATAAATATTGATCTAGAGCTTATATAAGATGCGAAGAAACTTCAAAAAAAGCTAACCGGTAAAGACAGCAACTTGCAACACTAAGTTGCTCACGTAGTGATTACAAGCATATCTGCAAGGCAAAGTCCTCAGGATGCAGCCTGCGAATCAGAAAAAGAGATTGCAGCAGAGTAACGGTAGAGAAGACAGCAACTTGCAAATCAAGCAGTTTCTGAGATTTTGATTATAAATCATAAACCTTCATGCTGATGATTGTTGTAGAGTTGTTAACTCATGTCATCAGTTAATGCTCACCTAAGGGAGGTGTTTTTGCGGGAGCTGGGGGTATCTGGTGAGTACTCAGGAGGCCAAGAAGGGCACCCAACCGAACATTTTGCTGATGGATTGAGTTCGCAACCATTTTTATAACCGTAAAAACCGTCGGGACAAAACAACTTGAATAATTGATTTTTTAATGATAATGATTGTGAAATAACATGTAACTATAATTTAAGAATGCCATATTTTTGTTAAAAAATTTCGAAAAGTGAGATATTTTCCGTTCTAATAAATAATATATTTGATAACCGGGGTGTCCCCGGAATCAAATAAATTATCATATCGAGAATCGGAGATCCTTGCAGTTTCGGTTTTTTCGAAATGTGAGAGATTTTCGTTCTAATAAATATATTTGATAACCGGGTGTCCCCCGGAATCAAATAAATTATCATATCGAGAATCGGAGATCCTTGCAGTTTTCGGTTTTTTCGAAATGTGAGAGATTTCCGTTCTAATAAATATTTATTTGATAACCGGGGTGTCCCGCAATCAAATAAATTATCATATCGAGAATCGGAGATCCTTGCATTTCGGTTTTTCGAATGTGAGAGATTTCCGTTTAATAAATATATTTGAAACGGGGTGTCCCCCGGAATCAATAAATTATCATATCGAGAATCGGAGATCCTTGCAGTTTCGGTTTTTTCGAAATGTGAGAGATTTTCCGTTCTAAGATAAATATATTTGATAACTCGAGGGGTGTCCCGGAATCAAATAAATTATCATCCTCGAGAATGCGAGATCCTTGCAGTTTCGTTTTTTCGAAATGTGAGAGATTTTCCGTTCTAATAAATATATATTTGATAACCGGGTGTCCGCGGAATCAAATAAATTTCATATGAGAATCGAGATCCTTGCAGTTTCAGGTTTTTTCGAATGTGGAGATTTTCGGTTCTAATAAATATATTTGATAACCGGGGTGTCCCCGGAATAAATAATTATCATATCGAGAATCGGAGATCCTTTGCAGTTTCGGTTTTTTCGAAACTGCCAGGATCTCGATTCTCGATATGATAATTTATTGATTCCGGGGGACACCCCGGTTATTCAAATATATTATTAGAAGAGAAAATCTCTCACATTTGAAAAACCGAATACTGCAAGATCTCAGATTCTCGATATGATAATATTTGATTCGCGGGGAACCCCGGTTATCAAATATATTTATTAGAACGAAAATCTCTCACTTTCGAAAAAACCGGAACTGGCAAAGGATCTCCGATTCTCGATATGATCAATTTATTTGATTCGGGGGACTCCCGGTATCAATATATTTAATTTAGAACGAAATCTCTCACATTCGAAAAACCGAAACTGCAAGGATTCGATTCTCGATATGATGATTTATTTGATTCGGGGGACACCCGGTTATCAAATATAGTTTATTAGAACGGAAATCTGTCTCACATTTCGAAAAACGGAACCTGCAACGGATCTCCGATCTTCGATATGATAATTTATTGATTCGGGGACGCCCGGCTTATCAAATATTTTATTAAGAACGGAAAATCTGCTCACATTTCGAAAAACACGAAACTGACAAGGATCTCCGATTTCTCGATTGAATAATTTTATTTGTTCGCGGGGGACCACCCCGGTTATCAAATAGTATTTATTAGAACGGAAAATCTCTCACATTTCGAAAAAACCGAAACTGCAAGATCTCCGATTCTCGATATGATAATTTATTTGATTCGCGGGGGACACCCCGGTTATCAAATATATTTATTAGAATCGGAAAAATCTCTTCAGCATTTCGAAAAAACCGAAACTGCAAGGATATCCGATTACTCGATATGATAATTTATTTGATTCCGGGGGACACCCGGTTATCAATATATTTTATTAGAAAGGAAAATATCTCACTGTTCGATGTTTTTTTTAACAAAAATATTGGCATTCTTAAATTATAGTTACAATTGTTATGTTCACAGATCATTATCATTATAAAACATTTCAAATTATTCAAAGTTGTTTTGTCCCCGACGGTTTTTACGGTATTAAAATGGTTGCGAACTCAATCCAGTCACAAAATGTCCGGTTGGGGTGCCTTCTTGCCTCCTGAGTACTCACCAAGATACCCCCAGCTCCCGCAAAACACCTCCCTTAGGTGAGCATTAACTGATGACATGAGTTAACAATTCTACAAAATCATCAAGCATGAAGGTTTATGATTTATAAATCAAAATCTCAGAAACTGCTTGACTTTGCAAGTTGCTGTCTTTACCGGTTACTCTGCTGCAATCTCTTTTCTGATTGCAGGCAGAGTTCTGCATCCTGAGGACTTTGCCTTGCAGATATGCTTGTAATCACTACGTGAGCAACTTAGTGTTGCAAGTTGCTGTCTTTACCGGTTAGCTTTTTTTGAAGTTTCTTCGCATCTTATATAAGCTCTAGATCAATATTTATCATCAGAATTTGCATCTCATAAAGCACGATATTAATCAAATAGGCAAATTTCATTCGGAGTCTCTCATTAAATGAGAAACTCCGAATGAGATTTGCTCTAAGGTAATGTACTTGTTATGCTTGGCCTAGAAGCAAGGAGGAAACATGTATATGGTTTGTTTATACTGAAGTTATCTGGAATTCTCTCAATTGAGGATTCAAATCCAGATAACAGCAGTATAAGTTAATATTGTTGTGCACCTCAGGTTGTTTATAGGCCCGAGAACGAGAAAAGAATTTATGGTGTGAATTGGCTCGATATATACCTACGCTCTGTAAAAAATACGTTATATTTTCTTTCATATGAGAAAAATGTTTTTCTTTTTTATAATAGTATGTGCTTTGTTACTTCATAAATTGTCTATTTTTCTTATTAAAACCTATTTTTTCCGTGTGATTCGGAATCTACGCATTCAAAAAATGCGTTTTCCGCTCTCAGAACGCGAAAATACGAACTACATGACGAGATAATTGAGATTTTATCTGGATTTGAATCCTCAATTGAGAGAATTCCAGATAACTTCAGTATAAACAAACCATATACATGTTTCCTCCTTGCTTCTAGGCCAAGCATAACAAGTACATTACCTTAGAGCAAATCTCATTCGGAGTTTCTCATTTAATGAGAGACTCCGAATGAAATTTGCCTATTTGATTAATATCGTGCTTTATGAGATGCAAATTCTGATGATAAATATTGATCTAGAGCTTATATAAGATGCGAAGAAACTTCAAAAAAAGCTAACCGGTAAAGACAGCAACTTGCAACACTAAGTTGCTCACGTAGTGATTACAAGCATATCTGCAAGGCAAAGTCCTCAGGATGCAGAACTCTGCCTGCAATCAGAAAAGAGATTGCAGCAGAGTAACCGGTAAAGACAGCAACTTGCAAAGTCAAGCAGTTTCTGAGATTTTGATTTATAAATCATAAACCTTCATGCTTGATGATTTTGTAGAATTGTTAACTCATGTCATCAGTTAATGCTCACCTAAGGGAGGTGTTTTGCGGGAGCTGGGGTATCTTGGTGAGTACTCAGGAGGCCAAGAAGGGCACCCCAACCGACATTTTGCTGATGGATTGAGTTCGCAACCATTTTTATAACCGTAAAAACCGTCGGGACAAAACAACTTGAATAATTGAATTTTTTAATGATAATGATTGTGAAATAACATGTAACTATAATTTAAGAATGCCATATTTTTGTTAAAAAAATTTCGAAAAGTGAGATATTTTCCGTTCTAATAAATATATTTGATAACCGGGGTGTCCCCCGGAATCAAATAAATTATCATATCGAGAATCGGAGATCCTTGCAGTTTCGGTTTTTTCGAAATGTGAGAGATTTTCCGTTCTAATAAATATATTTGATAACCGGGGTGTCCCCCGGAATCAAATAAATTATCATATCGAGAATCGGAGATCCTTGCAGTTTCGGTTTTTTCGAAATGTGAGAGATTTTCCGTTCTAATAAATATATTTGATAACCGGGTGTCCCCCGGAATCAAATAAATTAGCATTACTAACATTCCTTTTTTATTTAAAATTTTCAATTCTTAAAACAAAGTTTTCTTTAATTTTAATATATTGTTATTTTTGAATAAAAATACAATAATACTAATGCAACAAAAGCTTCCTAAAATTATATTTGCGCGTTAATTGTAATTCATAATGATTTTGAAATATTCCTCCTGGCCAGAAGAGCCTATTACTTGATTTTTGGCTTGGGATGCAAAAATAAATGCAATACGTATTTAGAAAGATATCTCAAATCCTTTACCACAGATAATGATGTAACTCTCCAGTTTGTTGATACGATCTTTATGGCGTTTCCTTTACAATAAATAAGTATGCGTTAGAAAAGGAATCCAATATTAGTCAGCCATTTCAAAAATTCACTTAAAAACAAGAATATCTTTAAAGAACTGAAGACAGAAGGGCTAAGGCTTTATAAAACAAAGTATATCATTTCTTAGGAACTTAATATGAATAATACCATATACTTTTTATCTATTACGAAAGAATTCAGCAATTTTCACACAGAATGAAGTGACAAGATATCTCTCTTTAAGTTACTATATTATTTGCTGCCTTTTATTCTATAATTAATGAAATTTTACTTTAATTACAATATAAACATATAAATTTTATAATTTCACATGAAAAAGTTCCTAACCACAAAATTGCCTGGTACAACCATGCCACCTGGCATCACCATTCCACCTTGCATCATCATGCCTCCACGGTTGTTCAATTGTTGTTACAATTGAGCGATCATATTTTGGTTTTGCTGAAGTTGATTTTGCATTAATAAAACACCTGCCTGCAATGCAGCAACTTCAACACATTTGGCTTTATAATCATCATCTTTGGAAGAAATAGTATTCTTTAATTTAGAAATTTCATTATTCCTATATGAAATACGTGACTGCAATTCAGATATGTCATCATCCTTGGATGAAATACTTTCTTTCAATGAGTCAATTTCGGAATCTTTGGAAGAAAGACGTTTCCTCAAAGTAGAAATGTCGTCATCTTTGGAAGAAATCTGAGATTTCAATGAATCATATCCACTTTCTAAGGAAGAAACGCGTTTCCTCAATGTAGAAATTTCATTATCTTTGGAAGAAAGACGAGATTCCAATGACTCAATTTCTTCATCTTTGGAAGAAATTCGTCTCTTCAAGTTAGAAATTTCGGAATCTTTAGAAGAAATCTGAGACCTCAACGGAGGAAGTTCCGAATCCTTGGAAGAAAGACGTTTTTGTAACGATGAAATTTCGGAATCTTTGGAAGAAAGTTGAGATCTCAACGACTGGATCTCATTATCTTTGGAAGAAATATGGGATCTCAACGGTGGAAGTTCCGAATCTTTGGAAGCAAGGCGCTTCTGTAACGATGAAATTTCGGAATCTTTGGAAGAAAGTTGAGACTTCAATGTAGAAATATCGTTGTCTTTTGATTTAAGTTGCTTTTGTAAATTTTGTATGTCAGAATCTTTTGAAGAAATTTGTGATTTTAATTCATTAACTTGCTTAATGGAATCTTGTTGCTGGGCAAGTTTTTGCTTAAGTTCCTCGCAGTTCTTTGAGGTTTCCCGAAGTTTGTTATAAAGATCATGGTAATGTTCTGTTAATTTTTGATTTTCTTGAAAAATTTTGTCGAAATGATAGCTGATTTCTTTCATTGATCTGAAATCAAGTTTCTCTTCAAAAAGAGTTATTAAGCACTTCAATTCTTTGTAATCTTTAACGTGGACACGAGCTTTATGAAAACTTCTGAATAAATCATTAGTACTTAATTGTTCTCTTCCGAACTTGAAGAGTAAATCAACTTTCCTCAATCCTAGCTTCGAATATTTCAAAACATTGACTGCAATTTTAATTGAGTCAAAGATATAAAAGAATGTTCCGTCTTCGATATAGCTAATTATATGCTTTGCCGACTCTCTATTATCTATCACGCAATCGCTTAACATTAGCCTTTTATGACCTGCGACTATAAAAAAAATTTTTTTGAGTCGTCATAAAAATACTCATTAGACTAAGATACACATAAATGACTTTTAATTAAAATTGTTTTGCATTCAAATTTTGACAATGCTTACACTTTTTCTGACTAAAAATTAAATTTCCCAAAGAAAGAAATCTGTTTCATCTAAAGTAATATATGCTGGTACAAGGAACAGATTGGATATAATTATTGCAATATTTGCCCTAAAGCATTTGTAAATTCTTCGAAGCATTATAAGAAGAATCAAGTTCCTTTTACGATAGCTTTGTTTTGAGATTAACATATATACTATGGATCTAAAGGTAACATCCCTTAATCAATCTTTTTAAAAACTTTGTCGAAAAAATAAAAAATAAAAATTATCTAGATATAATTATCTTTGATGATCGTTATATTTGGAAGAGTCTTATTGAGATTACTTTATATCTTGTTAATAAATTTAAGATATTATAATAAAATTTAAAATAAAAACTAAAAATTTAGTTAAGTAACGCATTAAGAATAAGTAATTTTCCTAAAACATCAATAGCTCTGTCAGTAGAATCTTCAGAATCGGAATCTGAACTGGATGAAGATGATTTATTATTACTTCTGAGTTCGTCTTTTTCTTTGTCAGTTAATTCGCAACCGTGATCATCTAAATAAGATGCCAAATTAAGATAGATCCTACTCCTATTGATTGCGCACTTGATTGGTGTTCCAGAGTCTGAAACAATATTCTTCTCAACATTAGAATTATTAGCAAGGTACTGAATAACTGCTAATCTGAGGAAGAAAACACCACAATGTAACGCTGTTTCATCAGCCTCATTAACGTCATTGATGCTTAAGAAATTCTCAGCATATTTGAGGCCTTCAAGATTGCCTGAAATGCTGAATGCATGAATGATACTTTCTCCTTCTTTTGTTCTGAATTTCATGTCAACATCGCACTTGTTGAATGCTTTGACAAGAGGAAGATCTCCCTTGTATGCAGCATATATAAGTCCATTCATTCCCAAGAGTCTGTAATTATTCTGTTCAATGTCGCATTTGACATTAATGTATCCATATCTCACTGCATGTTTGATCGTTTCCATGTAGCCTTCTTGAGCTGCGAATGAGAGAATTGTGTAAATTCTGTGAACATTTTCAACTCCATCTGCTTTGCTGCATTTCTGGAGGGAGTTTAATGATTCTGATTCTTCATCTTTTTCGCGGAGTTGGCTTATTGTGCTTTCGTTTGCTGATATTTGTTGCTTCAGTGATTTTACCGTTTTTTCTGAAGAAGAAAGTTGAGATTTCAAAGACTGAAAATCTGAATCTTTGGAAGATAACTGTTCTTTCAAGGTAAAAATATCGTTATCTTTAGACTTAAGTTGTTTTTGTAATTTTTGTATCTCGGATTCTTTTGAAGAAATTTGTGATTTTAATTCACTAATTATCTTACTGTATTCTTGCTGCTGTGAAAGTTTTTGTTGAAGTTCATCACATTTCTTTGAGTATTCGCGTGCTTTGTTGTAAAGGTCATTGTATTGTTCTGTTAATTTTTGATTTTCTTGCATAATTTTATCGAATTGGTGGCTAATTTCTCTCATTGATCTGAAATCAAGTTTCTCTTCAAAAAGAGTGAATATATACTTCAATTCTTCGTAATTATTAACATGGACTCGAGCTTTATGAAAACACCTGAATAAATCGTTACTGTTGTATTGTTCCCTTCCAGATTTGAAGAGTAAATCAACTTCTCTCAGCCCGAGCTTCGAATATTTCAAAATATCAGCTGTAATTTTTATTGAGTCGAAGATTTGAAAGAATGTTCCGTCTTCGATATAGCTAGCTATATGCTTTGCTGACTCCTTACTATCGATCTCATAATTGCTTAACATCAACTTTTATTCACTGACGACTTTCTAAATGTAAAAAGTCAAAAATGCTTTAAAAATTCTTATTACTTAAATCTACGTATGAACGACTTTTTTTTCAAAATCATGATTTGAGAGAAATCAAGATTTGTGAAGTTTATTTTTTACATCAACCTGAATTTATTAAGGGTGCACATGAGAGGATCATGTAATGTAATAAACAGAAATTCATCAAAAGTGACAGCTCTCAATTTTTTTGACATTTGTAAATTCTAAATTGAATGAGAAAAATGAAATAATACTAAGCATAATACAATATTCTAGATTTAATTATAATTAGGAAAAAGTTTGTTTTGAGAGTACTTTTCATAGGCATATAGAATGAAATCTTCTGAAAAATAATATCACATAAACTCATATTATTTTCTAATATATAACTATTTTATATAAAAATCAAATTCAATGATCTTAAAAGCGAATGATAAACATCAAAATTTACGAATATAATGAGTGGGAATATAATGCTTATCTATCATAAAACCATATGAAATATCAATTTTTGCTTTACGCCTAATTTTTGATTTTCCATTTCGAAAAAACCGAAACTGCAAGGATCTCCGATTCTCGATATGATAATTTATTTGATTCCGGGGGACACCCCGGTTATCAAATATATTTATTAGAACGGAAAATCTCTCACATTTCGAAAAAACCGAAACTGCAAGGATCTCCGATTCTCGATATGATAATTTATTTGATTCCGGGGGACACCCCGGTTATCAAATATATTTATTAGAACGGAAAATCTCTCACATTTCGAAAAAACCGAAACTGCAAGGATCTCCGATTCTCGATATGATAATTTATTTGATTCCGGGGGACACCCCGGTTATCAAATATATTTATTAGAACGGAAAATCTCTCACATTTCGAAAAAACCGAAACTGCAAGGATCTCCGATTCTCGATATGATAATTTATTTGATTCCGGGGGACACCCCGGTTATCAAATATATTTATTAGAACGGAAAATCTCTCACATTTCGAAAAAACCGAAACTGCAAGGATCTCCGATTCTCGATATGATAATTTATTTGATTCCGGGGGACACCCCGGTTATCAAATATATTTATTAGAACGGAAAATCTCTCACATTTCGAAAAAACCGAAACTGCAAGGATCTCCGATTCTCGATATGATAATTTATTTGATTCCGGGGGACACCCCGGTTATCAAATATATTTATTAGAACGGAAAATCTCTCACATTTCGAAAAAACCGAAACTGCAAGGATCTCCGATTCTCGATATGATAATTTATTTGATTCCGGGGGACACCCCGGTTATCAAATATATTTATTAGAACGGAAAATCTCTCACATTTCGAAAAAACCGAAACTGCAAGGATCTCCGATTCTCGATATGATAATTTATTTGATTCCGGGGGACACCCCGGTTATCAAATATATTTATTAGAACGGAAAATCTCTCACATTTCGAAAAAACCGAAACTGCAAGGATCTCCGATTCTCGATATGATAATTTATTTGATTCCGGGGGACACCCCGGTTATCAAATATATTTAGAACGGAAAATCTCTCACATTTCGAAAAAACCGAAACTGCAAGGATCTCCGATTCTCGATATGATAATTTATTTGATTCCGGGGGACACCCCGGTTATCAAATATATTTATTAGAACGGAAAATCTCTCACATTTCGAAAAAACCGAAACTGCAAGGATCTCCGATTCTCGATATGATAATTTATTTGATTCCGGGGGACACCCCGGTTATCAAATATATTTATTAGAACGGAAAATCTCTCACATTTCGAAAAAACCGAAACTGCAAGGATCTCCGATTCTCGATATGATAATTTATTTGATTCCGGGGGACACCCCGGTTATCAAATATATTTATTAGAACGGAAAATCTCTCACATTTCGAAAAAACCGAAACTGCAAGGATCTCCGATTCTCGATATGATAATTTATTTGATTCCGGGGGACACCCCGGTTATCAAATATATTTATTAGAACGGAAAATCTCTCACATTTCGAAAAAACCGAAACTGCAAGGATCTCCGATTCTCGATATGATAATTTATTTGATTCCGGGGGACACCCCGGTTATCAAATATATTTATTAGAACGGAAAATCTCTCACATTTCGAAAAAACCGAAACTGCAAGGATCTCCGATTCTCGATATGATAATTTATTTGATTCCGGGGGACACCCCGGTTATCAAATATATTTATTAGAACGGAAAATCTCTCACATTTCGAAAAAACCGAAACTGCAAGGATCTCCGATTCTCGATATGATAATTTATTTGATTCCGGGGGACACCCCGGTTATCAAATATATTTATTAGAACGGAAAATCTCTCACATTTCGAAAAAACCGAAACTGCAAGGATCTCCGATTCTCGATATGATAATTTATTTGATTCCGGGGGACACCCCGGTTATCAAATATATTTATTAGAACGGAAAATCTCTCACATTTCGAAAAAACCGAAACTGCAAGGATCTCCGATTCTCGATATGATAATTTATTTGATTCCGGGGGACACCCCGGTTATCAAATATATTTATTAGAACGGAAAATCTCTCACATTTCGAAAAAACCGAAACTGCAAGGATCTCCGATTCTCGATATGATAATTTATTTGATTCCGGGGGACACCCCGGTTATCAAATATATTTATTAGAACGGAAAATCTCTCACATTTCGAAAAAACCGAAACTGCAAGGATCTCCGATTCTCGATATGATAATTTATTTGATTCCGGGGGACACCCCGGTTATCAAATATATTTATTAGAACGGAAAATCTCTCACATTTCGAAAAAACCGAAACTGCAAGGATCTCCGATTCTCGATATGATAATTTATTTGATTCCGGGGGACACCCCGGTTATCAAATATATTTATTAGAACGGAAAATCTCTCACATTTCGAAAAAACCGAAACTGCAAGGATCTCCGATTCTCGATATGATAATTTATTTGATTCCGGGGGACACCCCGGTTATCAAATATATTTATTAGAACGGAAAATCTCTCACATTTCGAAAAAACCGAAACTGCAAGGATCTCCGATTCTCGATATGATAATTTATTTGATTCCGGGGGACACCCCGGTTATCAAATATATTTATTAGAACGGAAAATCTCTCACATTTCGAAAAAACCGAAACTGCAAGGATCTCCGATTCTCGATATGATAATTTATTTGATTCCGGGGGACACCCCGGTTATCAAATATATTTATTAGAACGGAAAATCTCTCACATTTCGAAAAAACCGAAACTGCAAGGATCTCCGATTCTCGATATGATAATTTATTTGATTCCGGGGGACACCCCGGTTATCAAATATATTTATTAGAACGGAAAATCTCTCACATTTCGAAAAAACCGAAACTGCAAGGATCTCCGATTCTCGATATGATAATTTATTTGATTCCGGGGGACACCCCGGTTATCAAATATATTTATTAGAACGGAAAATCTCTCACATTTCGAAAAAACCGAAACTGCAAGGATCTCCGATTCTCGATATGATAATTTATTTGATTCCGGGGGACACCCCGGTTATCAAATATATTTATTAGAACGGAAAATCTCTCACATTTCGAAAAAACCGAAACTGCAAGGATCTCGATTCTCGATATGATAATTTATTTGATTCCGGGGGACACCCCGGTTATCAAATATATTTATTAGAACGGAAAATCTCTCACATTTCGAAAAACCGAAACTGCAAGGATCTCCGATTTCGATATGATAATTTATTTGATTCCGGGGGACACCCCGGTTATCAAATATATTTATTAGAACGGAAAATCTCTCACATTTCGAAAAAACCGAAACTGCAAGGATCTCCGATTCTCGATATGATAATTTATTTGATTCCGGGGACACCCCGGTTATCAAATATATTTATTAGAACGGAAAATCTCTCACATTTCGAAAAACCGAAACTGCAAGGATCTCCGATTCTCGATATGATAATTTATTTGATTCCGGGGGACACCCCGGTTAATCAAATATATTTATTAGAACGGAAAATCTCTCACATTTCGAAAAAACCGAAACTGCAAGGATCTCCGATTCTCGATATGATAATTTATTTGATTCCGGGGACACCCGGTTATCAAATATATTTATTAGAACGGAAAATCTCTCACATTTCGAAAAAAACCGAAACTGCAAGGATCTCCGATTCTCGATATGATAATTTATTTGATTCCGGGGGACACCCCGGTTATCAAATATATTTATTAGAACGGAAAATCTCTCACATTTCGAAAAAACCGAAACTGCAAGGATCTCGATTCTCGATATGATAATTTATTTGATTCCGGGGGACACCCCGGTTATAATATATTTATTAGAACGGAAAATCTCTCACATTTCGAAAAAACCGAAACTGCAAGGATCTCCGATTCTCGATATGATAATTTATTTGATTCCGGGGACACCCCGGTTATCAATATATTTATTAGAACGGAAAATCTCTCACATTTCGAAAAAACCGAAACTGCAAGGATCTCCGATTCTCGATATGATAATTTATTTGATTCCGGGGGACACCCGGTTATCAAATATATTTATTAGAACGGAAAATCTCTCACATTTCGAAAAAACCGAAACTGCAAGGATCTCCGATTCTCGATATGATAATTTATTTGATTCCGGGGACACCCCGGTTATCAAATATATTTATTAGAACGGAAAATATCTCACTTTTCGAAATTTTTTTAACAAAAATATGGCATTCTTAATTATAGTTACATGTTATTTCACAATCATTATCATTAAAAAATTCAATTATTCAAGTTGTTTTGTCCGACGGTTTTTACGGTTATAAAAATGGTTGCGAACTCAATCCATCAGCAAAATGTCGGTTGGGGTGCCCTTCTTGGCCTCCTGAGTACTCACCAAGATACCCCCAGCTCCCGCAAAACACTCCCTTAGGTGAGCATTAACTGATGACATGAGTTAACAATTCTACAAAATCATCAAGCATGAAGGTTTATGATTTATAAATCAAAATCTCAGAAACTGCTTGACTTTGCAAGTTGCTGTCTTTACCGGTTACTCTGCTGCAATCTCTTTTCTGATTGCAGGCAGAGTTCTGCATCCTGAGGACTTTGCCTTGCAGATATGCTTGTAATCACTACGTGAGCAACTTAGTGTTGCAAGTTGCTGTCTTTACCGGTTAGCTTTTTTTGAAGTTTCTTCGCATCTTATATAAGCTCTAGATCAATATTTATCATCAGAATTTGCATCTCATAAAGCACGATATTAATCAAATAGGCAAATTTCATTCGGAGTCTCTCATTAAATGAGAAACTCCGAATGAGATTTGCTCTAAGGTAATGTACTTGTTATGCTTGGCCTAGAAGCAAGGAGGAAACATGTATATGGTTTGTTTATACTGAAGTTATCTGGAATTCTCTCAATTGAGGATTCAAATCCAGATAACAGCAGTATAAGTTAATATTGTTGTGCACCTCAGGTTGTTTATAGGCCCGAGAACGAGAAAAGAATTTATGGTGTGAATTGGCTCGATATATACCTACGCTCTGTAAAAAATACGTTATTTTTCTTTCATATGAAAAAATGTTTTTCTTTTTTATAATAGTATGTGCTTTGTTACTTCATAAATTGTCTATTTTTCTTATTAAAACCTATTTTTTCCGTGTGATTCGGAATCTACGCATTCAAAAAATGCGTTTTCCGCTCTCAGAACGCGAAAATACGAACTACATGACGAGATAATTGAGATTTTATCTGGATTTGAATCCTCAATTGAGAGAATTCCAGATAACTTCAGTATAAACAAACCATATACATGTTTCCTCCTTGCTTCTAGGCCAAGCATAACAAGTACATTACCTTAGAGCAAATCTCATTCGGAGTTTCTCATTTAATGAGAGACTCCGAATGAAATTTGCCTATTTGATTAATATCGTGCTTTATGAGATGCAAATTCTGATGATAAATATTGATCTAGAGCTTATATAAGATGCGAAGAAACTTCAAAAAAAGCTAACCGGTAAAGACAGCAACTTGCAACACTAAGTTGCTCACGTAGTGATTACAAGCATATCTGCAAGGCAAAGTCCTCAGGATGCAGAACTCTGCCTGCAATCAGAAAAGAGATTGCAGCAGAGTAACCGGTAAAGACAGCAACTTGCAAAGTCAAGCAGTTTCTGAGATTTTGATTTATAAATCATAAACCTTCATGCTTGATGATTTTGTAGAATTGTTAACTCATGTCATCAGTTAATGCTCACCTAAGGGAGGTGTTTTGCGGGAGCTGGGGGTATCTTGGTGAGTACTCAGGAGGCCAAGAAGGGCACCCCAACCGACATTTTGCTGATGGATTGAGTTCGCAACCATTTTTATAACCGTAAAAACCGTCGGGACAAAACAACTTGAATAATTGAATTTTTTAATGATAATGATTGTGAAATAACATGTAACTATAATTTAAGAATGCCATATTTTTGTTAAAAAAATTTCGAAAAGTGAGATATTTTCCGTTCTAATAAATATATTTGATAACCGGGGTGTCCCCCGGAATCAAATAAATTATCATATCGAGAATCGGAGATCCTTGCAGTTTCGGTTTTTTCGAAATGTGAGAGATTTTCCGTTCTAATAAATATATTTGATAACCGGGGTGTCCCCCGGAATCAAATAAATTATCATATCGAGAATCGGAGATCCTTGCAGTTTCGGTTTTTTCGAAATGTGAGAGATTTTCCGTTCTAATAAATATATTTGATAACCGGGTGTCCCCCGGAATCAAATAAATTAGCATTACTAACATTCCTTTTTTATTTAAAATTTTCAATTCTTAAAACAAAGTTTTCTTTAATTTTAATATATTGTTATTTTTGAATAAAAATACAATAATACTAATGCAACAAAAGCTTCCTAAAATTATATTTGCGCGTTAATTGTAATTCATAATGATTTTGAAATATTCCTCCTGGCCAGAAGAGCCTATTACTTGATTTTTGGCTTGGGATGCAAAAATAAATGCAATACGTATTTAGAAAGATATCTCAAATCCTTTACCACAGATAATGATGTAACTCTCCAGTTTGTTGATACGATCTTTATGGCGTTTCCTTTACAATAAATAAGTATGCGTTAGAAAAGGAATCCAATATTAGTCAGCCATTTCAAAAATTCACTTAAAAACAAGAATATCTTTAAAGAACTGAAGACAGAAGGGCTAAGGCTTTATAAAACAAAGTATATCATTTCTTAGGAACTTAATATGAATAATACCATATACTTTTTATCTATTACGAAAGAATTCAGCAATTTTCACACAGAATGAAGTGACAAGATATCTCTCTTTAAGTTACTATATTATTTGCTGCCTTTTATTCTATAATTAATGAAATTTTACTTTAATTACAATATAAACATATAAATTTTATAATTTCACATGAAAAAGTTCCTAACCACAAAATTGCCTGGTACAACCATGCCACCTGGCATCACCATTCCACCTTGCATCATCATGCCTCCACGGTTGTTCAATTGTTGTTACAATTGAGCGATCATATTTTGGTTTTGCTGAAGTTGATTTTGCATTAATAAAACACCTGCCTGCAATGCAGCAACTTCAACACATTTGGCTTTATAATCATCATCTTTGGAAGAAATAGTATTCTTTAATTTAGAAATTTCATTATTCCTATATGAAATACGTGACTGCAATTCAGATATGTCATCATCCTTGGATGAAATACTTTCTTTCAATGAGTCAATTTCGGAATCTTTGGAAGAAAGACGTTTCCTCAAAGTAGAAATGTCGTCATCTTTGGAAGAAATCTGAGATTTCAATGAATCATATCCACTTTCTAAGGAAGAAACGCGTTTCCTCAATGTAGAAATTTCATTATCTTTGGAAGAAAGACGAGATTCCAATGACTCAATTTCTTCATCTTTGGAAGAAATTCGTCTCTTCAAGTTAGAAATTTCGGAATCTTTAGAAGAAATCTGAGACCTCAACGGAGGAAGTTCCGAATCCTTGGAAGAAAGACGTTTTTGTAACGATGAAATTTCGGAATCTTTGGAAGAAAGTTGAGATCTCAACGACTGGATCTCATTATCTTTGGAAGAAATATGGGATCTCAACGGTGGAAGTTCCGAATCTTTGGAAGCAAGGCGCTTCTGTAACGATGAAATTTCGGAATCTTTGGAAGAAAGTTGAGACTTCAATGTAGAAATATCGTTGTCTTTTGATTTAAGTTGCTTTTGTAAATTTTGTATGTCAGAATCTTTTGAAGAAATTTGTGATTTTAATTCATTAACTTGCTTAATGGAATCTTGTTGCTGGGCAAGTTTTTGCTTAAGTTCCTCGCAGTTCTTTGAGGTTTCCCGAAGTTTGTTATAAAGATCATGGTAATGTTCTGTTAATTTTTGATTTTCTTGAAAAATTTTGTCGAAATGATAGCTGATTTCTTTCATTGATCTGAAATCAAGTTTCTCTTCAAAAAGAGTTATTAAGCACTTCAATTCTTTGTAATCTTTAACGTGGACACGAGCTTTATGAAAACTTCTGAATAAATCATTAGTACTTAATTGTTCTCTTCCGAACTTGAAGAGTAAATCAACTTTCCTCAATCCTAGCTTCGAATATTTCAAAACATTGACTGCAATTTTAATTGAGTCAAAGATAAAAGAATGTTCCGTCTTCGATATAGCTAATTATATGCTTTGCCGACTCTCTATTATCTATCACGCAATCGCTTAACATTAGCCTTTTATGACCTGCGACTATAAAAAAAAATTTTTTTGAGTCGTCATAAAAAATACTCATTAGACTAAGATACACATAAATGACTTTTAATTAAAATTGTTTTGCATTCAAATTTTGACAATGCTTACACTTTTTCTGACTAAAAATTAAATTTCCCAAAGAAAGAAATCTGTTTCATCTAAAGTAATATATGCTGGTACAAGGAACAGATTGGATATAATTATTGCAATATTTGCCCTAAAGCATTTGTAAATTCTTCGAAGCATTATAAGAAGAATCAAGTTCCTTTTACGATAGCTTTGTTTTGAGATTAACATATATACTATGGATCTAAAGGTAACATCCCTTAATCAATCTTTTTAAAAACTTTGTCGAAAAAATAAAAAATAAAAATTATCTAGATATAATTATCTTTGATGATCGTTATATTTGGAAGAGTCTTATTGAGATTACTTTATATCTTGTTAATAAATTTAAGATATTTATAAAAATTTAAAATAAAAACTAAAAATTTAGTTAAGTAACGCATTAAGAATAAGTAATTTTCCTAAAAATCAATAGCTCTGTCAGTAGAATCTTCAGAATCGGAATCTGAACTGGATGAAGATGATTATTATTACTTCTGAGTTCGTCTTTTTCTTTGTCAGTTAATTCGCAACCGTGATCATCTAAATAAGATGCCAAATTAAGATAGATCCTACTCCTATTGATTGCGCACTTGATTGGTGTTCCAGAGTCTGAAACAATATTCTTCTCAACATTAGAATTATTAGCAAGGTACTGAATAACTGCTAATCTGAGGAAGAAAACACCACAATGTAACGCTGTTTCATCAGCCTCATTAACGTCATTGATGCTTAAGAAATTCTCAGCATATTTGAGGCCTTCAAGATTGCCTGAAATGCTGAATGCATGAATGATACTTTCTCCTTCTTTTGTTCTGAATTTCATGTCAACATCGCACTTGTTGAATGCTTTGACAAGAGGAAGATCTCCCTTGTATGCAGCATATATAAGTCCATTCATTCCCAAGAGTCTGTAATTATTCTGTTCAATGTCGCATTTGACATTAATGTATCCATATCTCACTGCATGTTTGATCGTTTCCATGTAGCCTTCTTGAGCTGCGAATGAGAGAATTGTGTAAATTCTGTGAACATTTTCAACTCCATCTGCTTTGCTGCATTTCTGGAGGGAGTTTAATGATTCTGATTCTTCATCTTTTTCGCGGAGTTGGCTTATTGTGCTTTCGTTTGCTGATATTTGTTGCTTCAGTGATTTTACCGTTTTTCTGAAGAAGAAAGTTGAGATTTCAAAGACTGAAAATCTGAATCTTTGGAAGATAACTGTTCTTTCAAGGTAAAAATATCGTTATCTTTAGACTTAAGTTGTTTTTGTAATTTTTGTATCTCGGATTCTTTTGAAGAAATTTGTGATTTTAATTCACTAATTATCTTACTGTATTCTTGCTGCTGTGAAAGTTTTTGTTGAAGTTCATCACATTTCTTTGAGTATTCGCGTGCTTTGTTGTAAAGGTCATTGTATTTTCTGTTAATTTTTGATTTTCTTGCATAATTTTATCGAATTGGTGGCTAATTTCTCTCATTGATCTGAAATCAAGTTTCTCTTCAAAAAGAGTGAATATATACTTCAATTCTTCGTAATTATTAACATGGACTCGAGCTTTATGAAAACACCTGAATAAATCGTTACTGTTGTATTGTTCCCTTCCAGATTTGAAGAGTAAATCAACTTCTCTCAGCCCGAGCTTCGAATATTTCAAAATATCAGCTGTAATTTTTATTGAGTCGAAGATTTGAAAGAATGTTCCGTCTTCGATATAGCTAGCTATATGCTTTGCTGACTCCTTACTATCGATCTCATAATTGCTTAACATCAACTTTTATTCACTGACGACTTTCTAAATGTAAAAAGTCAAAAATGCTTTAAAAATTCTTATTACTTAAATCTACGTATGAACGACTTTTTTTTCAAAATCATGATTTGAGAGAAATCAAGATTTGTGAAGTTTATTTTTTACATCAACCTGAATTTATTAAGGGTGCACATGAGAGGATCATGTAATGTAATAAACAGAAAATCTCAAAAAGTACAGTCTTCTCAATTTTTGACATTTGTAAATTCTAATTGAATGAGAAAAATGAAATATATACTATAGAACACTAATGCTAATACATAGATTTAAATAATTAGGAAAAAGTTTGTTTTGAGAGTACTTTTCATAGGCATATAGAATGAAATCTTCTGAAAAATAATATCACATAAACTCATATTATTTTCTAATATATAAACTATTTTATATAAAAATCAAATTCAATGATCTTAAAAGCGAATGATAAACATCAAAATTTACGAATATAATGAGTGGGAATATAATGCTTATCTATCATAAAACCATATGAAATATCAATTTTGCTTTACGCCTAATTTGATTTTCCATTTCGAAAAAACCGAAACTGCAAGGATCTCCGATTCTCGATATGATAATTTATTTGATTCCGGGGGACACCCCGGTTATCAAATATATTTATTAGAACGGAAAATCTCTCACATTTCGAAAAAACCGAAACTGCAAGGATCTCCGATTCTCGATATGATAATTTATTTGATTCCGGGGGACACCCCGGTTATCAAATATATTTATTAGAACGGAAAATCTCTCACATTTCGAAAAAACCGAAACTGCAAGGATCTCCGATTCTCGATATGATAATTTATTTGATTCCGGGGGACACCCCGGTTATCAAATATATTTATTAGAACGGAAAATCTCTCACATTTCGAAAAAACCGAAACTGCAAGGATCTCCGATTCTCGATATGATAATTTATTTGATTCCGGGGGACACCCCGGTTATCAAATATATTTATTAGAACGGAAAATCTCTCACATTTCGAAAAAACCGAAACTGCAAGGATCTCCGATTCTCGATATGATAATTTATTTGATTCCGGGGGACACCCCGGTTATCAAATATATTTATTAGAACGGAAAATCTCTCACATTTCGAAAAAACCGAAACTGCAAGGATCTCCGATTCTCGATATGATAATTTATTTGATTCCGGGGGACACCCCGGTTATCAAATATATTTATTAGAACGGAAAATCTCTCACATTTCGAAAAAACCGAAACTGCAAGGATCTCCGATTCTCGATATGATAATTTATTTGATTCCGGGGGACACCCCGGTTATCAAATATATTTATTAGAACGGAAAATCTCTCACATTTCGAAAAAACCGAAACTGCAAGGATCTCCGATTCTCGATATGATAATTTATTTGATTCCGGGGGACACCCCGGTTATCAAATATATTTATTAGAACGGAAAATCTCTCACATTTCGAAAAAACCGAAACTGCAAGGATCTCCGATTCTCGATATGATAATTTATTTGATTCCGGGGGACACCCCGGTTATCAAATATATTTATTAGAACGGAAAATCTCTCACATTTCGAAAAAACCGAAACTGCAAGGATCTCCGATTCTCGATATGATAATTTATTTGATTCCGGGGGACACCCCGGTTATCAAATATATTTATTAGAACGGAAAATCTCTCACATTTCGAAAAAACCGAAACTGCAAGGATCTCCGATTCTCGATATGATAATTTATTTGATTCCGGGGGACACCCCGGTTATCAAATATATTTATTAGAACGGAAAATCTCTCACATTTCGAAAAAACCGAAACTGCAAGGATCTCCGATTCTCGATATGATAATTTATTTGATTCCGGGGGACACCCCGGTTATCAAATATATTTATTAGAACGGAAAATCTCTCACATTTCGAAAAAACCGAAACTGCAAGGATCTCCGATTCTCGATATGATAATTTATTTGATTCCGGGGGACACCCCGGTTATCAAATATATTTATTAGAACGGAAAATCTCTCACATTTCGAAAAAACCGAAACTGCAAGGATCTCCGATTCTCGATATGATAATTTATTTGATTCCGGGGGACACCCGGTTATCAAATATATTTATTAGAACGGAAAATCTCTCACATTTCGAAAAAACCGAAACTGCAAGGATCTCCGATTCTCGATATGATAATTTATTTGATTCCGGGGGACACCCGGTTATCAAATATATTTATTAGAACGGAAAATCTCTCACATTTCGAAAAAACCGAAACTGCAAGGATCTCCGATTCTCGATATGATAATTTATTTGATTCCGGGGGACACCCCGGTTATCAAATATATTTATTAGAACGGAAAATCTCTCACATTTCGAAAAAACCGAAACTGCAAGGATCTCCGATTCTCGATATGATAATTTATTTGATTCCGGGGACACCCCGGTTATCAAATATATTTATTAGAACGGAAAATCTCTCACATTTCGAAAAAACCGAAACTGCAAGGATCTCCGATTCTCGATATGATAATTTATTTGATTCCGGGGGACACCCCGGTTATCAAATATATTTATTAGAACGGAAAATCTCTCACATTTCGAAAAAACCGAAACTGCAAGGATCTCCGATTCTCGATATGATAATTTATTTGATTCCGGGGGACACCCCGGTTATCAAATATATTTATTAGAACGGAAAATCTCTCACATTTCGAAAAAACCGAAACTGCAAGGATCTCCGATTCTCGATATGATAATTTATTTGATTCCGGGGGACACCCCGGTTATCAAATATATTTATTAGAACGGAAAATCTCTCACATTTCGAAAAAACCGAAACTGCAAGGATCTCCGATTCTCGATATGATAATTTATTTGATTCCGGGGGACACCCCGGTTATCAAATATATTTATTAGAACGGAAAATCTCTCACATTTCGAAAAAACCGAAACTGCAAGGATCTCCGATTCTCGATATGATAATTTATTTGATTCCGGGGGACACCCCGGTTATCAAATATATTTATTAGAACGGAAAATATCTCACTTTTCGAAATTTTTTTAACAAAAATATGGCATTCTTAAATTATAGTTACATGTTATTTCACAATCATTATCATTAAAAAATTCAATTATTCAAGTTGTTTTGTCCCGACGGTTTTTACGGTTATAAAAATGGTTGCGAACTCAATCCATCAGCAAAATGTC